>NC_090179.1:18381647-18707177 GCF_024679245.1 Pseudorasbora parva
GACGGATTTCTCAGGAATGGTAGCAAATATCAAAAATCTGTTCAGTCATTTCTGTGTGACTCAGTTGAAAGATCGTCTGAGCCAAATTTGGACAAAATTGGACAAAATTTGTAGGAGGAGTAGCGAAAAAACTGTTTTTCACTTGTTTAAATATGGCGGACAGTAACATGTTTGGAAAATGACAAATGATATATCGTCGGAATCTGCATAAGCCAGGGAACAAAATGAAATAAATTATATCAAATTTGGACAAAGCGTTCAAAAGTTATAAATGTTTTAGCAAAAATTCCTATATCTCAGGAACACTAGGTGGCGCTATTCTGAAACTTCTCAGGTACGTTCGGGACATGCTGACGGTCACGCATACCAAATTTTGTGTAGATATATCAAATATTTCAAAAGATATAGCAATTTATGACAAAATTCAAAATGGCGGTCACGTGGTTCATTCGATCCTAACATATCAGGTATCCACAGATTCGGCATGACGCGGGGAATCCATAGATACCAATTATATGATTTTCTGACAAAGCGTTCAGAAGTTATGGGCAAAAATAGCCTTTTTTCATATCTTATGACCCCTAGGTGGCGCTGTTCCCAACTTTGGCAAGGACCCTCAGATCATGGGTCTGATAAAGCGTACCAATTTTCGTTTCGATTGATCAAAGATTGGCCGAGATACAGCCTCAGAACCAATTTTGGGTCGAGTTTGTTAAGTTCATGACATTATAACTTTTGAACAGAGATGAATATCAAAAATCTGTTCAGTCATTTCTGTGCGGCTCAGTCCAAGGATTCGCTCTGCCAAGTTTCGACAAAATTGGACAAAATTTGAAGGAGGAGTAGCAAAAAAACTGAATACTGTACTTTTCAAAATGGCTGTTACTGTAAGGGGCGGAGCCTTAATGTAAGATATGGAATATGATGAGGGTGAGGAGAGGAATCAGATGTACTACATGTCATTTCTCTATTCCAAAGGGTTTAAGAGTTATAACAGTTTAAATGTTGAATTTTTGGACTGGTGGTGGCGCTATAGAGTTAGTTGTAGAGACTCCAAGTTTGGACCAATTACTTTTCATAAGCATCACTACAAGTGTGCCAAATTTCATCATTTTCCTACTTACGGTTCATAGGGCTGCCATAGGAACCCAGTGGGAAGAAAAAGAATAATAATAATAATAAAGTATACTAACAATTCCAAGAGGGGCTACAGCCCCTTCGGGGGCTTGGCCCCTAATAAATATAGCTGCTAGCAGCAATTGCGGGGCCAAGCCCATTATGGCTCTTCTTGGCTTTTTTTGGACTTTGGATATTATTAGGAAACTTTTTTACATTGCCTAATTCACATGCTTAAACAACATAACTTAACTTTACTTACTACACATTGAATTTGACCAATCAATCTTCAAAGCTATAGCCTGTTGCTTTAAACAGCAGACCACTCATACTTTGGTTTGTTTAATTTTATAAAGGCTTGAGATTTCGAAGGCAGAACTGCAGCTTTTGCCACTAAATGACAACATTACACACAATTTTATAAAGCTGTCCCCCATGGGACTCGAACCCATAACCTCACAATCCGGTGTCTGACACTCATCTCATTGCGCCACAGGGAAGACATGTGTTCATTGACATGCCATAGGTCCATAGTTAAAATTAGAAATTAACTCAAAATGAAGATTTTTGGATCTAATGAACAACATTATATATTTTTTGTGAAAAATTGGATGAAATCATTCTTAGAAGTAATTAATGTCTTGAACGGAAAAACATTTTTGCAAATAACCATTTAGAATGCTAAGCTAATTAGCATAAAGACACAAACACAGGCAAGTTCAACTTCAGAGGTGGATTTCTCCGGAACGGTAGCGAATATCAAAAATCTGTTCAGTCATTTCTTTGCGGCTCACTCTATATTTATTATGAGCCAATTTTGAACAAAATTGGACAAAATTTGAAGGAGGAGTAGCGAAAAAACTGTTTTTCACTTGATTCAATATGGCGCACAGTCACATGTTTGGAAAATGACAAATGAGACATCGTCGAAATCTGCAAAACCCAGAGAACAAAATGACATACATTATATAGAATATAGATAATGTTTTCAAAAGTTATAAACGTTTTAGCAAAAAATCATATATCTCTGGAACACTAGGTGGCGCTATTCTGAAACTTCTCATGTACATTCGGGACATGATGACGGTCATGCATACCAAATTGTGTGCAGATATGTCAAATATTATAAAAGATATCACATTTTATGACAAAATTCAAAATGGCGGTCACGTGGTTCATCCGATCCTAACATATCTTATATCACCAGATTCAGCATGAAACGAGGAATCCATAGACACCAATATTATGATTTTCTGACAAACCGTTCGGATGTTATGGGCAAAAATAGCCTTTTTTCATATCTCATGACCCCTAGGTGGCGCTGTTCCCAACTTTGGCATGGATCCTCAGATCATGGGTCTGATGAAGCATACCAATTTTCGTTTCGATTGGTCAAAGTTTGGCCGAGATACAGCCTCAGAACCAATTTTGGGTCAACCTCGTTAACTTCGAGACATCATAACTTTTTTTTTTTCCAAGGGTCCAAAAAATTCTGTTCAGTCATTTCTGTGCGGCTCAGTTCAAATATTCTCTCTGCCAAGTTTGGACAAAATTAGACAAATTTTGAAGGAGGAGTAGCAAAAAAACTGAATACTGTACTTTTTAAAATGGCCATTACTGTAATGGGCGGAGTCTTAATGTAAGATATTAAATTTGATCAACATGATGAGAGGAATCAGGTGTACTAAGTGGCATTTTTCTACCTCAAAGGGTTCAAAAGTTATAACAGTTTCAATGTTTAATTTTTGGACTGGTGGTGGCGCTATGGAGTTGGTCTTAGAGACTCCAAATTTGGTCCATTTACTATTGATGACTATCTCTACAAGTGTGCCAAATTTCATCATTTTCCTACTTACGGTTCATAGGGCTGCCATTGACTCCCATAGGGAGGAAGAATAATAATAATAAATATAGCTGCTAGCAGCAATTGCGGGGCCAAGCCCATTATGGCTCTTCTTGGCTTTTTTTGGACTTTGGATATTATTAGGAAACTTTTTTACATTGCCTAATTCACATGCTTAAACAACATAACTTAACTTTACTTACTACACATTGAATTTGACCAATCAATCTTCAAAGCTATAGCCTGTTGCTTTAAACAGCAGACCACTCATACTTTGGTTTGTTTAATTTTATAAAGGCTTGAGATTTCGAAGGCAGAACTGCAGCTTTTGCCACTAAATGACAACATAACACACAATTTTATAAAGCTGTCCCCCATGGGACTCGAACCCATAACCTCACAATCCGGTGTCTGACACTCATCTCATTGCGCCACAGGGAAGACATGTGTTCATTGACATGCCATAGGTCCATAGTTAAAATTAGAAATTAACTCAAAATGAAGATTTTTGGATTTAATGAACAACATTATATATTTTTTGTGAAAAATTGGATGAAATCATTCTTAGAAGTAATTAATGTCTTGAACGGAAAAACATTTTTGCAAATAACCATTTAGAATGCTAAGCTAATTAGCATAAAGACACAAACACAGGCAAGTTCAACTTCAGAGGTGGATTTCTCCGGAACGGTAGCGAATATCAAAAATCTGTTCAGTCATTTCTTTGCGGCTCACTCTATATTTATTATGAGCCAATTTTGAACAAAATTGGACAAAATTTGAAGGAGGAGTAGCGAAAAAACTGTTTTTCACTTGATTCAATATGGCGCACAGTCACATGTTTGGAAAATGACAAATGAGACATCGTTGAAATCTGCAAAACCCAGAGAACAAAATGACATACATTATATAGAATATAGATAATGTTTTCAAAAGTTATAAACGTTTTAGCAAAAAATCATATATCTCTGGAACACTAGGTGGCGCTATTCTGAAACTTCTCATGTACATTCGGGACATGGTGACGGTCATGCATACCAAATTGTGTGCAGATATGTCAAATATTATAAAAGATATCACATTTTATGACAAAATTCAAAATGGCGGTCACGTGGTTCATCCGATCCTAACATATCTTATATCACCAGATTCAGCATGAAACGAGGAATCCATAGACACCAATATTATGATTTTCTGACAAACCGTTCGGATGTTATGGGCAAAAATAGCCTTTTTTCATATCTCATGACCCCTAGGTGGCGCTGTTCCCAACTTTGGCATGGATCCTCAGATCATGGGTCTGATGAAGCATACCAATTTTCGTTTCGATTGGTCAAAGTTTGGCGGAGATACAGCCTCAGAACCAATTTTGGGTCAACCTCGTTAACTTCGAGACATCATAACTTTTTTTTTTTCCAAGGGTCCAAAAAATTCTGTTCAGTCATTTCTGTGCGGCTCAGTCCAAATATTCTCTCTGCCAAGTTTGGACAAAATTAGACAAATTTTGAAGGAGGAGTAGCGAAAAAACTAAATACTGTACTTTTTAAAATGGCCATTACTGTAATGGGCGGAGTCTTAATGTAAGATATTAAATTTGATCAGCATGATGAGAGGAATCAGGTGTACTAAGTGGCATTTTTCTACCTCAAAGGGTTCAAAAGTTATAACAGTTTCAATGTTTAATTTTTGGACTGGTGGTGGCGCTATGGAGTTGGTCTTAGAGACTCCAAATTTGGTCCATTTACTATTGATGACTATCTCTACAAGTGTGCCAAATTTCATCATTTTCCTACTTACGGTTCATAGGGCTGCCATTGACTCCCATAGGGAGGAAGAATAATAATAATAATAATATAGGAAACTAACAGATACAATAGGGGCTACAGCCCTTTCAGGGCTTGGCCCCTAATAATATAGGAAACTAACAGATACAATAGGGGCTACAGCCCTTTCAGGGCTTGGCCCCTAATAACAAATAGCTGCTAGCAGCAATTGCGGGGCCAAGCCCATTATGGCTCTTCTTGGCTTTTTTTGGACTTTGGATATTATTAGGAAACTTTTTTACATTGCCTAATTCACATGCTTAAACAACATAACTTAACTTTACTTACTACACATTGAATTTGACCAATCAATCTTCAAAGCTTTAGCCTGTTGCTTTAAACAGCAGACCACTCATACTTTGGTTTGTTTAATTTTATAAAGGCTTGAGATTTCGATGGCAGAACTGCAGCTTTTGCCACTAAATGACAACATTACACACAATTTTATAAAGCTGTCCCCCATGGGACTCGAACCCATAACCTCACGACCCGGTGTCTGACGCTCATCTCATTGCGCCACAGGGAAGACATGTGTTAGTTGACATGTCATAGGTCCTTAGTTCAAATTAGAAATGAATTCAAAATGAAGAATTTTGGATTTAATGAACAACATTATATATTTTTTTGTGAAAAATTGGTTGAAATCGTTCTTAGAAGTAATTAATGTCTGGAACGGAAGAACATTTTTGCAAATAACCATTTAGAATGCTAAGCTAATTAGCATAAAGACACAAACACAGGCAAGTGCAACTTCAGAGGTGGATTTCTCCGGAACGGTAGCGAATATCAAAAATCTGTTCAGTCATTTCTGTGCGGCTCACTCCATATTTAATGTGAGCCAATTTTGAACAAAATTGGACAAAATTTGAAGGAGGAGTAGCGAAAAAACTGTTTTTCACTTGATTCAATATGGCGGACAGTCACATGTTTGGAAAATGACAAATGAGACATCGTTGAAATCTGCAAAACCCAGAGAACAAAATGACATAAATTATATAGAATATAGATAATGTTTTCAAAAGTTATAAACGTTTTAGCAAAAAATCGTATATCTCTGGAACACTAGGTGGCGCTATTCTGAAACTTCTCATGTACATTCGGGACATGATGACGGTCATGCATACCAAATTGTGTGCAGATATGTCAAATATTATAAAATATATCACATTTTATGACAAAATTCAAAATGGCGGTCACGTGGTTCATCCGATCCTAACATATCTTATATCACCAGATTCAGCATGACACGAGGAATCCATAGACACCAATATTATGATTTTCTGACAAACTGTTCGGAAGTTATGGGCATAAATAGCCTTTTTTCATATCTCATGACCCCTAGGTGGCACTGTTCCCAACTTTGGCATGGATCCTCAGATCATGGGTCTGATGAAGCGTACCAATTTTCGTTTCGATTGGTCAAAGTTTGGCCGAGATACAGCCTCAGAACCAATTTTGGGTCAACCTCATTAACTTCGAGACATCATAACTTTTTTTTTTTCCAAGGGTCCAAAAAATTCTGTTCAGTCATTTCTGTGCGGCTCAGTCCAAATATTCTCTCTGCCAAGTTTGGACAAAATTAGACAAATTTTGAAGGAGGAGTAGCAAAAAAACTGAATACTGTACTTTTTAAAATGGCCATTACTGTAATGGGCGGAGTCTTAATGTAAGATATTAAATTTGATCAACATGATGAGAGGAATCAGGTGTACTAAGTGGCATTTTTCTACCTCAAAGGGTTCAAAAGTTATAACCGTTTCAATGTTGAATTTTTGGACTGGTGGTGGCGCTATGGAGTTGGTCTTAGAGACTCCAAATTTGGTCCAATTACTTTTCATAAGCATCACTACAAGTGTGCCAAATTTCATCATTTTCCTACTTACGGTTCATAGGGCTGCCATTGACTCCCATAGGGAGGAAGAATAATAATAATAACTAGACCATAATAGCTGCTAGCAGCTATTTAGGGGCCAAGCCCCTGTTGCTTTTGTCTTAGGCTATTTAGATATTTTGGATGCATGTTTTTTTTTTCCATCATGAATTTCATTATACGGTTCACAAGGTTTAAAGCTTAATAAACACTGGATTTGACCTGTAATCGGTGCTGTTCCCAAACATGGCATGGATCCTGAAAGTATGGGTCCGCTGAAGCGGACCAAGTTTACTTTCGATTGATCAATGTTTGGCTGAGATACAGCCTCAGAACCCATTCTGGCTCGACATCGGTATGGATCCTGAGAGTATGGGTTCGCTGAAGCAGACCAAGTTTCAAAGCTTTAGCCGGTTGCTTTAAACAGCATGCCACTCATACAATGGGTTGTTTAATTTTATAAACGCTTGAGTTTTTAAAGGCAGAACCGCAGCTTTTGCCACTAAATGACACAACTTTATAAAGCTGTCCCCCACGGGGCTCGAACCCATAACCTCACGATCCGGTGTCTGACGTTCATCTCACTGCGCCACAGGGAAGACACGTGTTTGTCGGTATGTCGTATGTCCATAGTTCAAATTAGAAATCGACTCAAAATGAAGAATTTTTGATTTAATGAACAACATTATATATTTTTAAAAGTTGGTTTAAATCATTCTCAGAAGTAATTCATGTCTGGAACGGAAGAAATTTTTTGCAAATAACCATTTAGAATGCTAAGCTAACTAGCATAAAGACACGAACACAGGCAAGGTCAACTTCAGAGACGGATTTCTCCGAAACGGTAGCGAATATCAAAAATCGGTTCAGTCATTTCTGTGCGGCTCGGTCCGAACATCATCTGAGCCAAATTTGGACAAAATTGGACAAAATTTGTAGGAGGAGTAGCAAAAAAACTGTTTTTCCCTTGTTTCATTATGGCGGACAGTTACATGTTTGGAAAATGACAAATTATATATCGTCTGAATCTGCATAAGCCAGGGAACAAAATGACATAAATTATATCAAATTTGGACAAAGTGTTCAAAAATTATAAACGTTTTAGCAAAAAATCTTATATCTCTGGAACGCTAGGTGGCGCTGTTCTGAAACTTCTCAGGTACGTCCGGGACATGCCGTCGGTCACGCATACCAAATTTTGTACAGATATGTCAAATATTTCAAAAGATATCACATTTTATGACAAAATTCAAAATGGCGGTCACGTGGTTCATCCGATCCTGACATATCCGGTATCCTCGGATTCGGCATGTCACGAGGAATCCATAGATACCAATAATATGATTTTCCGACAAAGCGTTCGGAAGTTATGGGCAAAAATAGCCTTTTTTCATATCTCACGACCCCTAGGTGGCGCTGTTCCCAACTTTGGCACGTACCCTCAAATCATGGGTCTGATGAAGCATACCAATTTTCGTTTTGATTGGTCAAAGTTTGGCCGAGATACAGCCTCTTAACCAAATTTGGGTCGACCTCGTTAAGTTTACGACAGCATAACTTTTGAACAAAGATGAATAAAAAAAATCTGTTCAGTCATTTCTATGCGGCTCTGTCCAAATATTATGTCTACCAAATTTTGTGAGAATTGGACAAATTTTGAAGGAGGAGTAGCAAAAAAACTGAATACTGTACTTTTCAAAATGGCCATTACTGTAATGGGCGGAGCATTAATGTAAGATGCTAAATTTGATCAGCATGATGAGAGGAATCAGGTGAACTAAGTTTGATTTCTCTATTCCAAAGGGTTCAAAAGTTATAAACGTTTAAATGTTGAATTTTTGGACTGGTGGTGGCGCTATGGAGTTGGTCTTAGAGACTCCAAATTTGGCATATTGACTATTGATGAACATATCTATGACTATGCCAAATTTCATCATTTTCCTACTTACGGTTCATAGGGCTGCCATTGACTCCCATAGTAATAATAATAATAATAATAATAAAGTAAACTAACGATTGCAATAGGGGCTACAGCCCTTTCAGGGCTTGGCCCCTAATAATAATATAGGAAACTAACAGATACAATAGGGGCTACAGCCCTTTCAGGGCTTGGCCCCTAAATATAGCTGCTAGCAGCAATTGCGGGGCCAAGCCCATTATCGCTCTTTTTGGCTTTTTAGGACTTTTGATATTATTAGGAAACTTTTGAACATTGCCCAATTCACATGCTTAAACAACATTCACATTAAACAACAGACCACTCATACATTGGTTTGTTTAATTTTATAAAGGCTTGAGATTTCGAAGGCAGAACTGCAGCTTTTGCCACTAAATGACAGCATTACACACAATTTTATAAAGTTGTCCCCCATGGGACTCGAACCCATAACCTCACAATCCGGTGTCTGACGCTCATCTCATTGCGCCACAGGGAAGACATGCGTTCATTGACATGCCATAGGTCCATAGTTAAAATTAGAAATTAACTCAAAATTAAGATTTTTGGATTTAATGAACAACATTATATATTTTTTTGTGAAAAATTGCTTGAAATCATTCTTAGAAGTAATTAATGTCTTGAACGGAAGAACATTTTTGCAAATAACCATTTAGAATGCTAAGCTAATTAGCATAAAGACACAAACACAGGCAAGTTCAACTTTAGAGGTGGATTTCTCCGGAACGGTAGCGAATATCAAAAATCTGTTCAGTCATTTCTGTGCGGCTGACTCCATATTTAATGTGAGCCAATTTTGAACAAAATTGGACAAAATTTGAAGGAGGAGTAGCGAAAAAACTGTTTTTCACTTGATTCAATATGGCGCACAGTCACATGTTTGGAAAATGACAAATGAGACATCGTCGAAATCTGCAAAACCCAGAGAACAAAATGACATAAATTATATAGAATATAGATAATGTTTTCAAAAGTTATAAACGTTTTAGCAAAAAATTGTATATCTCTGGAACACTAGGTGGCGCTATTCTGAAACTTCTCATGTACATTCGGGACATGATGACGGTCATGCATACCAAATTGTGTGCAGATATGTCAAATATTATAAAAGATATCACATTTTATGACAAAATTCAAAATGGCGGTCACGTGGTTCATCCGATCCTAACATATCTTATATCACCAGATTCAGCATGACACGAGGAATCCATAGACACCAATATTATGATTTTCTGACAAACCGTTCGGATGTTATGGGCAAAAATAGCCTTTTTTCATATCTCATGACCCCTAGGTGGCGCTGTTCCCAACTTTGGCATGGATCCTCAGATCATGGGTCTGATGAAGCATATCAATTTTTGTTTTGATTGGTCAATGTTTGGCCGAGATACAGCCTCAGAACCAATTTTGGGTCAACCTCGTTAACTTCAAGACATCATAACTTTTTTTTTTTCCAAGGGTCCAAAAAATTCTGTTCAGTCATTTCTGTGTGGCTCAGTCCAAATATTCTCTCTGCCAAGTTTGGACAAAATTAGACAAATTTTGAAGGAGGAGTAGCGAAAAAACGGAATACTGTACTTTTTAAGATGGCCATTACTGTAATGGGCGGAGTCTTAATGTAAGATATTAAATTGGATCAGCCTGATGAGAGGAATCAGGTGTACTAAGTGGCATTTTTCTACCTCAAAGGGTTCAAAAGTTATAACAGTTTCAATGTTGAATTTTTGGACTGGTGGTGGCGCTATGGAGTCGGTCTTAGAGACTCCAAATTTGGTCCATTTACTATTGATGACTATCTCTACAAGTGTGCAAAATTTCATCATTTTCCTACTTACGGTTCATAGGGCTGCCATTGACTCCCATAGGGGAGGAAGAATAATAATAATAATATAGGAAACTAACAGATACAATAGGGGCTACAGCCCTTTCAGGGCTTGGCCCCTAATAATATAGGAAACTAACAGATACAATAGGGGCTACAGCCCTTTCAGGGCTTGGCCCCTAATAAAGTATACTAACAATTCCAATAGGGGCTACAGCCCCTTCGGGGGCTTGGCCCCTAATAATATAGCTGCTAGCAGCAATTGCGGGGCCAAGCCCATTATGGCTCTTCTTGGCTTTTTTTGGACTTTGGATATTATTAGGAAACTTTTTTACATTGCCTAATTCACATGCTTAAACAACATAACTTAACTTTACTTACTACACATTGAATTTGACCAATCAATCTTCAAAGCTATAGCCTGTTGCTTTAAACAGCAGACCACTCATACTTTGGTTTGTTTAATTTTATAAAGGCTTGAGATTTCGAAGGCAGAACTGCAGCTTTTGCCACTAAATGACAACATTACACACAATTTTATAAAGCTGTCCCCCATGGGACTCGAACCCATAACCTCACAATCCGGTGTCTGACACTCATCTCATTGCGCCACAGGGAAGACATGTGTTCATTGACATGCCATAGGTCCATAGTTAAAATTAGAAATTAACTCAAAATGAAGATTTTTGGATTTAATGAACAACATTATATATTTTTTGTGAAAAATTGGATTAAATCATTCTTAGAAGTAATTAATGTCTTGAACGGAAAAACATTTTTGCAAATAACCATTTAGAATGCTAAGCTAATTAGCATAAAGACACAAACACAGGCAAGTTCAACTTCAGAGGTGGATTTCTCCGGAACGGTAGCGAATATCAAAAATCTGTTCAGTCATTTCTTTGCGGCTCACTCTATATTTATTATGAGCCAATTTTGAACAAAATTGGACAAAATTTGAAGGAGGAGTAGCGAAAAAACTGTTTTTCACTTGATTCAATATGGCGCACAGTCACATGTTTGGAAAATGACAAATGAGACATCGTCGAAATCTGCAAAACCCAGAGAACAAAATGACATACATTATATAGAATATAGATAATGTTTTCAAAAGTTATAAACGTTTTAGCAAAAAATCATATATCTCTGGAACACTAGGTGGCGCTATTCTGAAACTTCTCATGTACATTCGGGACATGACGACGGTCATGCATACCAAATTGTGTGCAGATATGTCAAATATTATAAAAGATATCACATTTTATGACAAAATTCAAAATGGCGGTCACGTGGTTCATCCGATCCTAACATATCTTATATCACCAGATTCAGCATGAAACGAGGAATCCATAGACACCAATATTATGATTTTCTGACAAACCGTTCGGATGTTATGGGCAAAAATAGCCTTTTTTCATATCTCATGACCCCTAGGTGGCGCTGTTCCCAACTTTGGCATGGATCCTCAGATCATGGGTCTGATGAAGCATACCAATTTTCGTTTTGATTGGTCAAAGTTTGGCCGAGATACAGCCTCAGAACCAATTTTGGGTCAACCTCGTTAACTTCGAGACATCATAACTTTTTTTTTTTCCAAGGGTCCAAAAAATTCTGTTCAGTCATTTCTGTGCGGCTCAGTTCAAATATTCTCTCTGCCAAGTTTGGACAAAATTAGACAAATTTTGAAGGAGGAGTAGCGAAAAAACTGAATACTGTACTTTTTAAAATGGCCATTACTGTAATGGGCGGAGTCTTAATGTAAGATATTAAATTTGATCAGCATGATGAGAGGAATCAGGTGTACTAAGTGGCATTTTTCTACCTCAAAGGGTTCAAAAGTTATAACAGTTTCAATGTTTAATTTTTGGACTGGTGGTGGCGCTATGGAGTTGGTCTTAGAGACTCCAAATTTGGTCCATTTACTATTGATGACTATCTCTACAAGTGTGCCAAATTTCATCATTTTCCTACTTACGGTTCATAGGGCTGCCATTGACTCCCATAGGGAGGAAGAATAATAATAATAACTAGCAGCAATTGCGGGGCCAAGCCCATTATGGCTCTTTTTGGCTTTTTAGGACTTTTGATATTATTAGGAAACTTTTGAACATTGCCCAATTCACATGCTTAAACAACATAACTTAACTTAACTTGCTACACATTGAATTTGACCAATCAATCTTCAAAGCTTTAGCCTGTTGCTTTAAACAGCAGACCACTCATACATTGGTTTGTTTAATTTTATAAAGACTTGAGATTTCGAAGGCAGAACTGCAGCTTTTGCCACTAAATGACAGCATTACATACAATTTTATAAAGCTGTCCCCCATGGGACTCGAACCCATAACCTCACAATCCGGTGTCTGACGCTCATCTCATTGCGCCACAGGGAAGACATGCGTTCATTGACATGCCATAGGTCCATAGTTAAAATTAGAAATTAACTCAAAATTAAGATTTTTGGATTTAATGAACAACATTATATAATTTTTTGTGAAAAATTGCTTAAAATCATTCTTAGAAGTAATTAATGTCTTGAACGGAAGAACATTTTTGCAAATAACCATTTAGAATGCTAAGCTAATTAGCATAAAGACACAAACACAGGCAAGTTCAACTTCAGAGGTGGATTTCTCCGGAACGGTAGCGAATATCAAAAATCTGTTCAGTCATTTCTGTGCGGCTCACTCCATATTTAATGTGAGCCAATTTTGAACAAAATTGGACAAAATTTGAAGGAGGAGTAGCGAAAAAACTGTTTTTCACTTGATTCAATATGGCGCACAGTCACATGTTTGGAAAATGACAAATGAGACATCGTCGAAATCTGCAAAACCCAGAGAACAAAATGACATACATTATATAGAATATAGATAATGTTTTCAAAAGTTATAAACGTTTTAGCAAAAAATCGTATATCTCCGTAACACTAGGTGGCGCTATTCTGAAACTTTTCATGTACATTCGGGACATGATGACGGTCATGCATACCAAATTGTGTGCAGATATGTCAAATATTATAAAAGATATCACATTTTATGACAAAATTCAAAATGGCGGTCACGTGGTTCATCCGATCCTAACATATCTTATATCACCAGATTCAGCATGACACGAGGAATCCATAGACACCAATATTATGATTTTATGACAAACCGTTCGGATGTTATGGGCAAAAATAGCCTTTTTTCATATCTCATGACCCCTAGGTGGCGCTGTTCCCAACTTTGGCACGGATCCTCAGATCATGGGTCTGATGAAGCATACCAATTTTCGTTTCGATTGGTCAAAGTTTGGCCGAGATACAGCCTCAGAACCAATTTTGGGTCAACCTCATTAACTTCGAGACATCATAACTTTTTTTTTTTCCAAGGGTCCAAAAAATTCTGTTCAGTCATTTCTGTGCGGCTCAGTCCAAATATTCTCTCTGCCAAGTTTGGACAAAATTAGACAAATTTTGAAGGAGGAGTAGCGAAAAAACTGAATACTGTACTTTTTAAAATGGCCATTACTGTAATGGGCGGAGTCTTAATGTAAGATATTAAATTTGATCAGCATGATGAGAGGAATCAGGTGTACTAAGTGGCATTTTTCTACCTCAAAGGGTTCAAAAGTTATAACAGTTTCAATGTTTAATTTTTGGACTGGTGGTGGCGCTATGGAGTTGGTCTTAGAGACTCCAAATTTGGTCCATTTACTATTGATGACTATCTCTACAAGTGTGCCAAATTTCATCATTTTCCTACTTACGGTTCATAGGGCTGCCATTGACTCCCATAGGGGAGGAAGAATAATAATAATAATATAGGAAACTAACAGATACAATAGGGGCTACAGCCCTTTCAGGGCTTGGCCCCTAATAATATAGGAAACTAACAGATACAATAGGGGCTACAGCCCTTTCAGGGCTTGGCCCCTAATAATAATAATATAGGAAACTAACAGATACAATAGGGGCTACAGCCCTTTCAGGGCTTGGCCCCTAATTAGTTAAAACACTGGGAAAATGTACATTAGATGTCAAAGTTAGCATTTTTCTGGAATTTCACAGTTCTGATCAAAATGTCATAATACTGTTAAATTCTACAGTTTTTTTTCTGTAAAAATACATTTATTTTTAACAGTGTAGGCTATTATGTTGTACCTGGTTCTAGCCACTCCTTGTTTCTCGCCTCTCCTTCCAACGGTGGATGTGAGCACTTGTTAAATGCAGGAGTGCTGTGTTCATGTATGTCCTGTACATGATTTATCATACTCTGCCATTTTGCCTGCATCTCATCTGGATCTCCTGTAGGGGTGGATGCTGCAGTCCAGTAGAGATGGTTGATGATGGCTGGACTCCACAGCTTCAGATCCTCACAGTCCCTCTCTTTTGCAGCAGCATCCAGTGCTTTCTGTACACCTGTTCCAGAGCAGACAAACAGAGCAGAGCAAATTAATTATTAGGAAAGTGAATTTAACTACAAAAAAGTCTGTTATATAGAACTACCAACATCACAATACATACTTTTCCCAATATGCCAGACATCAAAGAAATGCCTTGTTCCTTTTGAACACATTTTCTCACGTACCCACTTGGCCACCTAAAACACAAATTGATTTTATAGAATTTAGAATTTATTTTGAGTGATACTGTGCCTGTCAATGCTGTTCAGCTTTAGATCTCTCCTAGCATCATTACCTGCCGATTTCTGTCTGTTATCAGAGCAGACACTTGCATGTCTTGGTCCATCAGGAACTGCATACTCCGCTTTAGACCCTCTAGCTCACACCAAGAGCTGCTTGGGACTTCTGAGCTCTGTAAAACCAACTGATTATTACTGAACAGTAACAGTAATATCAGTAACAAAATCAGACACAAGATTTATGTGTGACATCAACTTACTTGGACAAGCTGAACATCCAAAACTTTGTTAATTCGATCCTCAATCAAGGAGTAGCTACCATATTTGGCACAGTGTCCAGGAGAATCTGATCTAAGAACATCAAAAACAGTTACATTTATAGGTTAATGTAAAAACACATTGACCTGTTCTACATCATTGACGTGAGCTGGACCATTCTACCTGCAGTCACCAGACAAGATCAATCCACCCCCAGTCTCCTTCAACTCTCTGATGATCCCCCTCTGCTCATCCCTCAGGCCTGCACGATGGTAGGGATAGTGTAATAGCGCTGATGGCGGAAAAAAGTGCCAGGACTTATGCACTGCAGTCCAAACAGCTTCAGCATCCTGATTGTCTGAGTAGCCATGCAACCTGAGAAGTGGATGGCACCACTGAGTAAAAGGTTGCAGGCAGGCATGTTTCGATGCACCTTTTCTTGGTTTTGCCAGTAACGCTCATAACCACAAGTTCCGCAGGCCTGAAAGATGATACAAGATTCAATACTCAAGCAGCTTTAAGATGAGCCAGTAAAAAATCTGTATAGTTAAGACACATATAATTAATATACATACTGCACATTCACAGACTATAATTCAGCTCCTCATAGACAGTTGACAAATAAGACATTACCTGCTTGACTTTTATGAAAGTTCCTTCTGGGTGCATTATTTGTCCCTGGGTTTTCCCACAGCATGCAGGGCAAACCGTGAACAAGGACATCAACTGCCTCTGGCAAACGATGAACTTGTCAACAGCACTGAAAACAAGAAAAGGAAAACACACATTAATTCTGAGTATGACATTTTTTGATACACAATCAGAAACAGTTTCCATTAATAAAGTTTTTACTTTGGGTCACTTAGAGATTCCAGCTCTTCTGGTTCCTCCTCAGAGGTCTCGCTCAACATCTCTTCCCCTGGACTCCATGACATCTCCCCAGAATGGTTGATATCAGAAAATATCATCATCACTTTGTTCAGGACTGGCCAGTGGAGTTGATCTGCGATGCTCAAACCTTTCAGTTTGAGTCCCCACATCCACCATCTGAGGCTTTACCTGAACACCTTAGATGAAAGAGATTCATCTTAATAATTGTTCACAATTGTTCATTCATTGGTAACACAACATGCACTATCTAATGCAACCCAGTAAAAAATATATATTTTTTAACATTATGGAGTTCTTCATTTTTAATGTTTACTGTCTGAACAGTGGAAATTACAAAATAGTAACCATGGAGATCATGAACATTTTTGACATAATCCTTATTTGTGATTGTATATGGCATGTATGGTGAATGCTAGATATAAGCTAAATACCCAATGAACGATGTAAACATCTTATGTTGCACTGTGAACCACGATGGACCACTTCTGGCTCAGGGTCCATTGTAAAGATGTCTCCAACTCCATCATCTTCAGGATCTGAAGCGGCAGTTGCACCGCCCCCGTCTTTGCTGGCAGCACTCTCTCCCAAAATCTGAAAACAGACCGAAATCACAACTTTGAACTTAAAAAAAAAAATGTAGTCCTTTCATGAAAATCCCCCATTTATGCATTATTTAAAAGACTGCTAATCTTTTCAAAATCTTTTCAAAGCATTCCCTCGCATGTGCCGTGTTGATACCAGCTTCGATTAGTTAAAGAAATCAAAGAATTACTTGGATGCGTTTTGGAGACGGTGAAAAGTGCGCGCGCGCTCTGCTCATTCTTTCAGTTAAAGGCCATCTTTCAAGTTAATTTTATAACTTAATTTATACCGAATATTGTATGAAAATGTAAATTTAAAAAAGACATACATAAGATTACATGTTTTACAACACCCACGGGCAGAAATTAAGAAAAAAAGTGCCTGTTCTAAGCTACGCTCCAAAAACCCGCCCTGTCACAATGGCAGCAGTTCATCTACATTACTCACCGATCAAATAAGACTTTGGCGGGCACTAAGACTTTTAGTGCCCGCCAAAAAATCTATTTGGCGGGCACTAAAACAAGTTAAATGCAGGAAAATTCATGCGTGAATTTAACCGAGTAGTAATATGCGAATGCGACCACGTAACATTTAAATTAAAAAAAAATAATAATTTTCTGGAACCCTGTCTAAATAGCTCAATAAAATAAGTGTCAGGAGGCTCATGTGCAGCCTCACTGGGTGTAACAAGAGTAAGCTTACGGCAGCTAGGCAAGCTTTCGTGCCATGCCAAGACTAATCCATTATAACGTCAAGAAAAATACATTTGCAGAAATTACATGCAGAGCTACATTTGGATGCAACAATTTGTATATGGTATTATAAGACTTACTGCGCAAAGCTCCCTTTTTCGACGCGCAGATTCTCTCCTAGTACTAACATTAACGTTAGACTCTTCACTCCTGCCAGATTTTGCAGGTGGACTTGCATGCACCGATGGCACAGCTCCATTTGCCAGCCTAACCCGCTCTTTTCGTCGAAATCCCATGCGAAATTCCATTAGATCTCCTTGGTTGTAGCTGTCCGGTGTGAAGTGTTTTTCACATACCACCGTGTGTCTTGTCAACGAGGAGGCAGCGAAATTGCTTCTCTTTGCCTGGACGAAACGTATCCAAGCACGGAAATCTTTGTGTTTCTTGCTTGGAAATCGGTGGACCCGATGGCCAGACAAGTTGGAGTTGTTGCATCCAAAACAAACACAACAATTCACCATTGTGAAAAATTAAACCTACTTCGATAACGACAATCTCTGTTTCCACCTCTCAGACTACGTAAACCCACACTGAGAGCCAGGGCTGCAGCAGCGCCTGTTTGCCTGTTCTTACGTCATATGACGCGTTCTCTGGGAAAAGGCGGGTTTTTGGAGCGTAGCTTAGAACAGGCACTTTTTTTCTTAATTTCTGCCCGTGGGTGTTGTAAAACATATGTAATCTTATGTATGTCTTTTTTAAATTTACATTTTCATACAATATTCGGTATAAATTAAGTTATAAAATTAACTTGAAAGATGGCCTTTAAGAGTGCAAGTTTCTGGAGGACGTATAAACCTGATGCAGTGAGTTTAGGTGTAGGGGTGCAGAACCAGTTGTTGTTCTGTAAGCAAACATTGATGCCAGTGGCTGGAACATGAGCTTGGATGAGTTGTGTAGCATGTTCTGATAGGAATGGCCGGACAGCCCAATGCTGTATTAGGCAAATCTGCAAGATCGGGCAGTTCTACCAGAAAGACTCGGGAAATAGAATGATGATTGAAGCATACATTTATTGACAGCCCAGCAAGCATAATAAAGTTTTGGCTATGGAGGGGCATCCATAGTTTATAATCCGAGCGTAGCGGTGGTTGTAGATCCATCGGATGGGGCCAGCCTTCCCCCCAAAATGTTAGATGAAAAGAATACACACCGGACTTGAATCTTGAAAGATAGAAAAATGAGAGAGAGAGAATGAGAGAGAGAGAGAGAGAGAGAGAGAGAGAGAGAGAGAGAGAGAGAGAATTTTGAATTTTAAATACTCTTTATTACAATTTTTCCACAGACACATTTACAAAATCAACTTAGAGACAAAAAAAATAAAAAATAAAAAAATAAATAAAAAATAATTAAATAAATAAATAAATTACAACAAATTTGTGAAAAGCAAATCATCTTCACACACCAAGCACAATGCTCCTTTGCTACACCATTTTAGTTCAAAAGACAAAATATCATCCATAGATTTATAAAAATTAAAATCAATCAACACTCTAGACTTTACCAGAGTTGAAAACAAAACAGTAACATCATGTCCAGACCTTTGTTCAATCTTGTTTTTCCTACTTGAGTAGATAGCTAATTTAGCTTGACCCAAGATAAAATTTAGAAATTGACAGTCAACTTTTCTTTTCTGTACATATTTAACACCCAAAACAAATAATTCCATGGAAAAATTTTCATCAAAAACATCAAAGAGATTTCTTAATACATTAAATAAGGGCTTTAATCTAGAGCACTCCATGAATGCATGGAAAACAGTTTCTTTCTTAAAACAAAAAGGACATTCAGAGCCAACCTCAGGATTTAAAACAGAGATAAAAGCATTGACAGCTATTGCTCCATGGAGAACCCTCCATTGTATATCCCCAACTCTCTTTGTTAACGGTGGCTTATACAAAATTCTCCATTCAGGTTTAACATTTTCATCCAGTTTTAAGAACGATCTCCATGGTGTGTCCATTTTGCCATCTAAAATCTTCTTGTTAAAGACCAATACACAAGCTTTGTACAAAACTTTCCCTGTAACCGAAAAGAAATCCAAACACAAAGACTTCCCAGTTTTTAAAAACAGACCTGTACAATCTTCTAGTTTAGGAGACAAAAGTAAAGCCGGAAAAGGGTCTTTTGCATTAGGAGTCTCTACTCCCGCATAATAGTCCTTTATTAATTGTCTTTCTTCCTCTGTAAGAGCAGACTGCCATTTTGCCATCAATTGAGCAACTATCCGGGTTGAGAACATTCCTAGATGTGAAGCTGCCTGCTCAATGTTCTTAAAATTAGGTCCAGCCATATTCAACAGAAGATTTAAGGTAGTAATCTTGGATTTGCAAAGGATAGCATTTAGTCCAGAAAAAGTATGTCCAACAGCAGAAATATCCAGACGGGTTCCATATATTATGGGTTCATTTAGCAACCAGAAGAGTGATTTCTTACACAGTGTCCTTTGTTGATTAAAAAGACCCCATACTTTAAAAAGATTGCGATAAAAAATTGGCATATTGGAAGTGTTCAGTCTTAGGGGGTCTAAAAAGAAGAGCAATTTGTCCATCTGTAGACCTCCCAAACTCCGTAGAATAGCACAAGCAGCTACTCTCCAACAAAAGTCACTTGACCCCGAAAGAAGCTTTTGAATAAATTGCAAGCGGAAAGTTGCTGTTCTGCTTTGCAAGTTTACCAGTCCTTGTCCACCTTCTTCTTTGGACAAAAACAAAATGCTCTTAGTGATCCAGTGCATTTTACCCCAGAAAAAATCCACCAGTAGTGCTTGAATTTCATTCATCAGTTTTAAAGGTGGATCTATACATGCTAGTTTATGCCAAAGAGAGGATGCAATTAAATTATTAATAATTAATATACGCCCTTTATAAGACATGTTTGGGGCTAACCATTTCCACTTGGCTAAACGTCCTTTAACTTTTTCAGTAATCCCTTCCCAATTTTTCAATACAGTTGTTTCATCTCCTAAAAAGACCCCCAAATATTTAAAACCCCCTTTACTCCAAATTAAACCATCAGGAATGCTTAACTCTTCTCTATTCCACTTTCCACATATAAAAGCTTCACTTTTGTTCCAGTTTACTTTAGCAGAAGATATATCTTTAAAATCTTCAAGTATTTTCGTTAAAATCTCTATATCTTTTTGACTACTAACCATTACAATCACATCATCAGCATAAGCTGACAAATGAATTTTACTGTTAGAGCCAGGTATATGTAACCCACTCAAAAGTACTCGTATCTGCTGCAATAAAGGTTCTATGGCTAATGAATAAAGCATTCCTGACAATGCACATCCTTGCCTTACACCTCTACCAACCTTGAAAGGAGTGCATAAGCCACCGTTCACTTTCAGCAAACTCTCAACATCCGTATACAGCGTCTTAATCATATCTACAAAATCTTGGCAGAACCCAAAAGCTCTTAAAGTTTTCCAGAGGTAATTATGTTCAACTCTATCGAATGCCTTTTCTTGATCCAGAGAAAACAAAGCACAATCTAAATTAAACAACTTGGAGACCTCTAAAATATCGCGTACTAAAGAAATATTATCAAAAATGGACCTACCAGGTATGCAATAGCTCTGGTCCGGGTGAATAACTTGCTCCATTGTTTCCGCCATCCTATTTGCCAAAGTTTTTGAGAGCAGTTTGTAATCTGTACAAAGCAGCGACACAGGGCGCCAGTTCCTAATGTCCGTTAGATCTCCTTTTTTTGGGAGAAGTGTAAGAATTGCTCTACGGCAGCTCAACGGCAGCCGCCCTCCAGCCAAGCTTTCGTTAAGCACCGCGAGCAAATCTTCCCCCAATACTGTCCAGAAAGACTTATAAAAGTCCGCTGGGAGACCATCGATGCCGGGAGCCTTCCCGGACTCCATGCCCTGAAGGGCCTTGTATAACTCGTCGAGGCTCATGGCCTTACTGAGTTCTGTATTGGCATCCTCAGACACCTGTGCCAAGCTTTCAAAGAAGACATTGTCACTGTCAGGCTCTGCAACACATTCACAGCTGTACAGCTTTTCGTAAAAACAAACTGCTCTCTTTCTAATATCAATGGGGTCAGATAACAACATCCCAGATTCAGAGCGGAGAGCATGAATTAATCTTTTTTGTCCATTCTTTTTTTCTAAATTAAAGAAAAATTTAGTTGGAGCATCCAATTGGTCAATATTCTGGAAACGGGACCGAACCAGAGCTCCTTGCACCTTAACCTCTAAAAGATCACTAAGCTGAGTTTTTTTAACTGAAAGAGTTTCTAAAACATTATTCCCCCCAGTTGAATCTGCTAATTCTTGAAGTTTAACTATTGCTGTCTCCAAATTTTTCATTGATTTTGATAACTGTATAGTGATATTTCGAGTATGCTGTTGACAAAACTGTTTAATTTGCACTTTACCAAAATCCCACCACTGATTTAAAGACTGGTAAGAATTCCTTGTGGCTCTAAAATTCTCCCAAAAATATTTAAAAGTATCCTTAAAATGTTTATCATTTAACAGTGAACTATTAAAATGCCAATAAGCACTATTTGGTCTTGTGGAGCTCAAAATAAAAGAACACACCACCATACTATGGTCAGAGAAACTAACAGGAACAATCAAACATTTGCTAAAAATACCACATTGATGTTTAAAACCATAAAATCTATCCAACCTAGCTAAAGAAAAAACCCTCCCACGGGTATGAGCCCAAGTATATTGCCTTAGACTACCATTGACATGTCTCCATATATCACACAATTCATGTGTTTTAATGACTTGAATGAGTCTCTTACGGGATGGCTCATGGGGCTCCGTGTGATTTCTATCAAGATTTTGTTCTGTACAGTTAAAATCGCCGCCCAGAAACAAAAACTCTTCACTATTACAATTTTGCAGGGTTGAATTGAGGGTATTTAAAAACAGCATTCTTTCGACTCCTGAGGTAGGGACATAAACACAAATAAAAACAAAAACATGATTTTCAAATAAAGCTCGAACCTTTAAAAATCTGCCCTTTATAATCTCTTCAACATCATAAGAAATTGGTTTAAAATTTTTTGAAAATAAAATGGCGACTCCGCCACTAACAGCAGTGTTATGACTTAAAATAGAGATGCCATCCCATTCCCTTTCCCAATCTGCAGCATTCTTTAAATCACTGTGAGTTTCTTGAAGTAAAATAATATCTAGTTTTTTCTCTTTAGACATTTCATATAATGCTACCCTTTTTTTCACATCTCTTGCTCCATTTACATTCACTGAAGCAACACTAACTTCACCCATAATGAATAAAAAACAAAACAGTAAAAACAAACCACTGATTATCATTAAATTAGCTTTTTTCATCACCATCATTACTAATTTCAGTATTGAGTTTTCTCAATATTTTTTTTAACCTGTAAATTTCCTTATTAGTAAAACATCCTTCAGCCATCAGACACCTTGTTTTTTCAATGAACTGCTTAAGATCAGGAAAATATTCATTCACTCGTACTCCTCTTCTATTTTTTGTTGCTTTAAGAAAGAGTCTTATATCTTCCATTTCATAATTTCGACTCACACATTCACTCTGAGAAAAAGGAAGGCTAGAATCAGATTCACAATCACTCTCGGTTTCACCCTGGTCCTCACTATCAGCTACGTTTACATTTGTTTTCTTTACAGGTCCCGACTCACAAGTATTCTCACTTTTCCTCCGTTTTAGCGGTACTTTAAACAGAGCGCGTTCTGTCTCTTTGTCAATGCCATCGTTCTCACTTCTGTGCTCGATCGGAGGCAGTTTTCCCCCCTCGCGCTGGGAGACCTCTGACACCTTATTTAAGGTGTCCCTGTCTGGGCAAGTGAGTCCTATTTGATCTTTTAAAGAACGTCCGTCATCAAAAGACCCGGTAGACTCCGCATCATCTTCCTTTCTATTAGGCGACTTTATTACAGTAATCGCGGAAGAGGCCTGATTTACCTCTTGCAGCTCTGTTGCAATCGTCTCAGGTACAGCTCGCTCTGCCGCGATCGCGTCTGTGCTGTCTATGTTGACGTGTCGCGAGTGGAACATTTGCATCATCTATATTTTGCTCTGCTACAGATGTTTCTTTTTTATCAGGGCAATCACGTACTAAATGTCCCACTTTATTGCAACCGAAACATTTCATCTTCCCTGTTGTTGCAAATACAACGTAATCAAAATCATCGATCCGGAATTTGAACGTAAGGTCTAATTCAGCGTCATCCTTCACGATCATGTAGGCAAATCGCCTAAAAGAAACTACGTGCTTCAACAACGGAGATCCGCTTCCAATTGGTATTCTTTTAATCGGCGACACCACTTTTCCATAACGGGAAAGAGATTGATTTAATAACTGGTCACTGATGAACGGGGGGACATTGGACAATGTTACTTTTTTAGATGGCATTGACAATGGAAGAACAGGTGTAAACAAACCATCAATAAAAATCCCACTCTCAACTAGTTCATTTGCTTTGTCTACACTATTTAAAAATATAACATTAGCGTTATTCATTTTTGAGGCTGACAGAATGCACTCATGGCCCACAACTTCTCCTATAGCCAAACAACAGTCCTCTACACTCACTGCCGCCGCCACTTTCACTGCGTGGCGCCGCGTGAGTGTAAACAAGACTCGCGATTCCGGGACCGCCATGCTTCCCTAAAGGTAGCACTCGGCCCGGATCAACGCACCAAAAAAACTATTATTAGCAACTAAACCGCAAAAAAACAAAGAGAGAAAAGGGAGAGAGAAAAGAGAAAGAATAAACGAGGGTGAAATATTAGTTGGCACAGCAGCCACGAAAAGAAATCACTCGCACTCAAACAACACTCAGCACTCACCACGCTCTCCGCACTCACAGCCTCAGTCAGCTCACGCATGCGCACGAGAGAGAGAGAGAGAGAGAGAGAGAGAGAGAGAGAGAGAGAGAGAGAGAGAGAGAGAGAGAGAGAGAGAGAGAGAGAGTGGCCAGAGTGGTTTTCCAAAGTTACTAGCCACTCAGCATTTTTACTGGCCACAATTTTGCGGTTTGGAAATTACATTTTATATGATTAAAATTGACTTTGGCATGCTTAAATTACTTGATTTTGAGTCATTTTACTTGATTTTGAAATCTAATTTAAAACCCTTTCAAACTTTCACATGCAGAGTTACCACCCAAATCAAGGCTACATTGTATATCAGCTGGGATGTGCAGGTGGGCAAGGGCTGGACAACTACAGCAAATTACACGTGTGCATGTGTATTTAATTATTCAGGCACAAGGAGCAGTGTTGGGCAAGCTACTTGGAAAATGTAGTGAGCTAAGATACCAGTTACACAAAATTAAATGAAGCTTCACTACACTGAAGCTGGGGGTAGCTAGGAAATGTAGCAAGCTAAACTACAGCAACTTGGCAAAAGTAGTTTACTACATCTAAGCTATTTTTTATTTATTTCATTTTATATTTAACCACCTTCGTTCCAATCAATGCTATCTCTGTGATCAATATAATTCAAGCAGATAGACATGCATACTTTTTCAGTTATTCAAAAATTGTCCGAAATCAATTTGGCAACAAAAACATGTGATCCATAATATTAACAAAACCAGGTGTGAAAAGTGTGTGTATGTTCATCTGTATGTCTATGATATGCATACGCACCTGTGTTTGCATGTTTATGCTCAATTTAGACTTCTGCAGGTAACTGTACTCAAAGTACAGTAGCAAAAGAAGTAGAAAAAGAAGTAGAAAGTGTGTGTGTGTGTGTGTGTGTGTGTGTGTGTGTGTGTGTGTGTGTGTGTGTGTGTGTGTGTGTGTGTGTGTGTGTGTGTGTGTGTGTGTGTGTGTGTGTGTTCTATCTCCATGGAAAAAAGTTTCATTCAATTATATCAAGAGGTGGCCATGCTGGATCCCTATGCATTTAATAAGAGGTGTTTATGCAACAGACACAATAGATTCTTTTAAAACTTTGCACTGAAGACGATTCTCTTTTTTCACCGCGTCACCACGTGCAACAGCGAACTGAGCGCTCGGAAACAAACGTCAACTAGATAGTGCGCGTATCCAGTGCACGCGCCGAACCCGTCTTTCCGTGCTCACTGCCAAAGGAGTCCTTTGGAAGGCTCACGCGTATCTGCGCGAGGCATAAAGGAACATAGAATGTGAAGTATATCGGCGACTTGGCAGTTGTGTTTCCAATTTGAGCTTGATCTTCAGAAATGCTTGGGAAAGTGCAAACGAAAAATGTAGTTACGCTAGTAGTCACTACTTGTAGCGATGCTATGCCCAACACTGGAGAACTGATTGCGCGTGTGACAGAGACAGAGCACGCTTCTGTTGTGTATCATTCAGCGCGATTCCGCCTATCCCGCCTTCACTTACTGCAAGTTGATCGATAAAGAATTGTAATAAAATTTTAGTTTTGTGATACGACGGTCTTGGGATTTCATTTGGCTGTAGGCTGAAATTATATTCAACCTGCCAAAGTAGCTAGTGAGAGTGGCTGCCATACCCGCCACAGCTGAAATCTACCCGCGGGTTTGGCGGGTTGGCGGGTGTTAACGTCAAGCCCTGTATATATATATATACATTTATTTTTTTTATACCTTACGTAGCCAACATAGTATAGGCCGACAGATATAGCCACGTTAGGCCAGACATAGACAGGCCTCGATAGGCCGACAGATATAACCACGTTAGGCCAGAGCTAGACAGGCCTCGATAGGCCGGCAGATATAGCCACTTTAGGCCAGAGCTAGACAGACCTCGATAGGCCGGCAGATATAGCCGCGTTAGGCCAGACATAGACAGGCCTCGATAGGCCGACAGATGTAGCCACGTTAGGCCAGACATAGACAGGCCTCGATAGACCGGACAGATATAGCCACATTAGGCCAGACATAGACAGGCCTCGATAGGCCGACAGTTATAGCCATGTTGGCCTGACATAGACAGGCCTCGATAGACCGGACAGATATGGCCGCGTTAGGCCAGACATAGACAGGCCTCGATTGACAGAACAGATATAGCCACTTTAGGCCAGACATACAGGCCTCGATAGGCCGACAGATATAACCACGTTAGGCCAGAGCTAGACAGGCCTCGATAGGCCGGCAGATATAGCCACTTTAGGCCAGAGCTAGACAGACCTCGATAGGCCGGCAGATATAGCCGCGTTAGGCCAGACATAGACAGGCCTCGATAGGCCGACAGATGTAGCCACGTTAGGCCAGACATAGACAGGCCCCGATAGACCGGACAGATATAGCCACATTAGGCCAGACATAGACAGGCCTCGATAGGCCAACAGATATAGCCACATTAGGCCAGACGTAGACAGACCTCGATAGGCCGACAGTTATAGCCATGTTGGCCTGACATAGACAGGCCTCGATAGACCGGACAGATATGGCCGCGTTAGGCCAGACATAGACAGGCCTCGATTGACAGAACAGATATAGCCACTTTAGGCCAGACATATACAGACCTCAATAGGCCGACAGATATAGCCACGTTAGGCCAGACATAGACAGGCCTCGATAGGCCGTCAGATATAGCCACGTTAGGCTGGACGTAGACAGATCTCAAAAGGCCGACAGATATAGCCACGTTAGGCCGGACATAGACAGGCCTTGATAGACCAGACAGATATAGCCACATTAGGCCAGACATAGACAGGCCTCGATAGGCCGACAGATATAGCCACATTAGGCCGGACATAGACAGGCCTTGATAGGCCGACAGATATAGCCACGTTAGGCCAGACGTAGACAGGCCCCGATAGACCAAACAGACAGAGCCACGTTAGGCCAGACATAGACAGGCCTTGATAGACCGGACAGATATAGCCATTTTAGGCCAGACATAGACAGGTCTCGATAGGCCGACAGATATAGCCACGTTAGGCCAGACGTAGACAGGCCTGGATAGACCAAACAGACTGAGCCACGTTAGGCTAGACATAGACAGGCCTTGATAGACCGGACAGATATAGCCACGTTAGGCCAGACATAGACAGGCCTCGATAGGCCGTCAGATATAGCCACGTTAGGCTGGACGTAGACAGATCTCGAAAGGCCGACAGATATAGCCACGTTAGGCCGGACATAGACAGGCCTTGATAGACCGGACAGATATAGCCACATTAGGCCAGACATAGACAGGCCTCGATAGGCCGACAGATATAGTCATGTAGAAATTCCTTGTGTAGCAGCTGCTGTAGCTGCCCCGATTATGAATGAATGGTATAGAAGGAGGGGAAAAAAACTACAGCTTATAAGACTGCAGGACTGACAAGTGGTCTGTCTTAGAGAGAGGAGCGCCGTTGGGTAAAAAATTATAAGTCTTAGCCAAACATTAAGATAATTAATCATGGATGGGAAGGTAGGATACATATCGTATAAGATTTAATTAAAAGGAGTTCATTGATAAAGTGTAACTTACCTGATGCTTATTAAAACACATGGGAATTCTTAGTATTACCTGAAGATTTGAGCATACTATAAGATTAGAGTGCTGAAGAAGACAATCTTGACCATCATAAAATCATTGTGTAGTAGTCGTGGCTGAACATAATCCTGAAGAATGTCCGGTATACAGATGAGATAGTCTGCAGTTCTGTAGGTCTTTCATTAGGTGAGTTTAAAATGCCTTCTTGATATGGGAGACCCGTTGGAGAGTAGGAAAAGTGCAGAATGAATAGGGATACTGTGCTTAGAGATATTTCCTTTTACGGAAACAAAGCTGAAGGCTACGATAGGCCACCTGAAAAGAGACCACATTAGGCCATGGACAAGTTCATGAAAGCTATAGATACTAATGAAAACAGGATCAATGCACAATAGTAAATACAAAAAGCATACCAGCAAATGGGACTGCATGACAATTTATTGCTTGAAGTTGGAGTGTTGAGCTATTTTGAGTCACAACTTGCTTGTACTATAATACTGATGATGACCATGTATACGGCGCCTCGACGAGTAAGCAGACTCAGCATATTTAAGCTGCATTTGTAGCAACCCGATCAAAGAGAATGTCCTATTCATATACGATTTGGAGAACTGCAGTTCTTTGCATCTGCAGTTGAAACAATTGGTGTGACTTCTGCTTACAGCTTGATAGAACTAACCATCAGAACCTGTTGAAAGAACCCACAAAGAGAGGAAAAAAAAGAAAAGAAAAAACATACAGAACAGCATACTCTTTCTGAGTAAAAGAATTAATCAAAAACATTTATTGAGAATTTCAGAATGTGCCCTTGCAGAAAGAAATGTTTATTATATGATGACACTTTTCTAGATAATGACAATAGCTAGCTACTGGACCCTGTAAAACATATGAAAAAGATAATCAAGCAATAGTCATCTTTTGATACCCTAATCCGGTTTCGTACTGTGTGATTGAGACAAATATCAGAATCCTGAAAACTCCTTTTAGCCAAGGCTAACATGTCTTTGATACTTATTTTTATGTTCTCACCGATTGCTGGGAATTTTTTATTTATTTATTTATTTTTTAGATAAATTCACTAACTGCTAATTCTGCCTGCAAGGGGACTCATTCGATCCATGAAGAGTAGAACATGCAATAGTTTAAAGTCACAGTGTAATCAGATTAGACCATACAGTTTACGTTAGAGCAGCGTTTCTCAAAGTGTAAGGCCCACCCCACTGGTGGGGAATAGAGACATGACAAGTGGGGTGTGACAAACGGGAGGAAATGTGTTAATTTTTTGTGCCCATCTCTATTAACCTTTTGAGCGGTCCCACATGGGATTTTTATTTCTCTGGCCCTGAGAGTACGGACCCACATACGGGATTTAGAATGTTCAGTGACGTGACATAACTGCCAGATTCAAACGGTGGGACACGCTTCGGCTGGCACTGAGCCAGATGCGGATGCACTCAGCTCTTGACATACATCGTGCAGTGTTTTCAACCGCATACTGTTTATTTTAGGTTTAATTTAATTTAATGAATGGTTTAATCCATTCAAAAATAATTGGCCGACATGTTTTATTCATATCAGATACACATAGTGTAAGTAACTATAAAGTTTGCACGATTCTTCTCCCAGTTCACCGGTCATTTACTTATTCCAGGAGAAGCTGATGAATATACGTCCTGTAAATCCGATTGACTGAACTGCTGTGCATTTGTTCAAACGGTTCAAACCATATTTTTTTACGGTCTATGGTTCACCCGTGGCAGCGCCCATCTCACATTATAGATCAAAATCAAGATAATTTATAAAGGTTTTTAAATGGCAAAACACACCCACAATTGGATTATTAGATAGCTGATGACATGATAAACAAGTTTGTCAATATTTTGAATAAAAAACAAACAAAACTTAATAAAAGCAATACATCTGTCATACAGCGCTATTTTGGTTGTGGTTAGTGAGTGGGAGTCGACTCCAAAAGAGTCGATTCCTCGACTCTGAATAGCCCCAGAGTCGGGGTCGACTCCAGTACAGTAATCGACTCTCATTGTCGACTCTGTTGCTGTGTCCAAAATTGCTCTTGTTTACTGAATGTTTACTGAATCTCTCATTTAAAGTGCATGGCAGTTGAGTGCACTATAAGCAAGGAGTGAATGAAATGAAGCCGAAGAAACCGTCAGAAACATTTATTTGAGTACTTATTCAGAAATAGAAAACAATCATAGCGACTTTAGTTTGTAATTATAAGTTTCCAAGCTAGCTTTAGTTTAATTGATGATATATATTATTGCAATACATATTTTGGTTTCTCATGGCTATGTGTTCATTAAACTAACCATAAATCATAAAGATACTAACATCAAGAAGAAACGCATCAATAGTGTGCATTATTTTATGTATAGTATTTTTAACTCACCTTTTAAGACAATGATCATGTGCGTTTAGCGCCATCACTCGACAACAGCTTTTTTTGTGACTTTTCCTATGGAAAATTATGTATTGACAATAGATACAGAAACGTTGATAGCCACAAAGTCATTGCTAAATTGGACTAATTTGGACGGCCATGCTAAACGTGTGGTTTTAATAAGAGGATTTTAGGACTTTGTGTCAGGGGGAAATAATTTAAGTGGGTAACAACAGCAGTTCTGTCTGATTTCTAACCCTGTTTTGATGTAAAGTAAATGGAGTCGAGGAGTCGATTCCATAGACTCCCACAGTGGGAGTCGGGAATCGGAGTCAACTCCAAAAAACCTGGAAAATGATTTATAACTTGAAAATTACTATGAAATGTTTCTTGTCTTGAAAGCAATGTACTGTTCTAAACGTTTAAAAAGCGTTGTAATCATGTTAACCACAACTATCTGTTTGAGGTAATAGAGCTTTAAAAAAAACTTTTTTTTTATTTACAAATAAAAAATACATTTTAAACACCACACCTATGCTCACATGTATATCTGGCAGTGGTGCAGTTTTTTTCATATAATATTAAAAAAATATATATGACGGTTGTTAACGCCGAAGCAAATAATTGTGGGTCATCTCCACAAGGCTACACCTCATGCACACTCCAAAATCCTGTAAAAGAAGGACTCATTCGAAGGTCGCATTTGGAGAGTCCTTCTCACTTTTTTGAAATGAGACGGCCTTATGACATATGCAACCTTCAAATGCGATCTCCGGAGGACGCAGCCTTCTGAAATGAGACACAGCTAGAGCTTCGATCTTCCACAGGCTTCTGCCCACTTTATTTTAAATAAGCACCAGATGGCGCTGTTCTTGACACTCGCGATGCCTCGAATCTTTTCCCGAAACAGTCAGGGTAACTCCTCACTGCTTCATGAGGCTTCATTTCCCCATCCCTAGTGTATGTGTTTGTGGTACATGCGTGCGCATGTGTGTGTGTATGTGTGTGTGTCGGTAAGATTCACGGTGGACCAATCCACTGTGAGGCAAGAGAGGGGGGACTCAAAATGTTTCTAAACTTAAAATGCATTTTATTTGCCCGTTTGCGTTTTTTAGTGTTTTTATACTTACACAATTAAGTATATATAATGATATTATTGATATATAGATTTTTTCTTTTATTTATTTTATTTATATTGTCAATGTCATTTAAAAGGTTTGGCATGCTGCCCAGAAATATTTTTTTAATTATATTTTTGTTTATTGAGAAACATTTTCTTTAAAACACTTTGACTTTGCATTTGCAATCACTAGAGCCAATGTTATATTTCAGTTCTAGATTTTACTATGGATATTTATTTTATATATTATATTTATATTAATAATCTACTCTATTAATATAGTTTTTATTAATAAATATATCTACCTCTGTTTTAATAAACTGTTTACCTGTTTGGGAAGTGCTTGTCATGTTTTGACAATAATGGATAGTTTAAAGCCAAAGTTAAGTGTCTGTTTTCTACATCTTTCAGTCAGGAGCAATACTATGCCTTTAAACTTAATGAAATAAAGATTTTACATTTATCGTGATATTTATCGATATCGACTGATATGGAAAATTATATTGTGATAATTTTTTTGGGCCATATCGCCCAAATGTACACCCTATCAAATCACAATCCTATCTCCATGTGACTAGGAAGTATAAAAGGGCACCGTGCAAACATAACACTATCTACTTCGTCTGAAGGGACTGTTGGCAGGCAATCCTTGAAGCATGCACAACCTGACGCAGCGTCTCATTCCCTGTTCTCAGGGAACCAAGGCTACAGTCGTAACCTGAGACGTTCCCTTTCGAAAGGGAACTCGCGCTGCGTCAGCTGACGCTACGGGGAACGATATACCCACGCCGCTATGCTGAGGGGAGTGCCTGCCCCTTACTAGGAGTGATAACTGTCCGGACAAGAGTTTGAATGAAAGCCTGAACCACTCCCCCTCTGGTCACACTAGGCTGGCAGTGGCAGCATTCCCTATGGTCATAGCCCAAGCTATATGCCTAAGAGAGGACCTATTAACTTTTACTTGGGGACCCTTGGCTCGCTCAAAGGCCTGGGAACAACTAATTCAATAGAAGGGGTCCCTTTAGGCAGTATTTCTCAAACTTTTCTGCAAATTCCCCACTTTGGAGGTAGGGAAGGGCTCAGAGCCCCACCTGTCCCCAACCGCCCCAACAAAATGATAATTATCTAGGCTTTAAGTTTGCATTAAGTTAACATTTATTTTATTAACATCACTATTAAACCTTTCATGTGTACAGTCAAAATATTTTAGCTGACTCCCAGTGTGAGTTTTTTTTTAAGGCAACGTTATTTTAGAATGTTTTACCTTAATGTTTCTATGGCAACGTGGCATGTTTATCACGTTACTCACCACAACCAAAATAGTGCTGTATGACAGATGTATCGATTTTATTACATTTTTTTTTTTTTTTTTTTTTTTTAAATATTGACAAACTTGCTTATCATGTCATCAACTATCTAATATTCCAATTGTGGGTGTGTTTTGCCATTTAAAAACCTTTATAAATTATCTTGATTTTGATCTATAATGTGAGATGGGCGCTGCCACGTGTGAACCATAGACCGTAAAAAAATATGGTTTGAACCGTTTGAACAAATGCACAACAGTTCAGTCAATCAGATTTACAGCACATATATTCATCAGCTTCTCCTGGAATAAGTAAGTGACCGGTGAACTGGGAGAAGATTCGAGCAAGATTCAGAACTATGTAAAATTCAACATAATATAAAATTTTGTTAGATTACACATTCAGATTTCAGATTCATATAATTCAAATTTACATCATTTTTTCATATTTCTAGCTCCATAATAGTTTACTTTGCAAGAGATCGCTTTGCATATTGAGTGTGTGTGTGTGTGTGTGTGTGTGTGTGTGTGTGTGTGTGTGTGTGTGTGTGTGTGTGTGTGTGTGTGTGTGTGTGAGCCTGTTTATGTGGTTTATGAGGACACAAATTTGTATAACTACATGGGTATTACACTGGTATTACACTATAAATGTGGTTTATGAGGACATATCAAATGTCCTCTGTGGCAGGGGAGGCGTGGTTTTGCGGGATCGGCAGAGGGAGAGAGGAGGCGGAGCCGAGCGGGGCGTAAGTGGGTTAAGTGCAAATGAATAACACCTGTCTCTGATTGCAGTAGTTGGCGTGGAGAGACGGCTTAAAAGCCACAGCAGAGAGAGACGAGGGAGAGAGAGATCTGGACTGGGACTGTGCGGGGCTGCTGGAGGACGACAACGAACAGAGCTGTTATTGAAAAGTTGAAAGAGAGTTTGAGTGTTTTTGAGCTTAACGCCAACGTGCGTACTTTGTGTTTGATAAAGAGAAATAAAGTTGCCAGTCCCAGTCACGCCGACCCCGCCTTCTTCCTTACATCCTTGACCCAAACCACACTGGTGCCAAAACCCGGGAGGAAGAAGTGTGCACGCCGCCATGGAAACTCCATCCCGCCACCCACTTGCGGACCTAGTGCAATCGCTCGCGGGCCTCCACCAGGAGACTCATCAAGATCTGCGGGCCGTCAGGGAGGAGCAGCAAAAAAGATTTGAGGCGCTCCTCCAGGCCCAGCATGAGGACCGCGAGCTGTTCCGGAGCTGGATGGACCGGGAGGTTCAGGCCAGTCCCAAACCCGCCATCGACTCAGCCGCCACCATCGCGCTCTCGAAGATGGGACCGATGGACGACCCGGAGGCGTTCATTGACCTCTTCGAGAGGTCCGCCGCCGCTCGGGACTGGCCCAAGGATGACTGGCCAATGCGGCTCCTGCCCCTGCTATCGGGAGAAGCGCAGGTAGCCGCCCACCAACTGCCAGTCAAGAACCTCCTGGTCTACGACGACCTCAAGCGCGCCATCCTGCAGCGGGTCGGCCGGACACAGGAACAACACCGCCAGCGGTTCCGGACGCTGGCGCTCGAAGAGTCCGGCCGGCCCTTCATCTTCGCGCACCAGCTCCGGGACTCGTGCCGCAAGTGGCTGATGGCCGGAGAATGCGACGCCGAGGGGATCATCGATCGCGTGGTGCTGGAGCAGTTCGTCGCGCGGCTTCAGAGGAAGACCGCGCAGTGGGTCCAGTGCCACCGCCCGGCGTCGCTGGACCAGGCCATCCAGTTGGCGGAAGACCAGATGGTGGCGTGCCACGGGGTCGGCGAGCCCTTGCCAGCGGCTTCTCTCTCTCTCTCTTCTCTCTCTCTCTCTCCTCCTAACCCCGCCCCGTCTCTCTCTAAACCTGTCCCCGCTCCCAGGTCCAGAGCTGGAGTGCCGCCCCGGCCAGCGCCGAGGTGGAGAACAGGGCCCGCGGCCGAGACAGCGGCGACTCCCCGGCCGGCGGCCCGGGGAGGAGGGAGCCTAGATCCATTCCCGGGATCATTATCCCCGTCCCTCTCTCCACGCCAAGGGCTGGACCCACTTCCAGCCACTAGGGCAGCGGGGAGGCCTGGGCCGGCTTGTTGGCGCTGTAGGGACCCGGGACACTTTATTGATCGGTGTCTGATGATGGATGTGGGGACGCTGGTCCGGGTCCCCGACGCACCACAAGCCGCCCCCGATCAAGCTGGCCTGTACCAGATACCCGCGAGTATCAAGGGGGGTACCTATCAGGCTTTGGTGGATTCGGGGTGTAACCAAACCTCCATCCATCAAAGCCTGATTTCACCTAGGGCATTGGGTAACAGCCGCATGGTTAAGGTGAGGTGTGTGCACGGGGAAGTGGTGCACTATCCGTTGGTGCCCGTGGATATCCAATTTAGGGGACAAACGCATAGTGTTGAGGTTGCAGTTAACCCGCGCCTCCGGCATCCCATAATTCTGGGGACGAATTGGCCAGCGTTTAATAAATTATTAGGGCACTTATGTGTGGATGCCTCTTGGGGGAAGAACGGAGGTGGGAGGATAGCGGTTGTGCAGGCGGGCGAGGTGGATTCGGGACCGCCGGGGGCAGTTCCAGGGGAACCGAGCGCAATGGGTCCGCCCATCTTCTCAGAGCGCGATGACTTTCCCTTGGAACAGTCCCAGGACGAGACGCTCAAAAATGCCTTTGCTCAGGTCCGTTCAATCGGACGGCTCCCCGGCCTGAGTCGGGCGGTGGGGGTATGTGGCAGGGGAGGCGTGGTTTTGCGGGATCGGCAGAGGGAAAGAGGAGGCGGAGCCGAGCGGGGCGTAAGTGGGTTAAGTGCAAATGAATAACACCTGTCTCTGATTGCAGTAGTTGGCGTGGAGAGACGGCTTTAAAGCCACAGCAGAGAGAGACGAGGGAGAGAGAGATCTGGACTGGGACTGTGCGGGGCTGCTGGAGGACGACAACGAACAGAGCTGTTATTGAAAAGTTGAAAGAGTGTTTTTGAGCTTAACGCCAACGTGCGTACTTTGTGTTTGATAAAGAGAAATAAAGTTGCCAGTCCCAGTCACGCCGACCCCGCCTTCTTCCTTACATCCTTGACCCGAACCACATCCTCATAATTCAAATGGCCTTAAAAACACACTAAATGATGTTTTTTTGAGAAAGTCAAAATGCAGAATGTTTCCTGTGATGGGTAGGTTTAGGGGCAGGGGCAGTGTAAGGGGATAGAAAATACGGTTTGTACAGTATAAAAACCATTACGCCTATGGAGAGTCCCTGTAAACCACATAGACCAACATGTGTGTGTGTGTGTGTGTGTGTGTGTGTGTGTGTGTGTGTGTGTGTGTGTGTGTGTGTGTGTGTGTGTGTGTGTGTGTGTGTGTGTGTGTGTGTGTGTGTGTGTGTGTGTAATTTCGAGAGCCATTTCAGTAATTGTGTAAACTTTTTTTTTTTTTAACTGTAATGTTACCTTTTTCTTCAGGCCAAGCATACTATTTTTGAGACTTTCTTACTAATCACTGAAACATAGTATGATTGATTTGATTTTGGCACTGTTATTCGAAACAAATTATGGTATATACATTTTTCTCAGTTCATGTATTTGAATTGAAAATTGCACCATACTGTGTGTTTGAACTACGGGAACATTCTGTGGCAGTAAAGGTTCTGCGGTACATGTCCACTTCTCACTGTGATGCCATATACAGCTCTAATCATTTCATCAAGTCTGATGGCCACTGCCAGTAACAGCAGATCAGTCTGTAGGGCTGTACCGGGTTTTGCTGTCTACTTGAAAACCAACAATCTGTCAGCAAGACTAAGAAGATAAACCAAGGTCAAGATTCGGCTTGTCCCAGTGCATTTACAGCTCAAAAATGGGTAAGAACTGAATATATGAATTATTCATGTTTTTTAAAAGACTATCATAACATTCTAGTAAATTCAAAACTGTTTAAGATACAGTCTGTACACAGAGAAACATAATCTGCTTAAACCAATCAGATCATCCATAATATATCATCATATTTAATATAATATCAAAATATAATAATATCAATATAGCCCATTCTTTAGTCTGAATAGAAATATCTCCCATGAATATATTTCCCTTACAGTTAAAAAATTAGACTGTTGTTGAATAAAACAAATATATAATATATACTGTATATAAAGTCAAACCAAAAATGATTCAGACACCAGATTTTTACTAGTGGTTGCAGGACACTATAGTTAATTTATGTAAGTGGGGATAGCAAAATAAAGTAAACTGTGACATATTATACCCTAAAAAAAAAATAATAATAATAATTATTTTGACACTTTGACCTGACCATGTTTTGCTTAAGTGTTTTTTCTTGATTTGCTAAAGTTACCTTTTACGCCACAGACTTAACAAAATGAAGCATAGCTTGGTCATTGGTTGACCTAAATTGGTATTATCTAATTGTTAATCTACTTAAAATAAACAGCTGACAGCTGATTGGTTGATTGCAATCCATTACAGACCTTTCTATCAAAGTTATCTGACATTGTCAAGAGGAATTTGTTCTGACAGGGTTAGGGTTAGATAACCCTTGTTTTACTCCGAGTTCTTGTAATTTTTTATAATCATACTAAACTATAGTGAATAAACTGATAATGTGATAAAATGTTGAAGGTGTCTGAATGGTTTGACTAATATATATATATATATATATATATATATATATATATATATATATATATATATATATATATATATATATATATATATATATATATATATATATATATAGCACAGGCCAAAAGTTTGGACACATTACTATTTCTGCTCACCAAGCCTGCATTTATTTGATCAAAAATACAGAAAATATTAATATTGTGATATTTTATTACAATTAAAATATTTGGTTTTCAATTTATTATACTTTAAATAGTAATTTATTTCTGTGATGCAAAGCTGAATTTTCAGGATTGTTCCTCCTGTCTTCAGTGTCACATGATCCTTTAGAAATCATTCTAATATTCTATTTATGTGAGTGTTGGAAACAGTTCCGCTGCCTAATATATTTGACGAATAAAAGGTTCAAAAGAACTGCATTTATTCAAAATAAAAAAAATATTTTAAAATAATATAAATCTCATTTACTATACATTTTTTTAATCAATTTAACACATCCTTGCTGAATAAAACAAAGAAAAAATATGACTGACCCCAAATTACTGACCAGTAGTGTATATTAATGTTACAAAAGATTTCTATTTTTAAAACATTTGCTTCTTTTTTTAAAAAAAAATGTTTTTTTTTATTATTATTATTCATCAAAGTATTATAAAAAAGTATCACAGGTTATGAAAAAATATTAAGCAGCAGAACTGTTTCCAACTTTGAAAATGAATCATAATATTAGAATGATTTCTGAAGAATCATGTGACACTGAAGACTGGAGGAATGATACTGAAAATTCAGCTTTGCATCACAGAAATAACTGATAATTTAAAGTATAATTAATTGAAAACCAATTATTTTAAATTGTAATAATATATCACAATATTACATTTTTTCAGTATTTTTGAACAAATAAATGCAGGCTTGATGAGCAGAAGAAACTTCTTTCAAAAACATTACAAATAGTAATTTGTCCTGGACTATATAAATGTATAATTTAAAGGTGCACTATGTAGTATTTTTGCAGAAAAATATCCAAAAACCACGAGGCCAGTGTTATATATTTTGTTCAGTTGGGTACTTACAATATCCCAAATGTTTCCAACTATTTGTATATTGTGAGAAAATTGCTATTTTAACTAAGGACCGGGACGTTTCAGCGTAGCGTTTGAGCGAGTCGCCTGTCAATCGCGTCATATCTGCGTCACCCTCAGTTTAAATACACTTAAATAAAAAAAAACACTTAAATACTTAAATGTATCTAATACGATAAACAGAGCTGCTTTACCTTATAATCATGACCGGAAAAAGCGGAAGAGTGCGTGCCTGGCGACTGTGTCCCGTCCCGTCATAATAAAAGTCCCGGTACTCGCGAGCCGTGTGTTTGTATAACAATCGCTCCAGCGGCCGTGCTCAGCTGCACAACACTCTGTCCTGCACTGCTTTACACTACAGTAACGTTAATAACCGCATCCATGAACATGATTTCTGCCCTATTTTTAGAACATGAGTCCTATTTTCCACCGGCTCTGAGGTGAAGACCACATGTCCCAAGATACTGCGCTCACACTTGGCGTCATCAAACTAAGCCTTTGTTTAAAATAGGCGCCCTCCAGTGGACGGAAAGTTGCATAGTGCACCTTTAAATTCAAATGTATAAAACGTGGCTAAAATAAATTAAATTAATTTATACAAAACTTAGATTATAGTTTAGGGAGGTATTAAATGTTTGGTACTAAGTGATCAAGTTTTGAGAACAAACTAAAAAAGTTTTATTGATGTTTTATTCCCCCCCCCCCCCAAAAAAGCAGCCCTCAAATGCATTTTCTCTCTCTTTTCTATGTAGAAACCACAAGTTTTCATTTTCTCTCTCTTTGCTATGTAGAAACCACAAGTTTTGAAGCTGAAAACCTGACCAGAGGTGCAACAAACGATACAACAATTCATCCTAAGAACTCAGGCTTTGGGATCTTTTTAACATGCACTTTCATTGTCACCTTTATAGTGGGTTTCATTGGAAACGGGCTTGTCATATTTCTGACTGGCTGCAGAATGAAGACGACAGTCAACTCTATTTGGTTTATCAACTTGGCGATTGCAGACTTCATCTTCCTATTATCCTTCATCATACTAACTTTTCTTAACTACTTTTCTGTGAACAGAGATATAAAGATAAATATCTCAATAAACATTCTCTCCAATTTGATAGCACTAAATCGGTTTTCTAGTGTTTTTTTCCTGGTAGTTATCAGTCTGGACCGATGCCTGTGCACATGGATACCTGTTTGGGTTCAAAATAATCGAACTGTATTTAGAGCCAGGATCCTCTGCATTATAGTGTGGGTTTTATCCATCGGCTGCTGCATCCCTTTCTTCATTGAGAATGTGTTTCGTTCTATGTTTCCGGTCATATGTCAGTTTTTTGTGGGCTTTCTCATCCCCTTCCTGACCATTGCATCTTCACACATTGCTATTGGAGTACGAATCAAGCGCCTCAAAATGGGGAAGCAGCTCAGGTCGTACCGGGTCATTATCGCTGTCATCTTGGCTTTTTTCATATGTTGCTTTCCATTCTATGTTTGCTTGTTTTGTTCAGTAATCATGGTTTATTTGAGTCCCAGTGATGTAATAGTATTTCGGAAAGCAATGATATTCAGTTTCTATCTGGTTTATCTAAACAGCTGTCTGAACCCCATTCTCTATGTGTTCATGTGTGATGAATATAAGAAGAAGCTTAAACAGTCTCTGCTGCTGGTGCTGGAGACGGCGTTTGCTGAAGATCATCTGGACTTTAGAGGAAGGCAAATACAAACGGATGAGCAGAACCAGACAAACACCCATGAAACAGCATTAGTTAAAGTCTCTAAATGAGTGTGACCAGCATAAATATGATTATTACCATTACAAAAACCACTGCATTCCTGTACCCCTTCTCTCTCTCTCTCTCTCTCTCTCTCTCTCTCTCTCTCTCTCTCTCTCTCTCTCTCTCTCTCTCTCTCTCTCTCTCTCTCTCTCTCTCTCTCTCTCTCTCTCTCTCTCTCTCTCTCTCTCTCTCTCTCTCTCTCTCTCAAAATCGATGTGGTATGCAATCTGTGTTGTAGAATCAAATTAGGAAAGTTTTTACTAATGATTAAGGGAAAATATTTGTATGGACTTTTTATAAATCCAAATATGTATATGTATATGTACAACTAATTTTGCTATGCTGATTTATTTTTGAACTTCTTCTGAATAAAACAAAGTGCTTTTGATTGTAATTTCCTTTAATCAAATTGAGGCTACAGGAATCTTTGAGTCTATACAGTGTGTATGTAAAGTATTTAGACCCCCTTTATTAATTTATCAGTTACTGCATATAAAATTAAGCATTAGACATTAGATCACAAGTAGACCATCTGTGTGGCGGTAGGCTGCGTTTGTCCACATAAATGTAACCATTAAGTTAAAAGGGTACTTTGGAGCTGGGAAGATGAATGTGTATTTAAACTGGGTCATTAATGTAGTAGAAATGTGAAATTATTTTTGAATTTGTTGCCTTCTAGACTGAGACTGAGAAAAGCCAGAAAATGTATTTTTGGCTCATGGAAATGAAAGACAGAAAATCCCAGAATGCACTTGCACTCTGGAATGCCACTGTCCTCTGGACAGAATGGATTACTGTAACTCACTTCTCATCGGGATACCTAACAAAAGCTTGCAGAGATTTTATTTTATATTGTTGTGGTAAAATGTGATGTGTTTATGCAGAAGCATGCACAGTCATGCCTAGTCGTGCAGAGGTCAAAGGTCTTGAACCATCTGGCCTGATGTTGGAGGGAGACTCCTTCCTTTAGGGGGATTATATCTTGAACTAGCGGGTTGACTATGCAAAGCCCCGTTTCCACCAAAATTACCCGGAACAATTTGTACCAGGAACATCTTTTACAGGAACTTTTCTCCCCCCAGACCTGCAACTGTCTGCGTTTCCACCGTGATCTAAAGTTCTGTGAAGATTAGGCAAATTAGTCCGGTGATGTAGGGCTGTGCGCAACGGCTCCTCCAAGTCACTGACGGACAGTAGTCATTTTTGCCCGACACTAGCCACGTTTACAAGCACACTTTTTTTTGTCATTCCGATTTAAAGATTTAGTGGACTGTTTACATGAGACGTTATCTAAAACGATCTGTTGTTTACATGTGATGAATTTCAATCGCAATCATTTTGTGACATGCAGTTTGTCTGCCGCATCAAACATGCCAACGCTGTTTTCTCGAGCATCTGGAATGTGTTAACTGTAGCCATAGCAACTCTTAACGGCCACCAGGACTAATACACTATTATATAAGCTATTTATTTGTTGTAAAGTGTAATAATCATCTCAGAAAAAAAATTATTCTTCTGTCAGGTGCAGTTAAAGTAAAAACTGCCTGGGGCAATATATGCTGTGTCATTATTCCAACATTATCTTCATAACTTACAAAATAAAAAGTTTACCCCTCAGAAAAATGAACTTTCCTCTCTTGTCAACATGAGCACGGCGCGCGCTGTCACGTCATGTAAGGACGTACACTTAAAAGTAATCGGTCAGGTCGTTTACATGGTGAAAAATATAGACTGTAAAAAAAATCATAACGAGTATGGAAGAGATTCAAGCTGTGCTGCTTTTGCTGGTTATGTATAGGTTTACCAAAAAGGTAATTAACAATGACAGAAAAGAGCACTAGAATATTCAGAAAGCTTGTAAAGCTAGATTTAAAATGACAATGTATATTATTATCAGCTATTACAGACATTGCACGTGAGATGGCTGAGACGAACGCGCGTCATCAGACAGAGAGAGCAAGACTGATATTTACTGAACGCAGAACGAACCTCGCAAAAGACTTTTAAAAATGTCGGTTGAAATAAAATGCTAAACCAATCACCATGTTCTGCGCCCAAGTCCCGCCCTCGAAAGTTCCTGAACTTTGAAAAAGTACTACCTCGCGAGCAGGGCCATTTGGAGGGGGAAATATTTACCCGGAACTTCATTTAGACCCTGGTTCCTGCGGTCAAAACACACCGAGTACCACCCCAAAGTTCCTGGTTCCTGGGTAAAGTTCCTGCGGTGGAAACGCGGCTTAAGATACATGGTGTGTGTGACATGCATTGGACCTGTGAGATGATACATTGGGTACATTGGGGTGTGTATGATCAGATATATGGCCTGTATGACATCCTGACTTAAACAACGGCCTGAATGGAAATGTACTGAGGGGGGAGGATGCTGCCAACAGTATAAGAGATTGTGACTTCTGTTATGACTTCAGTGTACACTTGGTGTGGTCTTGTGGTTGCATCAACCGTGCCTCTTTCTTGCAAGAAACTTTTTTATTAAATAAACCTTTATAATTATAATTGGCTAATGTTTGTCTCTTGTTCAGTGAAGCGACGGAGTTAATTATTTTGCCAATACAATATATATATATATATATATATATATATATATATATATATATATATATATATATATATATATATATATATATATATATATATATATTATTATTATTATTATTATTATTATTTATTTATGTATTTATTTTTTGACATTTGGATTTTATTATTGGAAATCACTATTTAGATCACTATCTAGATCCTAGATACCTTAATATATGTGTGAATTGCTGCCATTAATAATATTTAAAACTGTACATTTTAAGCCTACTACAAAATGTATTTTTTCACAAAACGTGATATCCGCCAGCCCAGCTTCTTTACAAAGTGCGATATAACCATAGACAGTAAAAGAAATGGACGGAGCGATCCCATTGCCTTCTACGGCGTTAAGTGATGTCAGTATAGGAGCACTCACTTCCTGATGGCTGAGCGAACTGCGCAGGCTCAGACTGAGCTTGACGACGTAGATGTGACGTGAGCCTCCTGTCGGACAGCTGGAGGTCTTCTAGTAGATGTGGAATGTGAAAGCTGAATCACGTTGTTTAAATATTTTCTTCCGTTGCTTTTGGCTCACTATGGGCTTCTCCCCATTCTTCCCCCTTGACTTTATCAGGCTTTATCTCTCCACGTCCCCCCGACTGTCTCATAGACAGTAAAAAGATGCCTGTGAGCGTCTCCTCAGGTCTATACGGTAATTTCTCAACTGTGCGACAGAGTCGCGTTGGTTATGACGCAATCGTTAGCCTATTTTTACAAAAACAGCTTCTACGGGGCGATAGTGTACGATACAAGGTAACAGAGCCTTTTATGCATTGTCGTGTTTCTTTAGAAATAAACAATGGACAAATGGAGTCTTTAAACGCCTCAGATGTAAAGTTATTCACTGTCAAAGTGACTCAAAAATGAATGGGAGTCAATGGGATGCTAACAGCAGGTGATGGCTTGGTTAGCAATGGCAGCCCCTAGGGGTGGAACGCTTTCCGAGTGCTGGATTACCCCCTTGGATATAACGGTTAGGATGCTGCGCGAGCTCAGGATGTCACGCGAGGAGAGAGTCACCGCTGGTGAAGTGCTTTAACGATAATAGCAAAACAAAAAACATATTTTTAAAATGAGGATTCAATAGGCTAACTAAAAAACGTTCACCATTGAATTGTTTATACTGTAGGCGAGCTGTCAGTCACGTAGGCTACGTCACTGATCAACAGCTGTCTGTCAGAGAATAAAAGCTTCAGAGTCAAGCTAACGTTATGGATTTCGATGACGGATTGGAGCCGGTCAGGAAGGCATCTAAAGAAAATCAGCAAAGGGAGAAGACCAAATGGGCAAGGCATTCAGGGGAGGGAAAACATCCAAAGGTTTATTGTGGTAATCATGCGACTGCGAGTTACGTTGGTCTGTGTCATGCGCACGGACACACACACACACACACACACACACACACACACACACACACACACACACACAGTGATTCACTAGCTTTTCGTAATGGTATTACAGTAGTAGAAAATAGCCTAAGTTGGATTATAGCGTTTTGCAAAAAAAAAAAAAAAAAAAAAAAAAAATGATGTGTATGTTCTGGCCAAAACTAACTCGGAATCTTATTATTATTAATCAATATTTGTATATACTATTCCATATATGTATGATGTATTGTTTTTTTTTAACCAATTTAAGATAATGTTAAGATAAATATGTTGCATTTTTGCATGGTTTTTGACTTATTTATGAACTATTTATGGACATAAAATTAAATAAAAAATATCCTGGATTTGAAGAATATTATGTCCTTGGCCTTCACTGAGCTCAAGTAATAGTTTAATGTACAAAAAATTGTGAATGAACTTGACTGTTGATGTCTTAAATAATAATGTCAAATAACCAACATTTCTCATATCTCGATATATAACTCTTCATATATGTGGTTCGTAGAATAGGATTTGTGCACCTGCAGTGAAGAATGTGTAAAGGTTTAACTGTTGTGTCGTGCTTCATATTATCCTTAATAATAAATTGCATTGTCTACTTTTCTTATTTTAGAAAATCTCTAAATGTTTATGACCACTATAACTCGATGAGTCTCACCATTACAACAACCACTGTCCATGGTCGACATATTTTTGTCTCTCGTACTGGGCCTGGTGTCAATAAAAGCTTTTCTTTGACTAACAAGGAAGTTTTCAGCTCTTAAACTTACAGGATAGTCTTATATCATGATGAACTTTTATACATATCAAAGGCTCAAGGAAAAGTTGATTTCTCAGTTAATCAACCCTGTAAAGGTTGAACATTGGTCTAGGCCGAGAGTCTGCTATGTATTTTCTACTGCACAAGAGGTGTGATCAGCAAGCATAATTCAAATGACTGTATGCAATTGGAGTGTCCTTCAACCAATCAGACAACACAGCCTGGTCTCATCGTTAATACGTAGGTATTAATACGTTACTTTCAAAGAGACTAAACGTACGTCTTAGTACGTTTGGAGAAGTGCTAAAATGTAAAATATAGACGTATTTGCAACATTTAAACATAGTATTATTACATTTTTACAGCTAAAAAACGTAAAATATTTACGAATCCATCATGAAATCTTTTTTGTTAAGAATACAAAACTTTATACTGTTAAAAACATTTTTTAGTTTTTTTGTTATATCATAAAGATATCTATATAATTTCCCTTTGACCATTTTATTGATTAATGTACGATCCCTTAACACTATCCCAAACCTAAACCTACCAATTTAATACAGAATATAAAGAAAATAAAAGGTAAAACGTTGGAAAATGACGATTTTGATAACAATATAGCATTAAAAAAAATATTTTGAACGGCTAATCCTACACTTACCCCTAAACCTACCCATTAGCATTTATTAAAACAACATTCTGTTATAAATCAAAGCATAACAGACAGACCAGTGTAATCACAATTTATTTATTGCAAAAATGTCAAAAGCGGTACCAAAAGTAGTTCAAATGAAGATGTGTTGCAGTCGCAGTCCTCTCTGGTGGTATATAACGTTAATACTTTTGTATGAGGTACAGAGCAGAATGTTAGCTATTAATCAATGAAAATATTAATCCGGCTTCTCTCCGTGAAGTTGCGCGTTTCCCATTTCAAATACAAATCGACTGAAACACGGCATGTCAAAATCTGTGACGAAGCAGGCGAGAGCCAATGAGCGTTCGATGCCACTGCCGTAAATCATGTCGTACGCTTCATGAGGGCGCGTTTTTTAAATTTGAATTTATATTCATAACGAGCGCGAGATTTGATGTTTACCGTCGCGCTACTGAGAGGAGATGAAGATCACCGGGCTCAATTTGGATTTGTTTCTCGCAAACATATGGATTCTAACGATTTGGATTACAGCGAACGAATAAAGTGTTGTGTTTTGTGAATTGATGTTGTGTTTTGGTGTATCTTGTGATCGCCAGTTGCTGAATAGGAGAAAATGCCTTTTTATGTCTCACAGCAAACAACAAGCTAAATACTACAAAATGGTTGGCAAGAATGTTATTCATCTGACGGTTTTAAAATTCAGTCTTCTTTTAACATTATCTAGTCACCCGAAATGAGTTTGTAGTGATGTCACGAGAGCAAAATGTTAATTTTTATTTCTGTTATTTTATATTAGGTTGATTAACTTAGTAAAATGCATTTAATAAATGTGACTGAAAACATGTATTGATGTGACTATTGGATATAAAATAAACAATATTAATGCCACGATTTATTGGAGCCTGGTAACTTACACGTACACAGTTGGATACGTAGATCATTTACATTTTAGTGCTGTCAATACGTCAATATTGTACATTTTAGTGCTGTTAATAAGTCAGTATTATTCAGTTATATAAGTCAGAGCATAATTCAAATGACCCTGTATTTAATTGGATAGTCCTTAAACCAATCAGACCACAAGAGGCTTGATCAGCAAGCATAATTCAAAGACTCTTTACGCAATTAGATAGTCCTTCAACCAATCAGGCATGTGTTATGGTAGTTTCAGAGTAGACAAGTGGTTCACTTTACCCCCTTGATTTGTTTGGTCTGTTTCAGTTTACCCCTAAGCCGGGGTAAAGTGAGACAGATGTTAAAAACAATCATATTTGCACTGACCTTCGTCCTGGATACATTCTGATCATTTCCATTGTGAGGAAACATGCTGAATTAATGGCAATTGTGCCAATTTTACTAATATATAATTTCACCTCACTTGGAGGGAAACAAATGTAAAAAAAATTCTCACTTTACCCCAATCCACGAAACAATAGCATACCTGTCTGCGTAAGAGTCCACTCTTTAAAATGCATCCCAGTTTTTTGGTTTGTGACTTATCATTTGATAGTTTGTGTTTAGAACACAGTTTTTAGAAGAGTTAAAATAGTTTTGAATTAATTGTTTCCTTTTGCAAGAGATGTGATATTTTGAATGTTGTGTGTTTTGTGGTTTTGTGTGTAGCGTTTCAAGAAATGGAGCCAGTTTCAGAAATTGTGTAAGCAATAATAAAAAATAAATAAATAAATAAACTGTAATGTTCCCTTTTTTTATTTTTATTTTTATTTTTTTAATTTGTTTATTTGAGTAGGGACAAGTATGTCACATAAACAAATGTTACATACTACAACATTTTAGCCGAAGCTAATTCTCAATGTCCGTCCCTAGTGAGCCTTTACAAAATTAAACAATACACAGTAAAATAAAAAAAAAAAATAATAATACAATATAAAACAATAGCAACAAAGCTGACAATCAGTGGTCACATATTTGACTTCTGATTAAAGTGTCCTTGAGTTTGTGTTTAAAAGTGACCCAGTTTGACTCTCCCTTAAGTTCAGTATCTAAACAATTCCAGACCTTTATGCCTTGTTCAGAGAAAACTGATTGTCCAAACAAAGTATTGCGTCTCGGAATCTGACAGTTCCCGTTCAGCGCTCCTCTAGTCCTTGAACCCCCAACCCTGAGAGCAACTATGCAATCACTCAAGACCTGTGGGGCTTGATGATTTAAACATTTATGCATCAGCTTCAACAATGAGAATTTAATAAAATTTGCAAAAGATAAAATATTTAACTTCCTTAGACTAATACAATGATGTGACCCAATTGTGACCTTTTTACTTCAGTCCAAACATACTAGTTTTGTGACTTTCAGATAAATCACTGAAACATAATTGTATGATTCGACACTGTTATTCAAAACAACTTACGGTATACATTTTTCTCAGTTTATGCATTTGAATTTAATGTTGCACCATACTCTGTGTTTGAGCTACAGGAACATTCTGTGGCAGTAAAGGTTCTGCGGTTCATGTCCACTTCTCACTGTGATGCCATATACAGCTCTAATAATTTCATCAAGTCTGATGGCCACTGTCAGTATCAGCAGATCAGTCTGGACAGCTGTACCAGGGTTTTACTGTCTGGTTTAAAACCAACAATCTGTCAGCAAGACGAAGAAGACAAACCAAGATCAAGACTCCGCTTGTCCCAGTGCATTTACAGCTCAAAAATGGGTGAGAACTGAATAACACCTCTCAGAATGTATTGAATGTAAAACTGTACAAACAGGATACAGATCAAACCAATCAGATCATCAATAATATAACATATTTATATACTATAAACTATTCTTTAAGTAAGGTATCCCATGAATATATTATAGTATATAATATATTATAGTATATATTATATGCCTCATAGTCTAAAAATGACACTGTTGTTTAATATATACAAGTATAAAATATTTTGTTACATTTTGATAAGTTAAGGGGCATATTATTCTTCAGATGCATAAAACCGAATTAATACATGAATTATTAAATAAGCACATACACTGTAAAAAATTATTTAGAAAAAAAGTTACCTGGTTGCCTTAAAATTTTGAGTTCATTGAAATTGAAATTGTGAGTTAATACAATGAACATTTTTTGAGATTCGACAACCTTTATTAAAATATTATTAAAAGATTTTGTAAGCATATTGGGTAATTGTGTGCGTGTTATTTCTGATGACACAGTGAAACATGCCAAATAGTGCTCTTTTCATGATTTATCAATTTTTTTATGTGGTTCAGATACAAAAATATTTTGAGTTTCTATTTACTAAACAAATTTCCTTCATTGTATCAACTCAAATTTTTTATTTCAATAAACTCAGAATTTTAAGGCAACCAGGTTACTTACTTTTTTAAGTTAAACCAACAAAAAACAATCAAACATTTTTACAGTGTAGGTTAGATTAGGAAGGTATTAAATATTTTTTTTGTCCAAACAATGTCTTCAAAATGTAACCTTTAACTGATGGAATGACACTATTTTAATGTTAAACTTAATGTACACTCACCTAAAGGATTATTAGGAACACCATATTAATATTGTGATTGACCCCCTTCTGCCTTCAGAACTGCCTTAATTCTACGTAGCATTGATTCAACAAGGTGCTGAAAGCATTCTTTAGAAATGTTGGCCCATATTGATAGGATAGCATCTTGCAGTTGATGGAAATTTGTGGGTTGCACATCCAGGGCATGAAGCTCCTGTTCCACCACATCCCAAAGATGCTCTATTGGGTCGAGATCTGGTGACTGTCAGGGCCATTTTAGTACAGTGAACTCAGTGTCATGTTTAAGAAACCCATTTGAAATGATTCCAATGATTCCAAAACTGCATGAAAAATGATGTTGCACACAAAACACAACAATGTTCAGATCAGAAACAGACCTACAAGGAGCCCTCACATGTGTTTTTTTCTCTCACTCTTTAGAAGCCACAAGTTATGGACCTGAAAACTTGACCGGAGGCACAGCAACAAACGATACCACTACTCAACCTATGAGCTTAGGCTTTGGGATCACTTTAATATGCATTTCCATTGTCACCTTTATAGTGGGTTTCATTGGAAACGGGCTTGTCATATTTCTGACTGGCTGCAGAATGAAGACGACAGTCAACTCTATTTGGTTTCTCAACTTGGCGATTGCAGACTTCCTCTTCATATTATCCTTCATCATAATAGAAATTATTCCTTATTTTCTTCCATACAACTCCTTTATGGACTTTGTCCACATGACAATAGCACTATATATGCTTGCTAGCATTTTTTGTCTCGTAGTTATCAGTCTGGACCGATGCCTGTGTACATGGATGCCTGTTTGGGCTCAAAATAACAGAACTGTATTCAGAGCCAGGATCATCTGCATAATAGTGTGGGTTTTATCCATCGCCTGCTGCATCCCTTTCTTCTTTGTACCAGATGTGTTTCTTTCTACGTTTCCGGTCACATATAAATTTTTAGTGGGCTTTGTCATCCCCTTCCTGATCATTGCATCTTCACACATTGCTATTGGAGTACGAATCAAACACCTCAAAATGGGGAAGCAGCTCAGGTCGTACCGGGTCATTATCGCTGTCATCCTGGCATTTTTCATATGTTGCTTTCCATATTATGTTTGCAGCCTTTTTCTACAACATAATGCAATAGCAATGGCATTTAGTGTCTATCTGTTTTTTCTAAACAGTTGTCTAAACCCCATTCTCTATGTGTTCATGTGTGATGAATATAAGAAGAAGCTTAAACAGTCTCTGCTGCTGGTGCTGGAGACGGCGTTTGCTGAAGATCATCTGGACTTTAGAGGAAAGCAAATACAAAGGGATGAGCAGAACCAGACAAACACTTTTAAATCAGTATTAGATAAATAAAAAATATTCTCTATGATTGTGACCACCATAACACCAATAAAACATCAAAGATTGAAGTTCGTTTTGTAGCAATGCTTTGTTTTAAAAACGTCAATTTCAAAAGGGGAATTTCTCTAATGACTACATTGGAACATTATATGTGTTTGTGAAACTTTTTATAAATCCAAATATGCAATATCTTAATTTTTAATTCATGTTTGAACTTTATTGTGAATAAAACAAACAGTGCATCAAATATATGTGCATTTGATTGTAATTTCCGTAAGGGTTGTTATGCTCTCATTTGATCAAATTCTTTTTGAAGCCTTCATTCACCTATATAGCCTATAGAATTTCTGGTGCATTTTCAAATAATTCAAATTAAAAAATGGATAATGTTTGACAATGTAAGCTTTAAAGTTAACCTATTATGCTATTTTAAATGGTTCTCTTTTTTGAGGTCTCCTACAACAGGTTTACATGCATCAAAGGTCAAGAACTCTCATAATAGCCTATTGCACATCACATTTTTCAATGATTCTCAAATGACTCAATGGAAGAATCAGTCTCTCCATATTCCTCCTTTCCATAATGTACTCTGCTCTGATTTGCCAGGTGGTCCAGTGTGTTGTGATTGGTCTACCGCATATAACTAGTTTCTGAAGCTAAACAGCTATATCTGAACTTAAGCTCCATCCCGAGGCTTCCTCAGTCCTCAGCAATTGTATTCACTGTAAAGATAGTAACCATGTGTTCACACCACCACTGGCAAGAGTGTCAAATAGGCTGTAAGTCATTCATTTTCACTCACACCACCCTCACCTTGGCTCCTCCCTCCATAACTGGGTCGACTCTATCATGGCCAGTTCCTTGGTCACTCTGGGATCTTGTCTTGTTTCAGATTATTTTTATATGCATTCTCATTGTCACCTTTATAGTGGGTTTCATTGGAAACGGGCTTGTCATATTTCTGACTGGCTGCAGAACGAAGACGACTGTCAACTCCATTTGGTTTATCAACTTGGCGACTGCCGACTTCATCTTCATATTATCCATAATAAATTGCATTGTCTACTATTCTTATTGTAGAACATCTCTAAATGATTGTGACCACCATAACTATATGAGTCTCACCATTACAACAACCACTGACAATGGTCGACATATTAGAATAATGATATTAGACATATTACTAAGGTGTTCTTTGACTAACAAGGAAGTTTTCAGCTCTGAAACTTACAGGATATTCTTATATCATGATGAGCTTTTATATATCAAAGGCTCAAGGGAAAGTTGATTTCTCAAATCATCACCCCTGTAAGGTTGAACATTGGTCTAGGCCGGGAGTCTACTATGTATTTTCTACTGCTCAAGAGGTGTGATCAGCGAGCATAATTCAAATGACTCTGTACGCAAATACAGTGTGTCCTTCAACCAGTCAGACCACAAGAGGTGTGATCAGCAAGGTTCAGATTGCCCAGCAAAATCTTAAAGCAAATTCTTAAAGAAAAGAAAAATGATATAAGAAAATTTCTGTGGCCAGGGACATTCTAAAATGCTTAACGTGAAAAATGCTAAATGTAGCTTAATGCACTGACACTGACTAATCTAACCATATTACAGTTTCTCTCAATCGATTTGGTAAATTTCTCCAAACTCAGGTAACTGCTCTCAAAACATTTAACACAGTGATCTGTCCACTTTGTAATTGTTCTTAACAGATAGTAAATTCTCCTTCATTTCATACAAATTACAAATCAAAAGCATCATTTTCTCAAAACACTGTGCACAAAATTCCCTAATGTTATCACAGCAGTTCATACAGCACACAAAACTTTAATATATCAGGAAAAATATCTGCAGCTTTTTCATTGGTCTTCACAAAGATCACAGGCATTTTTGTACTATTTTCAAAACACAACAAACAAAACTCTGTGAATTGATGCAATTTAATCCACAGAAATTCAATTTGGCCAACTGAAAAATTTAGATGTGATCAATCACTTGAAAATTTTAAATTGGAGACCTGAATTTTTTTTTACAGTGTATACAACTAAACTCGTCATTAAAGAAGTTTGAAGAACACAATTAAAGAACATGAAAAATGTGTATTTTCATTCATGTATTTGTGTATCTACAGCTGATTTTTTTTTTTATCAACAGAGAACACACTTGTTTTAATGTTAGTATTTATTTTTGATAAATGCATTAATAGAATAAACTGCAGTGCTTCATTATGCAGTGAATACTGAATGAGATTTGCATGCGTAACTCCGCCTACCCACGTGGGTATATAAGGAAGTAGCTGGCATGATCGCATTATGTTACCTGTTGAGGAGCCTAGACTAAACTCTCGGCCGCTCTAGCGGTACAGCGGATGTGGCAGAGGGACGTTACGTCTCCGATCCCTCCTCAGGGAACGAGGGTTACATATGTAACCGAGACGTTCCCTTTCGTTCAGTCACTCTGACGTAACATCAGTGACTGACGAATGGGGGTCCCAATGTAATCACGCCACTCAATTGTCTTCCAGTGCCCTGATGCAAGACAGTACGGACGAAGGCCTCCACTTAACACAGGAATACCAAGGTACACTGGGAGGCATATTCCAGGTGGAGATATGCGGCATAGTGCCTACCTGTAGGGAGGACTTAAGAATACACATATGACCCGCTTAGGGCTGCATACGGAAGATCACTGGGGTAACAGCCGCAGGTGGATTTTTAACCCCAGGAGCCTGCGGCAGCATGTCCATTGCACATGGCACCCCAACCTGTAGTGGAAGCATCTGTTGACACAACAACATGCCTGGAAACTCGTTCTAAGGGGATACCTGCCCGTAGAAAACTGAGGTTCGACCACTAGGTGAGTGTCTGTCTGCAGGGCTGAGTCACTGGGACCCGGAGCATGCCAGACTGCCATGCCCATCTCGGGACTCAATCGCGAAGCCAATGCTGAAGCGGATTCATATGAAGCAATCCGAGCGGCGTCACCGCGGCTGCAGATGCCATATGCTCCAGGAGCCTCTGAAACAGTTCAGTGGAACCACATTCTTGCTCTCTATCTGACAGAGGCAAGTCAGTAGTGACCGCGCACGCTCGCCGGTAAGCTGCGCACACATGGCGACTGAGTCGATCTCCATACTGAGAAAAGAGATCCTCTGCGTGGGGCAGAGTTTGCTCTTCTCCCAGTTGACCCAAAGGCCCAGACGAGCTAAGTGGTGGAGAGCCAGGTCTCTGTGTCCGCACACCCGCTCCCGAGAGTGGCCCAGTATGAGCCAGTCGTCGAGATAGTTCAGGACGCGAACCCCTTGCTGCCTGAGTGGCGCAAGGGCTGCCTCGACAATCTTCATGAAGACGCCATGGGACAGAGCTAGCCCGAATGGGAGTAGCTCATATTGATATGCCCGCCCTTCGAAAGCAAACCATAGGAACGGTCTGTGTTGCAGAAGGATGGACACATGGAAGTACGCATCCTTCAGGTCGATCGTTGCGGAAGGATGGACACATGGAAGTACGCGTCCTTCACGTCGATCGCTGCAACCAATCGCGTGGACGAACGCATTCGAAAAGGCGTTTCGCAGTCAACATCCTGAACGGAAGCCTGTGAAGGGATCGGTTCAGGACGCGAAGGTCCAGGATTGGCCGTAACCCACCGGTTTTCTTCAGTACAATGAAGTAAGGGCTGTAGAAGCCGGACTTCATCTCGGCTGGAGGGACAAGCTCGATCGCACCCTTCGCCAGTAGGGTGGCAATCTTTGCACGCATGCCAGGGGCATTGGGCCCCACCATGGTGTAGCGGACACCCCGGAAGCGGGGAGGAGCTCGCATGAACAGAATCGCGTAGCCGAGCCTGATGGTCCGCGCGACCCAGCGGGAAAGTTCCGGAAGCTGAAGCCAGGCTCCCAGTGAGTGCACCAACGGCAGCGAAACGAAAGATTCTCCCCGGCCCTCCACCAGGGGAAGGAGCGGTCCTGCCACCGTCTCCTGAAAAGAACTGCCCATCCCTGAGCTGTCCGCATCCGGAGCGCCGCTAAGCCTGCCTTTTAGCGGGCTGCGGGGCTGGAGCAGACGGGGGCGGCTTTCCTGCGGGAGCGGGGGGGGGCCGCAGGAGGCCGCCCTTGGCGGCGAGGAAGCTGAGGTAACTGTGCCGGCGGGGCTTTAGGTGCAGCAGGGGGCCGCCGGGGCAGTAAGCGTTTGATGGCCTCAGTCTGCCTCTGGGAACGGCCAAGAACTGTTGGGCGCAGTCCTCGACCGTGCCGCCTGAAAGGCCAGCCCGGGATATGGGCGAGTTGAGGAGGCGGGCTCACTCAGCCTCCCACATTGACCAGGTAAGGCCAATTGTCTTTGCCGGACCACATCTGTGGACATCTCCTGACCCAGGGGTGTATGGTCACCTACGCCGCCCGGGGGGCGGGATCGGTGGTGGCACGCAGCTCGTAAGCCCTGGCCCAGCTCTTTCCTCGTGCATACGCATCAGGGCAGCAGCTTACCCCTTAGCACTGCTGTACTACGCCACCAAAGTAGACGAGCCAACAGGCTTGGGAAGGTGCTTATGATAGCCTCACAGCGTCAGGTCAAAGCACTACGTGGACACCGTAGTGCGCAACAGAGCATCTGACTGAGGGGGAGGTAGTGTATCCATAGGCCGCGACCCCTTGAGGGCAGAGAAGGTGGAGGAGGCCACCAAACGGTCGCGGGGATCTCCCGCACCGCGTGCGCTCCTCATGCATCTCGGGAGCGAAACGGCATTGGGGGCGGGGAAGAGTTCCACACTAGCCCGAGTCTCGCGGCTGCCCGAGATAACATGGCTGTCAACTCTAGGTCAGATCCTACAGTGTTAACACACCCGGAGGCGGAGCATAGCCGGATCATCATCCCCAAAGGACTCTAGCCCACCTTGAGATGCGGCAATCAACCTCTCACCGCTATCTGGAGTGTGAAAGAAACAAACTGGGCATCAGCAGACGGTCCCGCTGCTTCAGTCCAACACTCGCTGTAAGCGATGTGAAAAAGGGCAGGAGTGGCCCGAGGAATGATCGTCGGGGTTCTTAATACCACAGCACCGCCCTCAGGTCACCCTGGCCACCAGCCAAAGTACCACCTCTCTCGGAGATGGTAGATCGGGGTGTGGCAGAGGGGACTCTCTCTCTTTGCAGAGATCATTGAGTCTCGACCACAACATCGCGATGGTCATGTTCCCGCAGAGGGAACACAGCACATCCACAAACACTGTCCGAACGTGCTGAAGCCCAAACACGTTGAGCAGTGAATGCGCCCCAAAGACAGCAACGGATATCGATCGCACCCGGAAGTGCGCGGGCAAACTGTCTTGAAAAAGACATGCCACACACAAGCTCTTTTTGTGAGAGAAAAGTTGCGAGAGTCCTGCACGGGTCCATTTTTGGAGACCCGTCCCTGCCTGTACCCGCAAGGTTTAGCACCAGATCCGACCCGTGACCCGTGAAAATTTGTAAATTAAATCCGCACCCGCCCAGACCCGTTAATATTTGGCCCGTTAGCCGACCCGTGCCCGCGATAAATCACACATGCTTAAATCATTCAAATAAAAAAAAATGTATCCTACACCTCTCTCAAAATCACAACAGCGTCATGAATGGGCTAATGAAACAGGCAAAAAATTTCATATAGGCTACTCCACTCACCAACTTTACTTTTACTTCGTTCATTGCTACTCCTGCAACACTCGCACCTTCTGGGTTACGAGAGGCATCAACAAAAATTTCAATGTCGCATGGGTGGTGACGTGATGCAGCCGGTGTGAATTCTCAAGGGGGACTGCAGGAGGCTGCTCGAGCTCTGATGACGACACAGCTGATCCACGATTGGCCGATTCACCGCATGACAGCGATAACAGTGCAAGCGTTATATTGCCATGTCATGTCATGTCATTGTCATGTCAAGCGTTATATTGTCATGTCATGTCATGTCATTGTCATGTCAAGCGTTATATTGCCATGTCATGTCATGTCATGTCATTGTCATGTCAAGCGTTATATTGCCATGTCATGTCATGTCATGTCATTGTCATGTCAAGCGTTATATTGTCATGTCATCTTATGTTTGCAAACGCAGTGCAAGCGTCACCACGGGAAGCAGAAAGTGTCCGACTTCACGTCTCCGTTTGCAGCTCCTCCCCGCCTGCACTCGGCTACTCTCGCCGATCGCATGCATCCAGCCGCAGCCGATGTCGAACACACCTAAACTGTTCTAGTGAAGTCATTCCTGAAGGAAGTGCAGGGGTGTAGTACAAACCGGCCATTCGCTGTAGGCTTTGAAAGGAAACTTCTGTTAAATAAAATATCTCGCTTGGCATTGAACTTTGAGCTTTATAATTTTACAGGTATTATTTATGCTCTAACAGCAACATTTCACACTAACTAAAGTTTGAAAGATAGAATCGCGAAGAACGGGACCTGTAAAAGCCTACATTAAGCCACGTTAAGCATTTTCTTTATGGGAGGAAAATGCAAATTAAACGCAATTCGTTCCATTCAGGGCTCATCTGCTTTTCTGTACATAGTACGCTTCTTTATGGTGTTCACTACGTGTGGTTAGTTAATAACACTGTCTTCGTTAATTAAACCACGAAAAGCTTTTTACCATTTTCATGTTAAGCGTTTTAGAACTTACCAGTGGTGATATAATATTCAACTGATTCACATTATGAAAACTGCTAAAACCTTTAGGAAATTTAAAAGATAAAATGGCGAAACTCGTAATATTATTTCCAATAATTCTAAAGTGGGTTCTTTTTCCCGATTTAATTGTCACATCGGCTGCAAAGGTGCGTTTATTCTTCAAGCAGTAAAGAGAAGATCCGTACGTGCATTTGTTGAAATTCGTCGCTGAAGGTTTGATCATGGCAGATTTAGTCACAAAAATAGCTCAAGTGTCTTGCGAAGAAACAAAGACTGGCTGACACTTTCATTGAAGCATGATTTCCCTGTTGAGATTGCAAAACTCCAGCGCATGTGTTTGTTTTCAGCTCATCGGCACTCCTTCCGTGTTTAGAGGGCGCGTGTGCAGGATCGCCAGATTGCACAGATTAAGTAACACCAGGACATTGGCTTGAGACATTGGCTCAACGTTGTATTTTGGTTAATACAACACAACCTAAAACTCACAAAAGATCAACGTCTAATGATGTTAGAATTTAACGTTGTATAAACGTTACCATCATGATGTTGTGTGGATGTTGTGTTTTGGTCATCATAACTCATGACTAAATGTCAGTATTTGACGTCATTATGGCTGCATTTACACTGCAGGTCTTGATGCACAATTCCGATTTGGTGACTATATCCGTTTTTTTTGACGACCCGCTTACATCATCTTTTCAAAAGTGACCCGTATCCGATATTTGCATTTACACTGTACACTGGCAAAACAGCCCAAGACGTTCTTATCTGGTGAAAGGAAGTACAACGGCGCGATATGCAATGGATGCAGACAAAATTATTATTCAATGTTTTACTGTCTGCACTATTCCACACATCTTGAAAGGGCGGCAAAACATTTCTCTCTTAAGGCGGAGAAAAAGAGGAAAGCCCTTGATGGGGTTGCCAGGTTTTCACAACAAAATCCATTCATGCGTTCTGGGTTTGGTCTGCGCAAGCGTGGATACGATGGGGGATTGTTTAATTTGGACTTCTCTGTGTATGCTCTTTGAGGTGGTGACCATAGACCTGCATTATGTGAGGCACAGACAAGAGCGGTTTGACCTAAAATTATCAAAATTGAAACTACTGGGGAAACAAATACTCCTACATCTCGGATGCCCATGAGGTAAGCTAAAACATATCAAAATGTAATTTCAAAGGGAACTATCCCTTTAAGGGTTGTTATGCTCTCATTTGATCAAATTCTTATTGAAGGCTTCATTCACCTAAAAAAATTGAATAACAAGATATATCATAACTAGAGCCTATAGAATTTCTGGTGCATTTTTTAAATAATTCAAATTAAAAAAGATAATGTTTGACAATGTTAAGCATTAAAGCATTAAAGTTGCCATTAAAATTATGCTATTTTAAAGGGTTCTAATTTTGTTTTGGAGGTCTCCTACAACAGGTTTACATGCATCAAAGGTCAAGAATTCTTATAATAGCCTACTGCCCATCACATTTGACAATGTTGTGATTGGTCTACCGCATATAACTTGTTCGAAGCTAAACCATAACTGAACTTATGGCTCCATCCCGAAGCTTCCTCAGTCCTCAGCGATTATACTCACTGTAAAGATAGTAACCATGTGTTCACACCATCTCTGGCAAGAGTGTCCAACTGGCCATAAGTCATTCATTTTCACTCACACCACCGTCACCTTGGCTCCTCTCTCCATTTCTGGGTCACCTCCATTATGGCCAGCTCCTGGGTCACTCTGGGATCTTGTCACCCATCTGTTCCCTCCAACATTCACTCCTCCCACCATCATCGCCACCATGGCTGGTTAGCTCGAAACATACACAATATAAAACACAAAACATTGTGCCATCTTTCACAAGCAAGCGGTTTGCAAATCCCATGTTGAGCTCTGAGTTTTAGAAACAGGTTGAAAATTAGTTTTAAAATGACGTTTGAGGGCTGATTAAGTTGTTTGTGGGGGCACAATCTACAACATTGTACAACAAAATAAGTAGTTGTTTTTTGTCTTCTTTTTTTCTAGAGCTGTGTGTGTCTATTCAGCACATAGATGTTACTTATAGCAGAAGATAGATGCAGATATGTAGTTATGAAAGAATATAAAGATATTGGATGTTTACTTATTTCATCAAAGTAATTGTGTGAACATACATCAATTTTGTTTTCATTGCATTTTCTCTCTTTTTGTAGTGTACTTTGGAGATGTAGAAATTCAGACCAAAATCATGAGACAATTTTACCAAATCGGATTGAATCTTTTGATCATGCATTTACATTGCCCTCTTTGTATCTCATTGGAAACAGGCTTGTCATATTTGTCACTGGTTATCTACATCTTTTCCCCAACCCTCACCCCATATGGACAAGGACACCATATTGACCACTTCATATGCAGGGTTTTCCACTGTGTGACAACAGTGTCTTGAAAGTTTTTCAGAAATATGTATAATAACTCCAGCAATGGCTGAACTCCTGTTTATGTTAAACATGTGTCCGAACCCAATCCTATTAGTTCATGTCTAGCTGGTGCTGGAGACAGCATTTACTGAAAAGCATCTAAACTTCAGGGTCAAAAAGTAGAGAAAAGGCACCAGCACCTCCACTCCTAACAGATGTCAGGGGGTCACTTTGAGAAAATCACACTCACATTTTGCTTTTGCATCAAACCTATATAACTCATTATACCTATAAATATTTAGTTCTCTTTGTTCCAAATAAAAGCATGTAAAACACTTTGAATGGGATAATATAAGTTACTGCATAAATGTTTTCCATTGTATGTGCAGTTTCACAAATGTGTTTCCTCAGGATGTTACACATGCAAAATAAATAGATGATAACCAAACACAGTTCCCTTTCGGGGAACTCGAGCTGCGTCGAAACGCTGTGAGAACGCCTCTGCGTTAATGCGTCGTGAAGCGCCTGTAGAACCATTCCATCGGAAAAAAGATCGATCGTCGCCGACGTGATGACGTCGCCGACGTGATGACGTCATCAACCGGAGACTATAAAAGGTCCGCGAACACAAACAGGAACTAGCTTCTGTGCCTTCAGTAAGCGATCTGTGTGAACCTGTCTGTCTATTTGGTGTTTTTGTCTGTCTATTATCAGAGATTTTCCACCCTTTTGTTAAATATTTCATATATTAACAGAAAAAAGAGAAAATAAAATAGATAGAAATGGCGAGTGAAAGCAGCAATTTCAGAAAGTGTGTTCCTCCCTGCCCACGCTACATCACGGGCGGGGACACACATCTTCTCTGTGTTGCATGCTTGGGAGCGCAGCATGCCCAGGCAGCCCTCGAGGGGGCTGCTTGCGAGCACTGTGAGCGTATGCCACTGAGAACGCTGCGCTCCCGCCGGGCACTCTTCGAGGAGGGTGCCTCGGCTCGTGTTCCCCGCGGCTCTGGTCCCGCTGCTGCCGAGGCAGAGCGGAGGCTGCAGTCGTGGGGTTCACAATTGGATGTTGCAGAGGGGTTTGAGACGGGCACTGCCTTATCTCTGCCCTCACCTGCTCCATCCAGCGGTTCTTCTCGGGGCTTGGAAGCACGCATTGCGGTTTCTTCCCCCCCGAGAGAGCCGCCGGTGCTCCAACTATCCAGCTCCGAGGAGGTGGACGTTGAGAGCATCGCGACTGAAGATTCGCCACTTCAGTCCCCTGTGAAAAAAAAAAAAAAAAGTGGACTTTACAGAGGGGTTTGAGACGGGCCCGGCCTTATCTCAGCCCTCACCTGTATCGTCCAGTGTCTCGTCTCGGGGTTTGGAAGCCCGCTCTGCGGTCTCTTCCTCCCTGGGCGGGGCACCGGTGCTCCAACTATCCAGCTCTGAGGAGGTGGACGTTGAGAGCATCGCGACTGAAGACTCGCCACTTCAGTCACCCGCTAGTGAGTTGAGGTTCTCACGAGAGCTGTGGCCAGGTTAAATATAAAAATAAGAAATGACTGGCTGGCTGAAATATCTGAATCCCATCGAAATCAGAGAGAACGAAATTAGATGAGCGATTCCTGCCCTCTCGTGCAAAGCATCAACGTCCTGCCATTCTTCCCTGACCTGCACACCGAGGTGTCTAGGTCATGGAGGAAACAAGCGGTATCATATAGAGTGGTCAGCCCACATACATCTGCATATAGTAATATATTTGGGCTGAGACACTATGGTTATGGGGCGATGCCGAAGATCGAAGAGACGCTTGCGAGCTATCTCTCGCCTTCAGCTGCATCGTCCCTGGCATTTCCCCTCCGAAGGAAATCGGTGCTTACCTCAGCACACGGTACCCGTCTTCCTTCAGTGCCCACAGGGGGCCGCGCTGCTAACCCCGCCGCAATGTCAGGGCGCAGAGGGTCTCCGCGGGCCACCTGAGGGTGGTCCGCCCCCTCCTCGGAGGGCATGCGAGCAGTCAGGTCAGGTGTTCCCTGCCGGTTCGCCGTTTCAGGGCACTGCACTCGCTGCTCAAATTACACCAGAGGCCAGCCTCGAGAGGCTGGTTCCCTTAGTTTCCCCTCCGTGGGAAGACGGTGCTTACCTCAGCATACGGTACCCGTCTTCCTTCGGTACCCTCAAGGGGCCGCGCTGCCAACCCTGCCGCAATGTCGGGGCGCAGAGGGTCTCCGCGGGCCACCTGAGGGTGGTCCGCCCCCTCCTCGGAGGGCAGGGGAAACAAAAGGACGCTGAGGGTAGTCCCCTCCGAAGGGAAACGGTGTTTACCTCTGCCTACGGTACCCGTTGTCCTGCAGCACCCTCTGGGGGCCGCGCTGCCAACCCCGCCGCAATGCCGGGGCGCAGACGGTCCCCGCGGGCCACTCGAGGGTGGTCCGCTCCCCCTTCGGGGGGCTCCCGAGCAGTCAAGTCAGTCGTTCCCTGCCGGTCCGCCGCTTCAGGGCACTGTGCTTGTTGCTCAAAATACACCAGAGGCCAGCCTCGAGAGGCTGGTTCCCTTAGTAGATTTTCTAGACGAGTGGAAACGTCTATCGAATATATCTCAGTGGGTCCTGCAGATAATAGAAAAGGGGTACGCCATTCAGTTCAGAAGTCGGCCACCTCCTTTCTGCGGTGTCCTACCTACAGAGGTGGGCCCGGAGCAGGCTCTGGTAATGGCACAGGAAGTAGAGACACTCCTGCAAAAAGGGGCTATAGAGAGGGTTCCCCCTCCCAGCAGGGAGTCTGGCTTTTATAGCCGTTACTTCATCGTGCCGAAGAAGGATGGGGGCTTACGCCCGATATTAGATCTGCGGCTATTGAATCGCTCGGTGGCCAAGCTCAAATTCAAGATGCTTACACTCAGACAGATTGTAGCGCAGGTCAAATCGGAGGATTGGTTTGTCACCATAGACCTCAAAGATGCGTATTTTCATGTCTCCATCCTTCCACATCACAGGAAGTTCCTGAGGTTTGCCTTCGGGGGAGAGGCATACCAATATCGTGTACTTCCCTACGGTCTAGCACTGTCACCCCGCACGTTCACCAAGTGTGTGGATGCAGCTCTGGCGCCGCTGCGTCTACAGGGCATCCGCATACTGAACTATATCGACGACTGGCTGATTCTAGCGAATACAGAGCAGATGGCGGTTCAGCATCGAGATGCTGTTCTCGCCCATATGTCGAAGCTGGGGTTGAGGCTGAACGCCAAGAAGAGTGTGCTTTCTCCGGCTCAGAGAACCACTTTTCTAGGTGTGAACTGGGACTCGGTAATTATGCGGGCGCAATTATCGCCAACACGCATAGCATCGATCCTGGCAGCCGCCAAAGAACAGAAGCTAGGCCGAGCCGTCACTGTGAAACGGTTCCAGAAACTGTTAGGTCTCATGGCAGCAGCGTCCAACGTGATATCTTTTGGCCTACTGTACATGAGGCCACTGCAGTGGTGGCTCAAAACAAAAGGGTTCTCCCCGAGGGGAAATCCGCTCCGCACGATCAAAGTCACGCGGCGATGCCTACGTGCTCTGGTCATGTGGAAAAACCCGCTCAGGGTCCCGTGTTGGGGGCTCATGTTCGTCGCGTAACGCTAACGACAGATGCCTCTCTCACGGGCTGGGGGGGCGACCATGAGTGGTCGCTCATCCCAGGGTCTATGGCAGGAACATCAGCGGCACTGGCACGTAAATCGGCTAGAGATGCTCGCAGTGTTTCTTGCATTGAAACAGTTCCTGCCCGACCTCAAGGGGCCACCATGTGCAGACAACACATCGGTGGTCGTCTATATAAATCACCAGGGGGGTCTGAGGTCCCGTCCGTTGGACAATTGGCACATCGGATCCTCCTGTGGGCCCAAGGGAAATTGCTGTCAGTCAGAGCAGTATATATCCCGGGGGTCCTGAATCAGGAAGCAGACAGCCTGTCGAGGCAGGGGCCGAGGCCCGGGGAATGGAGACTCCACCCAGAAGTGGTGGAGCTCCTATGGAAGGTATATGGGAGCTATTTGCTTCGGCGGAGAGTTCTCACTGCCCGCAGTAGTTTCTCTGACCCATCCAGCCCCGCTGGGGTGGATGCCATGGTACAGGGGTGGCCGAGGCTACCTCTGTACGCCTTCCCCCCGATTGTCTTGCTTCCAGGAGTTCTGGAGAGGGTACGCCGGGACGGGGCCCAGGTACTCCTAGTGGCTCCGTACTGGCCGACCCGAGTATGGTTTTCGGACCTGATATCTTTCCTGGAAGGCTCTCCGATGGAGATTCCGACCAGGAGGGATCTACTCTCTCAGGCGGGCGGGAGATTCCTGCACCCACGCCCAGAGATGTGGAAACTGTGGGCCTGGCCTCTGAGGGGGCTAGGCTCATAGAGGAAGGTCTCTCGGCCGAGGTCGTAGAGACCATCCTTCACTCCAGAGCTCCGTCCACGAGGAAACTGTACGCTCTGAAAGGGAAACTTTTCTCAGCATGGTGCAGAGAACGCCAGTGGGACCCAGTTAACTGCCCGGTTGGTACAGTGCTGGAGTTTCTGCAGGCGAGGTTCTCGGCAGGGTTGACCCCCTCCACAATAGAGGCGTACGTGGCGGCCTTGGGTGCCGTCCACGTCCCTTTGGGTGGAGTGTCTTGGGAAGACACCCTCTGATTACACGTTTCCTCCATGGCACTTTAAGGTTGAGGCCTGTTATGCACTCATGTCTAGAGTTTGCACCGGGGTTTTCTCATCCCAGGCCGGGTTATGTCCCCAAGGTTCCTACGAGCCCACGGGGCCCCATTACTCTTCAAGCATTCTGTCCTCCTCCTTTCACGACGTCAGACCAGGAAGATTAATCTGCTGTGCCCTGTTAGAGCACTAGATACTATGTCCACAGAGCTGCCCTGTGGAGGAAAACTGATCAGCTGTTTGTCTGTTTCGGGCCCCCTAAGAAGGGGCCCCAGTATCTAAGCAGAGGATGAGCAAGTGAGTGGTCGAGGCCATCTCACTTGCTTATGAGGCGGCCGGGCAGCAGTCTCCTCTGGCTGTCCGGACGCATTCAACCAGGGGTATGGCTGCTTCTTAAGCACTTTTGTCGGGGGCGTCCCTCCACGATATTTGTAAACGCGGCCGGATGGTCGTCTCCTTTAACTTTCGTCAGGTTCTATGAACTAGACCTGGCATCTACAGTTGGGGCACAGGTACTCTCGTAACCGTGTGCGCTTCGGCTTCACACATACGAGACACTTGGTCCTATGGCGATGTGGGTATAAGCGTTCTCACAGCGTTTCGACGCAGCTCGAGTTCCCCGAAAGGGAACGTCTCAGGTTACGTATGTAACCCTAGTTCCCTGAGGGAACGAGACGCTGCGTCGCTCTGCCATACTCCCGGCGTGTCCGTGATCACTTACTTCAGGCTTTATCAGAAGCTAGTTCCTGTTTGTGTTCGCGGACCTTTTATAGTCTCCGGTTGATGACGTCATCACGTCGGCGACGTCATCACGTCGGCGACGATCGATCTTTTTTCCGATGGAATGGTTCTACAGGCGCTTCACGACGCATTAACGCAGAGGCGTTCTCACAGCGTTTCGACGCAGCGTCTCGTTCCCTCAGGGAACTAGGGTTACATACGTAACCTGAGACGTTTTTTCGTGTTTTTAAAGGACAAAAAAATAGAGGTGAGTTGCCTGCAGACCTTTAAAGAAAACTGCATTCAAATACCAAAATCACACAATATGGCCACAGGCACACAATTTAGCAATATTAGATAATTGCTAACTTTAAATAGGACCTGTTATCGCCTTTTACATAGTCTAGATTTTGGGGTCTACAATATTTTCATGTGCATGTTCAAAAAAACTATTTTTCGCACATTTTACATTGTTGCAGTGCCTCTCTTTTTCGTCTGTGAGTAATAGTCTGTTTAGTTCCGGTCTCTGTGAAGCCTCTCCTTCTGGAAAGCACAGTGTGCTCTGATTGATCGGCTTGACCAATGTGTTGTGATTGGTCAACCACTTCAAGCTGGTTTTGAAAATGTCACGCTCCTCAACCATAACTGCAAGGTTTCCACACACTATTTACACAACTTAACCAGACCTTACCCGCATTATTTTGTGTATGAACAGAATTGAACCCTAAAATAAAGTGTTTCCCACATTCCTGACAAAGATTGGTTAAAAGTAAAGCAGAGGGATGTTCCTGTGAAAATGATTGCGGATATGCAGATCTTTAAAAAAGAAAAGCTGTTCCTGTACATCATGTCTGGTGTAGAGTTGCCATAGCCGCCTAGCTCTTTGCAGGTTTCTCTATAGTTGAATTTCTTAGATTATAGTTTTTTTCTCTATTGATTTGACAGGTCACTCAGAACTCAGGTCACTGTTCTCAAAACACTTTGTCTTGTGGTTTCATGCAAATTACAAATCACATGCATACATTTCTCAAAACACTGTGCACAAAATTCTCAAATGATGTCATAGTTTCAGGAAACCAAAACATTAATATATCAGGGAAAGAAAAAACATTTTCAGCTCTTTTTATCGGTTTAACAAAAAACACAATGATTTGTGTGCACCCCCTCCCCCCACAAAAACAACAACAACAACAACAACTATTTTATAAAATATTAATAATAATATACGTATTATTAGATTCTCAGTTGCACTTGAAATGTTCTCAACTAGCCTCAAATAAACATCTGGTGAGAATACACAAAACAGGAAATGCAAATTAATTTGTTTGCACAGGGGTATCAATTACAAAAACTATAAAAAGGGGAAAAGAAAACCAACAATAAAAAGAAGGATGGGAAAAGGAAGAGGTGTAAGAGTGAGAAAGATTTTGGAGAGGATTGAGAAGGGGTAATATTTAGAGGAAATGAACAGTGTAAGAGTTAAAAAGACATGATGGGGAAAGGAGAAGGACAAGAAGAGCTGAGGATGTAGGAAGGGGAGTAGAGGGAGAAGAAACAGGTAGAGTGGAAGGCAATGTATTAGTGGAAGGAGCAAAATAAGAAAATACAAGACATGGACAGAGGAGAAGGAGAGAGGAAGGTGTAGAGGAGGGAGGAGATGTAGAATGATAGGATATAGATGGGTTTCAAATGAAATCAGAGCCACCCTAATTGACAATGTCATTACTTATGAACAAAGAGTTCAGCCCAATAAAAAATGGTGCCCCATTTAATGTCCCTGGACAACAAGAGCTGCAATCCACTGGTGTTGGCACACAATTCTGTCTTGGGTCTGCACAATACACAAAGGTTTCTACATTTTGAAACTCTCAATGAAATCCACTCTCCACAGTGTGATCAGGAGCAAAATTAGCAAATTGAAATTGTGTAGTTGTTTTGGATAATTTCCAATTTCACCATCCAGCACTGGTGCAAGAGTGGTTTGAGCATCAGCCACATTTCAGGATGGTGTTCCTTCCAGCAAATTCTCCTTTTGGAGACGGACAGTATATGATCACAACCCTTACAACCTAGTAAGTCTTCACGTGATAGAAGACACTTCTGGAGAAGTTGAGGCACAAGGGTGGATCCCGTTAGAGAAGAGATTGCTCGTATTAGACTGAACAATTTCTCCCCGGCCATAAAATCATTGGCTCAGTTGAGCTTTACATTCCTTCCTGATCTCCTTACTGAGATCAGGGGGGGGGGGATGGCAGAGTATACATGGCAGCGGGTCAGCCTGGTAATACTTTATACACAATGTCGGTGTTACAAGCGTACTAGGAGGATCTGCTGAGGGATCTCAATCAGGGAAAAAAAAAAATCCCTGATGCAGTGTGGCAGACATGCGCCACACCAGTGATATCAGGGCCCAAGGGCCAGCATTGCGAGAGCATGTGTGGCGGTGTCTGAGGGTCATGCTCATAGGCCAGTGTCGGGGCCTGAGAGCCAACATCGCCTCTCGTGCGCCCTGCGGTTTAGGGCTGGGCACAAAGAGTCAGACTCCTAGAGAAGAGGAAAGGTGTATCACAACGTGGTTTGCGTGGATGAAATGACTTTTACACTTTTACACCTCTTCTTCATCATCTCCCCAGGTGCTTCTTACATTCGGCCCGTGGTGGGACCGTGAAGTGACGATACTCTAGGTCGCGCCTGGCTGGTATGCGCCTCAGGGCATGGCATCAAGTTGGCCTAGGCTGCTGGTGGGATGGTGGTGGCGTCTTGCAGTGGCAAGTTACCCCGGGCTCCTGTCAGTACATCTGCAAGAGCTTGTATCCCTACCCGGCCTCCCCTCAGTTCAGGGTCGTCCGGCTAATGCCCACCCCCTTTTCTCTGCGTTTGGGGGCTGTTATTAATGCAGAGGGGTGTGTTGCAGAATGGATAGCGACTTTGCCAGAGGTTGTGGGGCGAGGTAGGCATCTCTTCGCTTGTGCGCAGTTAGACTAGTTTTGCTAACCCTGCCCCCCAGAGCTTATTGTGGCTGCCACTTTTGGGCGGCCCCTGGCCTCATCCTGGGAGGGACGGCCGGTTGGTAGTATGTGTTAAATGCTTCACTTCTTGCTCTGTGTCTTCTGCTCCACCTTTCTAGGGCTTGGGCGGAGCTGTACTTCACAACCATCTGCATCGCGTAGGTTGGTCGGATGCTCCACTGGAGCCGTAACACTGCCATGGCTGATGCCCTTGCACGGCCGGCGGGCCACTGGATGAACAGACGGCCGTCCTGGAGGCAGGTGACGTAAGTTGTACTCCCCTTGCTTTAAAGGGTTCAGGGCGTTTTTTGCTGAGTACACTGCTGTTGGCAATGTGTTTTAGGTCCACGCTGGTAGGCGCTGCCCGGGAGACTGTACCATCACACAGAGAGCCCTACAGGCCACTGGAATGGACCAGCTTCAGGAAGGCTGTTAGCAGCGAGAAGCCAACTGGGGCAGTCCGTGCAGTTGACTCCAGGACAGTTGGTAGGCCTCCTTGCAACAGAGTACTGACGTTGTGGCCCATGTGTGCCGGGGAGGGTTTTCCCCAACGATGTCGGCAGTAGCAGAAACCTTGTCAACGAGCAGGCCATTACTGGATGTAAAGATCTACGTCAGCCAGCAGACAAGCCACTGTCAGCCCAGGGTCGCAGCGGCTGGTTTTTCCAAACCGGCCAGAAAGATACGTGGGCTGCTAGCAGGTAGTAGGCCCCTCCAGGCCTCCCTGTAGGTTCGCTGATGGGTAGTAGTTCTCACCAGGCCTCCCTGCGGGAATCCCCTGCTAATGGGCACTCGGGTAACTGAAGTTATCATTATCTGCACTGTGTATAATATCATCCAAAGTATTAGAGAATCTGGAAGGGTCAAAGTACTGAAATCAATATCATCCAACAGCGGCCACAAATGGGCGTTATCGTGCTGGTGGGGGTTACCATTTTCGCAGACCGGAACGCCCCCTTCTTCTTCTTTGCCTCTTCTGCTGAACTGCTAGCTGTCAACATCCAGAATAATATGTTCAACATTCGCTAGTTAGTTTTTCTCAAACAGAAGCTTTAAAAAAATCTAGCATCTTGCAACATGACAACATGACTTTGCGTAAACACTTTCTAAAGCCAAGGGGTGTGTTATTTGTATGCATTTTGAGATATCCACGTGTATGTCTACGCCGTGTGATTCCCAGTGAATGTCTACGCCAAAATGAACCATCATATGTGTGTGTGTGTGTGTGTGTGTGTGTGTGTGTGTGTGTGTGTGTGTGTGTGTGTGTGTCTGTCATGTAAAAATGTAAAAATGCAGAATGTTTCTTGTGATGGGTAGGTTTAGGGATCAGGGTTGGGTGTAGGCAATCATTATTGTGATTGACATGGCCAATGAAATTTTTTGTAAGGGATTACCGCTGAACTGAAATCACGCATATGGAAAGGGGAAATGACATCATACTCAGTGTGCCTTGAGAAACTCATTGCGATTGGTCGATGAGACGCTACCAGGAACACCCAACAGGCATTCTTGTTTTATGATGGGAATGCCCAAGCCGCAGTTGGACCCTTCTCATTGAAATGGCCAGCATGCAGTTCAGATTTTTCACCAATAGAAAACTTTTGGCACCTCATGTCACAAAGAAGACATAAGACAGTAGAGCCACAAAGTGGTAAACATGGCCTTGTCCCAACTTTTTTTAGATGTGTAAATTTAATGCCCTTAAAATATCAATTTTCTCAGTTTAAACATTTGATATGACATCTATGTTGTATTCTGAACAAAAAAATATTTACATTTTAAACTTTAACATCCTTGCATTTTGTTTTTATTCACAATTTGTACAGTGTCCCAACTTTTTGGAATCAGGTTTGTAGTTTGTGGTTAATCATTTGATAGTTTGTGTGTAGAACACAGTTTTTTAGAAGAGTTTAAATAGTTTTGAATAAATTGTCTGCTTTTGCAAGATATGTGATGTTTTGCATGTTGTGTGGTTTTGTGTGTAGAGTTTCAAGAAATTGAGCCAGAGTTTCAGAAATTGTTTAAGCAATAAAAACATGAAAATACATAAATAAACTCTAATGTTTCCTTTTTACTCCAGTCAAAACATTCTAGTTGTGTGACTTTCAGATTAATCACTGAAACATAATTGTATGATTCATTTCACATTGGCACTGTTATTCAAAACAACTTACTGTATACATTTTTCTCAGCTTATGTATTTGAATTGAATATTGCACCATACTCTGTGTTTGAGCTATGGGAACATTCTGTGGCAGTAAAGGTTCTGCGGTACATGTCCACTTCTCACTGTGATGCCATATACAGCTGTAATCATTTCATCAAGTCTGATGGCCAATTTCTCTAGGGTTGTACCAGGTTTGGGTGTCTGGTATAAAACAAACAATCTGTTAGCAAGATTAAGAAGATAAACCAAGATCAAGACTCGGCTTGTCCCGGTGCATTAACAGCTCATAAATGGGTAAGAACTGAATAAAACTCTCAGAATATAGTGAATGTAAAACTGTTTAAAATATAGTCAATACAAACAGGATACAGTGCCTGCTAAAACCATGAATATATTTTCCTCACAGTTTGAGAATGGCGCTGTTGTTGAATATATATACGAATATAAAAGATTTAGTTACATTTTGATCATTTAAGGGGCATATTATTCATATATGCATAAAACTGAAAGACAAATCTTATTTTTACACATATTTTGGGAAAATCCTTTGAAATGTTTCACAAACTCAACTATACACTGGGCAAATTCACTACCTCGTGACTGAAAACAGCCACAAAATTAAAATGTAATATATAAATATATATATATATTTATTTTTAATTTTTTTTTGCATAAATCTATTAATCAACATCGAAACTACTGAATGTTTAAAAAAATCTTGATTTTAACTGTTTAATTGCCAATTTCATAAATAATGTCATTGATTTGGGGAAAAACACACAAACTGTAATTGTGGACTGGATTTTTTTTTACCTTTTATCACAGTCTTGGACGTGTCTAAGATTAGAAAAAACATTGGCTTTGATGCATTGTTAGTTTTTATGCAGCATAAGATTTTAATTTTGTTCTCCCTTATTTACTCCTCGTGGCTGTTTAAGCCCCACTGACTTCCATTATAACCACATTGACCATGACACCATATACTCATGCATTTTTGATTGTTGATGGTTTCCCCTGTTGGGAAGAGGTAAAATTTGTAATTTTTACAGTTGATAACCAGGTGGCACCATTAACCCTTTAGATAGGACTGTGCAAAAAAAGCTTAGTTTCTGACCTTTCTATGGAGTTTTCTATGGAATTTTCTATGGAGTATTATAGCATATTAGTGTGTCCGAGTGAGTGTGTGAGTGACTGTGTGAGAGTGAAAGTGTGTGTGAAAGAGTGTGTGTGTGTGTGTGTGTGTGTGTGTGTGTGTGTGTGTGTGTGTGTGTGTGTGTGTGTGTGTGTGTGTGTGTGTGTGTGTGCGTGCATCCGTGTGTGTGTGTGTGTGTGTGCGTGCATCCGTGTGTGTGTGTGTGCGCGCGTGTGCATGCGTATGCATGTGTGAGTGCGTGTGTGTGTGTGTGTGTGTGTAACCTTTGAACACTTGCGTTTGATAAAATCAAAATATGCACCTTAGCTCTCAGAACTACACGGAGTAAACCAAAACAAAGTGAGTGTATTTATACACCTGCTGTCTTTTGATGGTGAGAAGTGTAGACTAAACAAAAAATATATAAGTGGATTTAACCACTTGCATGCCATTCTGCTGGTCATTTGATGGTGAGAAGAGCAACATGAGAAGGGGCTTGAATTGTAGCGAAGTTTTGGAAATTATTTTGCAGCATGACCCCTCCGGAGTCACGCCTCTGACTCTCCTGAGTCTGTGGTGTCAGAGGGAGAAGTCAATACATCCTGCAGCTCACTGGAGGGGTCAGGCTGCATAATCATTTCTAAAACTTCGGTACAATTCAAGCCCCTTCTCATGTTGCTCTTCTCACCATGAAATGACCAGCAAGATGGCATGTGAGTGGTTAAATCCACTTATTTTTTCAGTCTATACTTCACCATCAAAAGACAGCAGGCGTATGAATACACTCACTTTGTTTTGGTTTACTCCATGTAGTTCTGAGAGCTGAGATGCATATTTTGATTTTCTCAGACACAAGTGTTCAAAGGTTACTCACACACTCACTCACACACACTCACTCGCAATAATATGCTATAATACTCCATAGAAAAGTCCATAGAAAAGTCCATAGAAAACGTCTCTGGTTACGACTGTGACCTTTGTTACCTGACAACAGGGAACGAGACGCTGCGTCAGCTGACGCTACGGGGGAATGCCTCCAGCGTGACCGGTGTCTGAACTTCTATCAAATTACGGCAATCCTATTGACCGGTGACAGCCTATGATGTCATCAAGGTGCGACCAGGAAGTATATATGGGCGCCTTGCAAACATGACATTAGCTTCTTTGTCTGAACGGACTGTTTGGCAGGCAGGCCTTGAAGCATGGCAACCTGACGCAGCTTCTCGTTCCCTGTTCTCAGGGAACAAAGGTTACAATCGTAACCGGGGACGTTCCCTTTCGAAAGGGAACTCGCGCTGCGTCAGCTGACGCTACGGGGAACGATATACCCATGCCACCATGCTGAGGGGAGTGCATGCCCCTTACTAGCAGTGACAACTGCCTGGACAAGAGTTCGAAAGAAAAGTCTGAACCACTCCCCCTCTGGTCACACTAGGCTGTCAGTGACAGCATTCCCTACGGTCATAGCCCAAGCTATATGCCTAAGAGAGGACCTTATTAAGTGTTTTATCTGAGGTCTCTTCTCACATACACGCCAGGCGGGACCTAGAGTATCATCGTTTTACGGCCCCACTACGGGCCGATTGCAAGAAGCGCCTGGGAAGATGCTGAAGAAGAGGAGAAAAGTCAGTTGTAATTCTTAACTCACCCACCAGGGGAAGACCATATCATCCACGCCAACCGCGTTGTGATAAACCTTTCCTCTTCTCTGGGAGTCCGCCTCTTTGCGCCCCGCCCTCAACCACGGGGCGCACGAGAGGCGATGTTGGCCCTCAGGCCCCGTCACTGGTCTATGAACGCAACGCCTCCTGCCTGCCTGGGACCGGGATCTCAGCGGCATGCGGGTCCTCAGACACCACCGCACAGGCTTTCTTGATGCTGGCCCTCGGGCCCTGCTATCGCTGGTGTGGCGCGTGTCTGCCGCTCTGCATTAGGGTTTTTATTTATTTTATTTTATTTTATTTTTGCACTGATTGAGATCTCTTCAGCAGACCTTCCCAGTAAACTTGTAACACCGAAATTGTGTATAAAGTAGCACCAGGCTGACCCGCTGCCATGTATGCCCTGCCATCTAATAAACTTATCATTAAAAAAGCTCAGATGGCAGGGTTGGAGCTCTCAGTGTTCCCGCCTACCTGGACTGGAGATTACTCTTAACGACAACCCGTGGCGAGAACACCTATCCAAATCCACTCATCTTCCAAACATCAGCCTTCATACCCGCTGATGTCAGTGCACATACTGGATATGGGTTCTTCCATGCCCTCCCGATCTCAGTAAGGAGATCAGAAAGGAATGGAGGCTCAACTGAGCCGATGATTTTATGGCGGGGAGAAATCAACCGTAAGTCTAATACGAGCGATCTCTCCTCTAACGCGCCCACATGGCAGCCGCAGCCCTTGCAGCGCGTACATAACATTCATCGGCTCCGCATACACGTTCAGGATGGCTGCTAACTAGTCTATCTTCTTCCCAGCCATCCCTAAGAGCATTTCTAATAGATCTCGTCAGCCGCCAGATCGCCAGAGGGAACCGCCCTCTTGTGACGATCGGCAAGCCCCATACGAGGAAACATGACGTGCGTCCGCGCTCAGCCTCGGCGTGAGTGGGACCATGTCACTAGTCTCAGATGCAACCATCCTCTTCCCTCAGGAAGAGAGTCAGACGAGAGCGGAGCAATCTCATACTGTGTTTAACAAACGCTCCCGTTGCACACAAACAAACAAACATCTCCATAAGAGCTTGCCTGTGCACGCTCTTAATCCCAGGCAGAAATCAAATGAATTCAGATTACCTTTGACTTGAAGCATTCAGACAAAACAGTCCCTGAAGACGAAAAGCTAGTGTCATGTTTGCAAGGCGCCCCTATATATATTTCTTGGTCGCACCTTGATGACATCATAGGCTGTCGCCGGTCAGTAGGATTGCCGTGATTTGATAGTAATTCAGACACTGGTCACGCTGGAGGCGTTCCCCGTAGCATCAGCTGACGCAGCGCGAGTTTCCTTTCGAAAGGGAACTCCATTGAAAAGCCAGAAACTAAGCTTTTTTTGCCACCTGGTTATCAACTGTAAAAATTACAAATTTATCTCTTCGCATCAGGGAAAACCATCAACAATTAAAAATGCATGAGTATATGGTGTCAGGGCTTTGCAATAAAAAAGTTATAATGGAAGTAAATCGGGCAAAAACAGCTACAAGGAGTAAATGAGGGGGAAAAAAATAATCTGATGCTGCACAAAAACTAACAATGCATCGAAGCCAATGTTTTTTTCAAATCTTTGACATGTCCAAGACTGTGTTAATAGGTTAAAAAAAAAATCCAGTCCACAATTACATTTTGTGTGTGTTTTCCCCCAAATCAATGACATCATTTATGAAATTGCCAATAAAAGAGTTAAAATCCAGATTTTTTTTTTTTTTTTTTTTTTTTTTTTTACATTTAGAAGTTTTGATCAGGACTGAGGCTGATTAATAGATTTATGCAAAAAAAAAAAAAAAAATTATATATATATATGTATATATACAGTCCCTGACAAAAGTCTTGTCGCTTGTGAACAAATTGACCTAAAGTGCCACTGAAATATATTTCTAATCAAGATTTTTATTTAAAGAAATGGCCCATTTTAATCCCACCAGTTTTTGTGAATGTTTCAGTGAAAAACTAAACTTTCAAAAAGTATTCCAATATTCACAGCTTGGTAAAGCCCATTGAGTCAATTTTTGCAAAGACATAAGTGTTGTCCGCCTTGTCATGTGAGCTTCACCTGTGACTAATAATGGATCAATTAGGTCTCAGGTGTGTATAAAAAGAACCCCAGTACACTAGACCTTCACATCAACTGCAACTAGACCTCTGCAAACATACCTAAGATTCACCCTGAGACTAAAGTTTTGATTATCGAGAGGCTAAAGACCAGATCCACTGCTGATGTGGCAGACACATTCAATGTTTCTCAGCATCAAGTACAGAGGATAAAAAAAGATTTGAAGAGACTGGAGACATTTTTGACAAGCCCAGGTCAGGCAGACCCCGCAAGACAACTGCTCGAGAGGACCGTTTGTTGGCTCGAAAATCCAAGGCCAGCCCATTTGCCACTGCAGCAGAGCTCCACGAGACCTGGTCACCTGAAGTCCCTGTGTCAACTAGAACAGTTTGTCGGATTCTGTCATGAAATAGCCTCCATGGTCGAATCAGTGCCCAGAAGCCAACACTAAACAAAAGGCAATTGAAAAACCGTGTGGCATTTGCCAAGGCCCACAGCCTGCTAAAAGGATGGACGCTGGAAAAGGAGCAGAAGGTGGATTTTTCAGATGAATCTTCTGTTGAATTACCCCACAGTCGTCGCAAATATTGCAGGAGACCTACTGGAGCCAGAATGGATCCGAGATTCACCCAGAAAACAGTGAAGTTTTGTGGCGGAAAAATCATGGTCTGGGGTTACAGTACATCCAGTATGGGGGTGTGCGAGAGATCTGCAGGGTGGAAGGCAACATCAATAGTCTAAAATACCAAGAAATCTTAGCTACCTCTTATATTCCCAACCATAAAAGAGGTAAAATTCTGCAGCAGGACGATGTTCCATCGCATACTTCCATCTCCACATCAAAGTTTCTCAAGGCAAAGAAGCTCAAGATGCTCCAGGATTGGCCAGCCCAGTCACCAGACATGAACATCATTGAACATATGTAGGGTAGGATGTAGAGTGCGGATCGGGCTGCATTTTTCTGTCCGAGCCCGACCCGCGTCCGACAGAGCAGTAACCGAACCCGACCCGAGCCCGACAGGCATTCAAATATTTATGTCCGAGCCCGACCCGAGCCCGACAGTTAAAATCTATTTTTTCCCCTCATATACTAATGACACACACGTTTGTTTGTGTGGAAATCCCGCTTTTATTAAGCAACTGTAAGGAAGGCATTCTGAAATGTTTACAGACGAGCGCATCAGCGCGCACACGGGGCATCAAACGTTACACAGAGCCCAATCAAATAGCCAACTGAAATTAAATGAACAAAGGTCTGCTAAAAATGGCCCAAGCTAACAGAACAAAACATTAACGTAACACAATTTAAATGCTTATTGAAATGAAAGTCATCTTACCAATTTTCTCAAACTGTGGTTCCTAAACTGCAACATGGGATCTATTTACATAATCTATCCATCAAAGTTTAGGCTAATCGAGGTTTTATGTAGAAAAAGGATTGCATCAACTGCGGATGGCTTCAAGGCTGTCCTGCTGCCAGCAGCGCTGAAGTTGCGCTCACTGGAATGACAAGGATGCCGCGGGCAATATGCACGCACGTGTTGCGAGTTGTTGTCACGGCGACATAAACAAATTTCCGCATGCAGGAAGACGGATGTTAGGGTTATATAATGCATGTATTTTAATCACAAAAACAAATCATTGCATCAAGTTAAACAGGCCCATTGGCTACTTGCATAATAAGCAGTTTTAAATTTAAAAGGTTCAATGCCTTTTCGCGCTGACGTGACCGAGCCCGACCCGAACCCGAACGTCATTTCTAAATATCTGTCCGAACCCGGCCCGACCCGTCGGGTACCGTCGGAACCCGTCGGGCTCGGGTCGGGTATCCATCCTCTAGTAGGATGAAAGAGGACGCATGGAAGACGAAACCAAAGAATATTGATGAACTCTGGGAGGCATGCAAGTCTGCTTTCTTAGCTATTCCTGATGACTTCGTCAATAAATTGTATGAATCCTTAATAAATTGTATGAAACCGCATGGATGCAGTCCTTCAAGCTCATGGAAGCCATACAAGATATTACATTTGGATCTCAAAGCACTACAACTTAATTTGCTGACATATTTTTGTATTTGCAGTAAATATGTTCAATTTCTGTATAGGCGACAAAACTTTTGTCTTGTCAAAATTTGACCTTTCTGTCTTGATTAAATGATAAATATTTTTTCTGTGAAAATTATTTATTTCAGTGCATTAAACATCATTTGGGAGGGTTTTAGCTTTTCATATGAGCTATTTCTAACACCAATTGATTAATTAAAAGTCAGGTCAATATCTACAGGTATATTTCTACAAAATAGATAAGCGACAAGACTTTTGTCAGGGACTGTATATATATATATATATATATATATATATATATATATATATGTATATATATATATATATATATATATATATATATATATATATATATATATATATTAGGGGTGTAACGGTTCACAAAATTTACGGTTCGGTTCGATACGATACACTGGTGTCACGGTTCGGTTCGGTACGTTTTAGATACAGCAAAAATAAAAAAAATGGCAGATAAATTACCTTTTTTTATTTTTTAAAACTAACTTCTTTTTTTTTTTCATTGAACAAAGATGGAGCTATACTTTACCCATCTTCTATGTAGTTACAGAAATAGACATTAGCTCTTTACAATAGCTCTCTCCACACTTTTATCACACACTACTGCTTCTGTCATCCCTGTGGCCAAATCCTCACTTGTGTGACTCTCAAGGGGGCGTGTCTGAAGAACGTGGCTGTTCAGCTCCCATTCATAATGTAATGTGCCGTTACAGTCAGGTAGCTTTGTGTAGCCGTTGACGTCCAGCCGTCTGTTGTCAGAGCAACCGCTGTTGCTTTGGCCAATTGGTTCTCTATTTGGGCTTTTGTTTTTTAGTACAAAGCAGGAATTACTGGCTAAAATGGGCTTGTGAAGTAACATTGTAACGGGGCTCAATTACTTTAAGCACGTTCTTAAAACTCCGTCTGCAGTGCGTTTTGCGCTGCGTATGCGGTGCAGGAGCCGCACGCCCTGTTGTCCTTTCACATATGTTGCGTTTTCAGTCCGCAACCGTTAACATGGGTACAGAAAAAATACGCACCGCATAGGCTTCGCACTGCAGACGGAGTTTGTGTGAAACGGGCGTAAGGTCTCATATCCGCGGCTATAAATGTCTTTTGCCATTTGAATAAGTTGGAAATGTCGGTCTAAATCCTGCGGGGATAGTTTGTGGGATAGTTTGTGGCTGTTTCTTCTTTTTATCGTCTTGTTGTCGGCGTAAATGAGTTGACTGACATGACATGAATTATTCCCGCTGCTGTACCATCATGTAGCAAATGCGACATACCGTTGTTTTTTAATCCATCACGCTTGCCAACACCATCATAGCTTACAGAGAATCCAAAGTTCACCAACACACCAGACCCGTTGGTTATTGGAGGATCTTCTATTTCTGGTCTGTTAAACGCAATAGCCATTTTGCAATGAGCATTCAGCGTGTACTGAGTAAGCGAGCACCTGACTGAGCAGTCTAAAAAATATTTGTTTTTTGTTTTTTTCTCTTAGTCAGGGGCATTGCCTGTTACGTCGTTTTGGTTATTGGCTTCCTTGTTGAATGCATAATATTATATTTTACATACTTTTTTATTTTCCAAATCTAATTAATTAGACCAAGAACCGTTCGGTACATAATGCGTACCGCATACCGAACCGAAAGCCTTGTACCGAACGGTTCAATACGAAAAAGTGTATGGTTACACCCCTAATATATTATATATATATATATATATATATATATATATATATATATATATATATATATATATATATATATATATATATATATATATATATATATATATATTATTGATAATAAGTGCATTTTGTTTTTAAAAATTTAGCACATTTTCAAAACTCATGTGGACTCATTGCTTTCATTATCAGTTCACTCAAGAAAAAGTATTTCACAATGTGAAAATCAATGATGTGATTGATTTCCACATTAATGGCTAATTGTCACATTAATGGCCATGAAGCATGATAACAATGCCAAAAGTTTCTTGTTCAAAAGTATGGACTCCTCATGACAAGACAAATTATTTATTTAAAGATTAAATCAGACAGCGGAAATGATGTGAAGTACTGTAGCTTAAGTTAAATATACCTTTTACATGTCAGTTCATGGAGAAATAATTTGTTGTTGTTCTTCTTCTTCTTCTTCTTCTTCTTCTTCTTCTTCTTCTTCTTCTGCTCCTGTTGATGATTTTCATTTTGTGGCTATAGAATATTAAGAATATAGAATACAAGATTTGAGAACAAAAAAGTGTATTTTTTTTAAACAATTGCATTTTGGTGTATAAAACTGTGTGGGAAAATGATGTTGCACACAAAACACAACAATGTTAAAGGTGGGATAAGTGTTATTTCAAAACCATTTTAGAAAAAGGACTTGGGCCGAATGGAATAACAAACCTGTAGCCAATCAGCAGGTAAGGGGCATGTCTATGGTGAGAAGAGAGGCCCAGTGCACGTTATTATTCAAAACACACGAGTCACACAGGACGGACATTAGCCAAGAAAGAACTAATATATACTGGCTTTAGCTTGAATATGCTCGTGTGTCGTTCATTTGTTTGTCTATTTGAGATCATATTGTGGCTCACTTGAATGATGATAAAGACCTGTTCATTTCCACACCGTATGGAGCATCTAAATCCCCTCAGTGTTTCAAGGTTTCAAGCGTCAGCTCACAAAATGTGTTCGACAGGTAAGATACTACTCCTCTAATATACCGGTATGTTTGTTTCCTCTTTACATCTATATTACCCATCCGGTCACAATTGTAATATATGTTGTTAGCTGCTCTATCAAGCTTTATAGTCATGAGAACTGTTTGTGTTTTGTGATCGCTATAACTCAAATCTTGTCATTTTTGTAATATGTCATTAGCTGGACTGTCAGCTTGTGTTCTATCGAGTTGTAAATGAGAACGGTTTGTGTTTTTGTGATGGAAGGGGTGACTTCTTCATTGAATATTCGACCTGGATTAGTTACACACAGAATCTGCCATAGTCGTTGCCTGGGTTACGTATGTGTGGGGCGGAGCTATCAGTATAAGGCCGAGACCCTTTTTGGGGGTATGGGCGTGTTCGGTTTGGTGATTTGAAATAACAGCAACGGTTACCAGATAGCACTTATCCCACCTTTAAGATCAAAAACAAACCTAAAAGCAGCCCTCACATGTGTTTTTTCTCTCTTTCTTTATAGAGGCCACAAGTTATGGACCTGAAAACTTGACCGGAGGCAAAGCAACAAATGATACCACTACTCAACCTATGAGCTTAGGCTTTGGGATCACTTTAATATGCATTCACATTGTCACCTTTATAGTGGGTTTTATTGTAAATGGACTTGTCATAATTCTGACTGGCTGCAGAATGAAGACAACAGTCAACTCTATTTGGTTTCTCAACTTGGCGATTGCAGACTTCATCTTCATATTGTCCTTCATCATAGCTTTTTTTTTCTACTTTTATTTTCACAGATCCATTTATGTAATACACACTTTCTTCATGTTGATAAAACTAAATCGGTTTGCTAGCATTTTTTCCCTCGTAGTTATCAGTCTGGACCGATGCCTGTGCACATGGACGGTTGTTTGGGCTCAAAATAACCGAACTGTATTTAAAGCCAGGATCATCTGCATGATACTGTGGATTTTATCAATCGGTGGCTGCATCCCTTTCTTCACTTACAATATATTTACTTCTACGTTTCTGGCCACATATACATTTTTAGTGGGCTTTCTCATCCCCTTCCTGATCATTGCATCTTCACACATTGCTATTGGAGTACGAATCAAACGCCTCAAAATGGGGAAGCAGCTCAGGTCATACCGGGTCATTATCGCTGTCATCCTGGCATTTTTCATATGTTGCTTTCCATACTATGTTTGCAGTCTTGTTCTACAACATAATGCAATAGCAATGACAGTCAGTGCCTATCTGCTTTTTCTGAACAGCTGTCTGAACCCCATTCTCTATGTGTTCATGTGTGATGAATATAAGAAGAAGCTTAAACAGTCTCTGCTGCTGGTGCTGGAGACGGCGTTTGCTGAAGATCACCTGGACTTTAGAGGAAGGCAAATACAAATGGATGAGCAGAACCAGACAAACACCTTTAAATCAATATTAGATATATAGAAAAATATTCTCTAAATGATTTAAGTGACACCATAACGCCAAAAAAACAACAACCATTGGAGTCATTTTTATAGCAATGCTTTTAAAATCAGCAATTTCAAACGGGAAATTTCTCTAATGACTAAGGAAACATTATATGTGTTTGTGAAACTTTTTATAAATCCAAATATGTAACATCTCAATTTATATTACTGATTTATGTTTGAACTTTATTGTGAATAAAACAAACAGTATATCAGTGCATCAAAAATATGTGCATTTGATTGTAATTCATTTCCTGTCATGCTCTCATTTGATCAAATTCTTTTTGAAGGCTTCTTCCACCTAAAATAATCGAATAACAAGATACATCATAAATATAGCCTATACAGTATAATATCTGGTAAATTTTCAAATAATTCAAATTAAAAAAAGATAACGTTTGACAATGTAAGCATTAAAGTTACCTGTAACAAGTTCTTAGGTAAGGAAGGAAGAGGACAAGGGGTCGGCTGGACTGCTGACATCTCTTTATTGGGTAAATAACTCAAACACAACGTGCACACTTCAGCGTCTGACTTTCTTTCAATATCTCAGTTCACTTCCGGGTTCGCGGCACTTCCGGCTTCCGGTTTCTCAAGCTGTGTCTCATTTCGTTAAATTTCGAAGGCTGCATCCTCCGGAGGACATGTCCTGTGTAGGATGCAGTATACATAGTGTCCTCAATCAGAATTAAATGAGACGTCCTTTGTAGGACACACAGGCAGGAAGTATCACGTTGCTATGCCAACACATTCAGCCTCGTTGCGCTCTCACGCCAGTTTATATGAATGATAATTATTTATAACTTGAAAATTACTATGAAATGTTTCTTATCTTGACAGCAATGGACACAGCCTTCTGAAATGAGACACAGCTTCAGTGTCTCTGTGGGGGGAAGCGTCAGCAGTTCGTCTCTCTCTCTCGCCTGCTTCCGTTTCTCCTGGCGTTTTGTACTCTCCCCGCGCCCATTACTGATACGAGATACAGGTGTTATCAATCTGCGTCTAACCCACTCACTTACCGCTGCAGACCTCGCTGAACCACGCCCCCCTTGCCACATTACCCTATTATGCTATTTTAAAGGGTTCTAATTTTGTTTTTTGAGGTCTCCTACAACAGGTTTACATGCATCAAAGGTCAAGAACTCTCATAATAGCCTATTGCACATCACATTTTTCAATGATTCTCAAACGACTCAACAGATGAATCAGTCTCTTTAAATCCCTCCTTTCCGTAAGCTACTCTGCTCTGATTTACCAGGTGGTCCAGTCTGTTGTGATTGGTCTACCGTGTTATACTACCTCTTATGGGTCCTGCACACTGTGCGATTTTTCAAAATCCTTTGCGAATGTCCCTTGTCAGACTGTACGAACATGATCCCCGTGTCACACTGTAAGATCTCTTTTGGCATTAATGTCAGACTGCACGATAGTTTAGGCGCGCTAAAAACGGACGCGTGCAAGAAATCTCACCCGGAGCTTTATATCATCAATGAATGACGCGTTCAGTGACAGTGAGCTGCATTACATGCGGGACTGAAATGCTGGCTACAAATAAATTTCTAGCTCTCGTTTTGGTCATAGTTTGTCTTGAAAAACCGAGATATTTGACTGTTGTCGTAGGAGAAGTCACACTGCAGGATTGTGTGCCAAATCTTCTGACACTGCCAGAATTTCGTCTGAGGTAAAATTTGATCGCAGAGCTCATTAATCGGCGGCCGGTGAACATGTCAAACTAACGACCAAAGACGTCAGATTTTAGACTAGGATCTGAGGAATCTTTTAGGATTTCCTAAATTTGTCTCAGACGGCCAAATCGTGGCCAAAATCGCACAGTGTGCACCCGGCTTTAGATGGGTTGGGGGTGATGGTGTGGGTGGTTCGTAAAGTACGTATCATATGCACATGAAAAATCGCGTACCATATGCACACCAAAACTCATTTTGGCGTATACATTCCACGAGATTGCACACTCGTACTATTTATACGCATTTTCATGAGATCGGGCTCAAACTTACAAAATAAAAAACACAGACTGACATAGCTCTGCAAAAATATTAAGAGACCACTTAACATAGAGAATCAATGTTAAGTGGTCTCCTCCTTTTTTTCCAGAACTGTATTTTGAACACCCGGTAGAAAAATATATACATAAATAATTATTCATACTTACAGGTTGTGATTTTCAGGAACAAGCTGGTCCAGTACTGACCCATCTTAGTACTGACCTAGATAAACTGAGTACTGACCCATCTTTCACAAGCAAGCCGTTTGCAAATCCCATGCAAGCAGGTTGAAAATTTGTTTTAAAATGACGTTTGAGGGCTGATCAAGTTGTTTGTGGGGGCACAATCTCTAACATTGTACATCAAAATAGGTAGTTGTTTTTTGTCTTCTTTTTTTCTAGAGCTGTGTGTGTCTATTCAACACATAGTTGTTACTTATAGCAGAAGATGGATGCAGATATGTAGTATGTCAGTTTTTCATTAAACTACAATATATGCATCTGAGATGAAGTAGAATAAAAATGTAATCACATTTAAACTCAAATAGTCTAAATGTATTTCGTTACAGCATTTTTTGTGAAGTTTTTATTAACAAAATTTTGCGAGGAGCACATGCAGATAATTAAACCTAATTAAACACAAGTGGAGCACGCTCAAATAATTAAATCTAATTAAACACAAGTGGAGCACGCTCAAATAATTAAACCTAATTAAACACAAGTGGAGCACATCAAGCTAATCAACGATAAGAGGTGTGTATATATACAACAGATTTACCTTCTTTCGCTGCCCATTTTCATTTTAGCATCCCTCCACCATCTCCTCACTTGATTCTAACAAACTCTTATTAGATGTCAACACAATCTATAATACACTCCAATCCAGTTCCCTTTCAGTCAGTACACTACGAGTTACGTCAGTACTGACGAAATGGGAGTTTCGCTTAGAAAGCCAGTTGCCTTCAATCTCAATCAAAACGATCCAATGACATGGAGATGTCATGGGTCTGCGGAATTTGCCTAATGCAAGCCCGCCCGTATTTATGTTTCTGGTTCGGAGCCGAGTTTAAACTTGCCTACCTTAGCGATCTTCTCTTAAAGACGAGTATCTCCCCAGAGTGTTGATGTGACGGCGCATTCCCTACGGGCGACGAAGATGACCGCCCGGGCTGTTGGTCAGGTGATGTCCATATGTGTGGTCCAGGAGTGCCACCTATGGCTCAACCTGGCCGAGATGCATGAGGGTGACAGGACACGGTTTCTAAACGCCCCCATCTCCCAGGCTGGGCTATTCGGCGGGATGGTTGAGGACTTTGCCCAACAGTTCTCAGCCGTTCAGAGACAGACTGAGGCGATCAAGCACATCCTGCCCCGGCGGCCAGCTGCTGCACCCATTCCACCGCTGGCCCAGGTGCCTCAGTCTGCTCCCCGCCGAGGCCGCCCTCCTGCGGCACCCGCCCCGGGCCGAAGCGCGGAGGTGCCCGCAGGAAGGCGAACTCGGTTCTCTCCAAGGAGACGGTGACAGGACAACTCCTTCCCCCGAAGGAGGGCCCGGGGGAAAATCTTTTGTTCCAAAACACCCAACCCGCTGCTGGACCCCAAAAAGGGGCCGGCGGTACCCTTTTGTTGGTTAAAGATAGAACTGAATCACTCACCTCCGAGCCCCAAGAGGGCGCGACTGGCAGTGTGTGCCGCCTCAGTGCCTCACCACTCTCAGTCCCCACTGTCGCCAGGCCCCTCCCAGTCGAGACCCCCGCGGGACGCTCCGCCTCCCCTGGTCTCCACTGCCAGGACGCAGAACTCGACCCCGCCCCCCATCCGGGCCGCTTCCATGCCTCCTGGGTCGGGGCCGGGCGTTCCGCTTCGCTGCCCCATGCCGGGTACGCCTGTGGCTCGCATGATCCCCTTGGTTCAGTTTTTGGGGGCCTGGCTAGAGCTCCCCAAGCTGTCCAACTGGCTCGCCCGCACCATCAGGCTCGGCTATGCGATTCAGTTCGCACAATCTCCTCCCTGCTTTCGGGGAGTCCGCCATACACTGGTGGGTGGCAATGCCCCTGTCCTGCGTGCAGAGATCGAAACCCTACTGGTGATGGGTGCCGTCGAGAACGTCCCTCCGGCCGAGATGAAGTCCGGCTTTTACAGCCCTTACTTCATTGTACCCAAGAAAGGCGGTGGGTTACGGCCAATCCTGGACCTGCGCATCTTGAACCGAACCCTACACAGGCTTCCCTTCAAGATGTTGACAGCCAAACGCATTTTCGAATGCATTCGTCCATGCGATTGGTTTGCAGCGATCGACCTGAAGGACGCATACTTTCATGTCTCCATACTTCCTCGACACAGACTGTTTCTTCGGTTTGCTTTCGAGGGGAGAGCATACCAGTATGCCGTACTCCCATTCGGGCTGGCCCTGTCGCCTCACGTCTTTACGAAGGTCGTCGAGGCAGCCCTAGTGCCACTCAGGCACTCGGGGTTCGCATCCTGAATTATCTCGACAACTGCTGGCTAACTCTCACGTTATCCTGAGACCCCGGCCTGGATATGTGCCCAAGGTTCCTACCACTCCCTTTAGGGACCAGGTGGTGAACCTGCAAGCGCTGCCCTTGGAGGAGGCAGACCCAGCCTCGGTACTGCTCTGTCCAGTACGCGCCCTTCGCGCTTACATAGACAGGACGCGGTGCTTCAGGACCTCAGACCAGCTCTTCGTCTGTTACGGTGGGAAGCAGAAAGGGAAGGCTCTCTCCAAGCAGAGGCTTTCCCATGGATAGTGGATGCCATTGGCCTGGCTTACCAGGTTCAGGGCTTGCCATGCTCCCTTGGGGTCAAAGCACACTCTACTAGGAGTGTAGATGCCTCTTGGGCGTTGGCGCGTGGCGCCTCGCTGACAGACATTTGTAGAGCTGCAGGCTGGGCTACACTGAACACATTCGCCAGATTTAATAATCTGCGGGTGGAGCCTGTGTCCTCTCGTTTACTCGCCCCACATGGCCAGTAACTGGACACACGCTGGTGTCTTCGCTTGCTGCGCCATTCCCCTCCTAAATGGACTGGATACGTGCGTTTATATTTGCTCAGATGAGCCTCTTCAAAGGCCCTGAGTTCCTCCAGCGCTGTTGATGCTCTGGTGCCCAGAGTGCATGCCCGAATGGTCCCCGCCCTCGTGCCACGCTAGGTGCCCGTGTGCACGGTTCCCCCGCAGGCCAACCGTCACATGTGTTATTCTCCACGGTAAGTCTCCTCTAGCGCGTGTCTTCCCTTGGCAATACCCTTGCCATCCCTGGGGTTGAAAAACTTTTCCACCTGCAGCTGGATACTCCAGGTTCTTCCGTATGCATCCCAGACGTGGGTCATATGCGTAGTCCTAAGTCCTCCCTGCGGGAAGGCGCTGTGATCGCGTTTCTCCAAGTGGGATATGCTTCCCAGTGTACCTTGGTAGCTGAGCCAGTCCCACGTCGTCTTAACTTGAAGGCAGGTGGCTCAGGTCAGCCCAGGATGCTGGAAGACAGCGCTGTGGCGTGATTAGACTGGACCCCCATTTCGTCAGTACTGACGTAACTCGTAGTGTACTGACTGAAAGGGAACGTCTCGGTTACGTATGTAACCCTCGTTCCCTGAAGGAAGGGAACGGAGACGTTACATCCCCATGCCACATCTGCTGTGCCGCTGGGATGGCCGGGGCGGCAGGCCTCGGCTCCTCAGCAGGTAACATTAATGCGTGACTGCTATGCAACGCCGTTTATACCCACGCTGTGGGGCGGGCTTGCATTAGGCAAATTCCGCAGACCCATGACTTCTGCATGTCATTGGATCGTTTTGATTGAGATTGAAGGCATCTGGCTTTCTAAGCGAAACCCCCATTTCGTCAGTACTGACGTAACGTCTCCGTTCCCTTCCTTCAGGGAATGAGGGTTACATACGTAACCGAGACGTTCTAGAGTATCTCTATCACTGGGGGGTACTCTGGGTTCAGGCCAAATTCCGAGCCCGGAGCCCTCCCGGCATGGCACGGCAAATACGCATTTGAATTAATCTTTACTCTATTTAATTTGATGTAAGTGTGAACTAGTGAAATGTTTATCAACTGTGACAGCTGCCGTTGAAGAGTAGCAGTAACATTTATACTGGACTTAAGTTAGCTGCCTAACAACAAAACAACTAAAGATGTTCACTTCGGTCCATTTATGTACATAATAAAGAGTATAAACAATATAAAATTGCATGTTGGTTACATATTAGTCAACATTTGAACATTTATTGATTTTGTTTATTTTTTATCATTAGATACATTAGATTACTGTAAATTAGTCATTTGAACCCCAATGATTACATTTAAAAGTGTAATCTGGCTTTCTCTTAAAAAATCTGAAGTTGCAGTGCGCAATGAATTCTGGGGTAGATAAGGCTGCGAAGCATCCATCTGAGTATCCTTCTTTCACGGGAAAAGACGCAGTTTTGTGACGCAATTCGCTATACTTTCCACTCGCTGCGTCCTTTGAAGGCTGCGTCGGCTGCACACTTCGAAGGACACAGCTTATGTTTCTGCTTCGGAGCCAAGGGTTACTCTTCACTCCAAAAGCTTTCTGAGTTATGTATCAGTTCTTTGAGACGTTAAGACCGTCCAGTCTGTGTTGGTGTCAACGGTGCGTTCCAGCGATCGCATACTTCCTGCCTTCTGATCAGACGATCCGGTATCCAGCTGATGTGTGGGCCCTGGGCACTTCGGCATCGACTGCAAGGTTAATCCTCTCACAAAAAGAGCACACACGTTGCACATTGGATGTCTCGCCCGTGTGCTTCTGAGTTTGGTCGATTTCTGCCGCCTTCTGATGGACACAATCACTGCCTGACGTGTTTGGGCTTTCAGCATGCTCAGGCAGCGTTTGTGGATCAGTCGTGTTCCCACTGCGGGAATATGGCCATCTCCGTGCTGCGGTCGAGACTCAATGAACTCCATCTTAGAGCCAGAGTCCCCTCTGCCACAACCCAATCTGACGTCTCTACGTGAGGCGACGCTTTGACTGGTGGCCAGGGTGACCTGAGGGTGACGGTGTGGAACAATGCTCCGGCGCTCCTGCCTCGGCCCACACCCCCCTCTAGAGCACCGGTACCTGCGAGCGTTAGAATCAAGCCTGCAGCTTCGGCCGCTCCGCGGGTTCCATTCAGCACTCCAGAGGACGATGATTCGGCTGTGTTCCTGCCCTCGGGTGTGCCAGCATTGCCCGAGTTGGACCCAGAGCTGACAGCCATGCTTGCCCGGGTAGCCGCGGTGCTTGGGTTGGAGTGGAACCCTCCGCCCCGACCTGAGCGCTCTCGGCTGGACGATTGTTTTTTTGGAGCGCAGCGTCAGGACACCTGTCTTCCCGTTACCATTCGGCAACCTCCTCCGCCTTCTCCGCCCTCGATGGAGCGGCGGTTAATGGGTACACTGGGATTCCCTCGGTTGAGTGCTCTGTTGCGATGCAACTGTGTCCGTAAAGCGCCTCAGCCTGTTGTGGTGATCCAAAGCACCCTTCCAAAGCCTGTAGATTCTCATCTTTAGTGGTGGCGAAATTCTACAGAACGGGCAGACCGCCGCTTCTCTGCATGCCATGGCAACCCTCCAGGCCTACCAGGCCAAGCTGCTGTGCAACATGCGCAAGGATGGAGCTGACCCAGGGCTCAGAAATGAGCTGCGTGCCACGACCAACCTCGCTCTCCGGGTGACAAAGGTCACCGCACGTTCCCTGGGCCAGGTGATGTTCACAGCAGTGGTCCAGGAGAGACACCTATGGCTCAAACTGGCTGATATGTGGGACGCCGAGCGAACACGTTTCCTCAACACCCCCATATTCCAGGATGGGCTATTTGGTTGCGCGGTTAAGAGCTTTGCCCAGCAGTTCTCAGCCGCCCAGAAGCAGACTGAGTCTATTAAACATATACTGCCCCAGCGGCCAGCTGCTGCACCTAAAATGCCGTCACCACAGTCGCCTCAGCCTGCTCGCCACCGAGTGCGCCCTCCAGCGGCTCCCCACGCTCCCTCGCAGCCACAGCAGCAGCCTTAACCCAAGCTGCGCCGCGGAGCATGCCGCAGGAAGGCACCCCAGGAAGGTCTACAATATTTTCATGTGCATGTTCAAAACATATATATATTTTTCACACATTTTACATTGTTGCAGTGCCTCTCTTTTTAGTCTGTGAGTAATAGGCTGTTTAGTTCCGGTCTCTGTGAAGCCTCTCCTTCTGGAAAGCACAGTGTGCTCTGATTGATCGGCTTGACCAATGTGTTGTTATTGGTCAACCACTTCAAGCTGGTTTTGAAAATGTCACGCTCCTTAACCATAACTGCAAGGTTTCCACACACTATTTACACAACTCAACCAGACCTTACCCGCATTATTTTGTGTATGAACAGAATTGAACCCTAAAATAAAGTGTTACCCACATTCCTGACAAAGATTGGTTAAAAGTAAAGCAGAGGGATTTTCCTGTGAAAATGATTGTGGAAATGCAGATCTTTAAAGAAAGATAAAGCTGTTCATGTACATTATGTCTGGTGTAGAGTTGCCATGGCCCACCTAGCTCTTTGCAGGTTTCTGTATAGGTAGAATTCTAAGATTATATATTTTTTTTTATCTATTTCTTTGACATTTCTTCAAACTCAGGTCACTGTTCTCAGAACACTTTGTAATTGCCCTAAACAGGTTGTATATTTTACTTAATTTCATGCAAATTACAAATCACATGTATACATTTCTCAAAACTGTGTAGAAAATTCTCAAATGTTTTCATAGTTCATACAGCCAACCAAAACTTTAATATATCAGGGAAATAAATAAAAAAAACTGCTTTTTTATTGGTTTAACAAAAATCACAATGATTTTTGCACCATCCTCTATCCTCTAAGGGTTTGCACCAAAACCCTTACAACCCAGTAAGTCTTCACTTCATAGAAGACACTTGTAGAGAAGTTAAGGCCTTTTTCCCCCACTATGCATGAATCGTGAAAATATATGCTGTAATGTTGATGAAATTCTTTGACCGGATGTAAAGGAGAGTCATTAAGTCCATGGCAAAAATTGCCTTTGAGAGCAGCACAATCCACCACATGTCAGAGTTCAAAAAAGTCTTCCACGTAATCCTCAATGGTGTGATGGCCTTGACGCAGGAGACAAACTGCTGGATTCATTTTGGAAGGTCTGGTGTCCTGTAATAATGATCCATTGGAGGCAAGCTTGAAGAACCCAAGTGCAGTTTATTCAAAAGATCCAAAAGATAAAACAAAGACTTGGCAAAATAAGAAACAAAGACTTGGCATAGCTAAACAGAAAACTCACCAACAGCGGGTTACAACATCAGTACCAGACAAAAACACATGGCAAACATGAGGGCTTAAATACACAAGTACTAATGACTAAGGGTGCATCTCAATCAGCTCCCTTGTTCAGTAGTCAGGGCACTGATCAGGGCGTCAGCCCATTGACTTATGTCCTAATCAGTGCCCTGACTACTGAACCAGAGAACTGATTGAGACACACCCTAAGCCTGTGAACAATGATTAAACAATGAACCAATGAAAACATGACAAAAGAACACATGAGGGCATGATAATCACATGACAACTAGTGATGCAAAGTCCGATTCATTTCCATGAACCGGTTCTTTTCAGACAGTTCGGCTCAATTACAGTTTTTCTTGATTGCTTAAACACATGTCCACTCTGACGTCACATTTTCAAAACAGTTAACACAAAGGCTAAATCTATATAAAGGCTCAATGCCTAAATGACTAATTTTGTTTGCAAAATGCTCTAACAGTCACAAAACTTGTGGTCAAATAAAATTATTATTTCCGTCAATCATTACACAATGGACAACAAAATACAGCCATCAATATGATATGTGAACTCAAATGCTGTAAAGAATAAAAGCAATCAAAGGAAACATGGGTACAAAATATGGGTGAAAATATCTTAAAATATAATATTTACATACTCAGAACGTCACATTTAGTTAATTCACTCCTGACTATCATGCAACAGGCTCTCATCAACATAGCATTGAATCGCATTTACTCTCAGAAGTTGTTCAATTCACTCTGGTCTCTCTATCATGGGGACTCAATACGTGCTGTAGCCGTCTCACTGGACTAAAGCGCTAAATGTATTATTGGTTAATGTCTCTTTCCTCACAGGTTGGAGGCTCAGAATGTTGTCCTATTTGTTGCTGGAGACCACCCCTGCACATGTTTGTCTCCCTATATCTTACACACCCATTTCAGATCTTGCAGTCTCTACTAATGAGCTTATGATTTGAATCAGGTGTGTTAGATAAGGGAGATGTGCAGGCTGTGCTGCGTTCCACTCCACTTTAAGACACGCACTTGCAAACTTCCCTAAGCACTTCTATACACAGCAGTGGTTCTCAACCTATTTTAAGCCAGCGCCCCCCTACCCATCCTACCCAATACCCCATAAAATAAAATGTACTCCAGTTGTCTTCCCTGAGCTTTAATGTTGATTATAATGCTTAATATGCTTATGATAATTGATAATATGATAATTAAATTGTAGTAATTAGGTTATATTCCTCCAACAAATACACCTATATAGGTTGTTTGTCACTTCCTTGAAATACGACCCATATGAGCATTTACTAAAGTTGCGCCCCTATCGACAATATTTTAATTAATTAAATAGGATGCACAGGAGCGTTTTATAAAGTTGTGCTCCTATTGACAGCAGGACACTTTCATTTTAAAGCATTTTCCCTTTTATCTGCTTAATATTTCAGGTTTTGCATAGGTCAGTTGGTAAAGCATTGCACTATACAACAACATTTGATCGTGAGTTCGATCCCAGGGAACACATGTGCTCATAAATTGGGTATGCACTATGAATCACTAAGTAGGTTTAGGGATAGGGTGGGTGTAGTTGTAAATGAAAAAAAAAAAATCGGCCCCACTTTATATTAGGTGGCCTTAACTACTATGTACTTACATCAAAAAGTAAGTACAATGTACTTATAGTGTTCATATTATATTGCAAAGCACTTTTGCTGATATTGAGGTGGTATACGGGTAGAGTTAGGGACAGGTGTGGTGGTATGGGTAAGTTTTCAGGGTAGGGTAAGGTGTAAGGGAAGTGCCAACTGTGTAATTACAAATGTAACTACAGAAATTTATTACAGATGTAATTACATGCAGGTATTTTTAAAATGTAAGTACAATGTAAAAACATGTATCTACACAATAAGTGCATTGTATCAAATAATGAATTACAATGTTAGTACATAGTAGTTAAGGCCACTTAATATAAAGTGGGTCCAAAAATTCTAAATAGAAATATGACAAATGGTGGTAAAAAGTCCACACATTGCATTAAAATGAAAACGCATTTTGATTGGTAACAACAGTCATACGTCATTTCATGACGTCAAACGGAAAACGACACTGTCATTATTTTTATGCCAGCTAGAGGGTGCATGACTATAAAAAGTAAATATAGGTCGTAATAAGGTGCTTAAAAACGACCTATAGAGTCATTTTTTTTGGACGACAGGTTGTTTCAGTGCAGTAGTAAATGTGAATTATTGTCTTTTAAAGATTTAACAGCACCCTCCTTTTATAATATAGTTAACTCTGAAGTTACATATTTAGCATTGTGATCACAAAAAAATCTAAATAATAGAGGTACCTTGAACTTTGACCCTGGTATAATAAATGCATGGTTTCAGAGAGTCTTGACCTTAAGAGGCAGAATACTGCTTGCTAAGGCTGAGGGCATTTCTAGGTTTACATATGCTGTACTTTCTCTATGTGGACAACAACATATGTAGGTCAGTCGATAAAACCTTCTTCAATTTTATTTGGAAAAACAAAATACACTATGTTAAAAAGTCAGTGATAATAAATACACACGAGAATAGTGGGTTGAATTTTGTTGAACAACACTTTCAAAATTAATTGGATCAGACAGTAATCCTAACTCAATTTGGAATTTCATCCTTAATTACTTCTTATACCATTGCTCGTATACTGTAATGCATGTCAATGGTGTCTAATTCAAATAAATTCAAGGGGAAAAAACGTATAACTTATACAAGGGTCACATCAAATTAAATAAATAACGAAATGCAAGGGGAAAAGCAAAATGTGCTCTGGGTCTCTGATGTTATACGACCGGGATCCCTCACCAGAACTGACTCACCATCGAAACCAAACTCATTTTTAAGAAATTAGACCAAAACCATTGCATTACCCAGGGGTCTCACAAATGTCTCATTTCATGGTTTTACGTTTTGAAAGAAATATTCACACAAATAAACTCCAGAAACCTATGAAAACTCACATGCACCATAATAAAAATAAATATACACAAAATATTATACAAAAAAATATATACATACAAATGAACAAGATCATCAAGATAACCACAACAAATGATCCAGACACATGTTAAACCAAACCCTACATTTCCCATAATTCCCCAAATAATAAAAAACGTTTTCCGGAAATGACACATCTTTTTGGTCCGATCTTCGCTCCATGCTGCAGTCATGGGGCTTGGCGAAACCTCGTGTAAGAAAACAACTCAAACAAAATAAAATAAATATATTAAACTCATAACTTTGTCTAGTGGAATTTATTCATTCTCTAGCGTGCACTCTAGTCATGAATCGGAGTATCTCCTTTTTAGATACGCACACCCCTAATACAACCATTTGGTTAGGATTTTAACAAAACAATACATAAGAATAAATTTTAAAAAAAACAAACTTACAAAACCAACACAATGAGAATGTACAACCAAATATACACAAAAAATAAATACAATATATGAAAATAAAGTGGGGAAAAAAGTCAAACAATAACAATTCAAAATAAATATATAGCCTACATATTTGTGTGGCCTTAGCCTTTACATATATGAAATATGTACTGAATATGCAACAAGTCAAGTTCTCTTTATTTCTGCAGCACTTTACACAATACAGATTGTTTCAAAGTGGTTACACAAAAGTAAGGAATTCAAATTCTGCTGTAAAGCATTTCTAACAAGTCAATATTGTTATTATTCAGCTCAGCTCAGTCAGTCAGTCAGTTTAGTTCAATAACTGTAAAATTCATCAATGCAAAGAGCATACATACATATGCAGTGTATTTATGCAGAACATTTTTAGAAGAGTTAAAATAGTTTTAACTGAATTGTTTTGTTTTTTGCAAGAGATGTGATGTTCTGCATGTTGTGTGTGTTTTGTGGTTTTGTATGCAGAAGCCTATTGTGTAAGCAATATTAAAAAACTGTATTTTTTCCTTTTTACTTCATACTATTTGTGTGACTTTCATATAAATCACTAAAACATAATTGTATGATACATTTCACATTGGCACTTTTCCTTTTTCTTTTTTTTTTCTTACAGAATTTCACAGTTTATGTATTTGAATTAAATATTGCACCATGCTCTGTGTTTGAGCTACAGGGACATTCTGTGGCAGGAAAGGTTCTGCGGTTCATGTCCACTTCTCACTGTGATGCCATATACAGCTCTAATCATTTCATCAAGTCTGATGGCCACTGTCAGTAACATCACATCAGTCTGTAGGGCTGTACCAGGGTTTTACTGTCTGGTATAAAACCAACAATCTGTCAGCAAGATTAAGAAGACAAACCAAGATCAAGACTCGGCTTGTCCCAGTGCTTTAACAACTCAAAAATGGGTAAGAACTGAATATATGTATTATCTATTATCTATTTGTTTTCTGGATTGTAACCGGTCGTCTTTACTGTATCTAAAGACCTCTATACTGCAAAAAAAAAAAAAAAAGTAAGTATCCCAGATAGCATGCAATCATTGAAACAATGCATCAACAACAATTACATTGAATTAATGATACAAAGTGATGTTGCTTTAGCATCACTCTTGCACCCTCAGTTAATGTTCAAGCAATACTAAGATCTTAACCACAAATCAATGGAAATTATATTGATTCAACATTAGAATGTTATATTTTTTTTTAGAGCTCTTTGGCAATCCTGATTTCAACGCTAAATAAAAGATAACAGTATTATTTCAACATTACGAAGTGATATTTTTAACATCTTTTGCACCCTCAGTTACTGTTGAAAGAATGTTGAGGTTTCAATAAATTTACGGTAAGGGTACATTCAATTCATGCATGACTTAGGCATTACCACATGCATTAATATCTTATGAATCATAAGGAACTAACAGGAATTCAAAGTCTTTCATTCATGACTTTATGACCATTCATGGATGAACAACACGTTAATTAAAAAATTAACTAAGGTGAGTACATTATCATGAATTTTGGTTTATTACACATGATCATGGTGTTTTCTATGTTTAAATATTAGTCTAATTCATGCATGTAAGACTACTTTCGAAACCAGAATATATATATATATATATATATATATATATATATATATATATATATATATATATATGAGTGTATGTATATGTATGTATGTATGTATATATGTAATGTGTGTATGTGTAATGTGTATTTGAATATGTAATGTGTATTTGATCTACTATGATGTAATGTTGTTGTTGCAATGTAACATTTTAGAATGAACCCCAGGAAGACTAGCTGATTGTATGGACTTTCAGCTAATGGGAGCAGTTCAAATAAACAAATAAATAAAAATAAGACTACTTTAAAGTATGTTTTATTTCATTTACCAGGAGGAGCACACTCAGACAATTAACCTAATTAATTTGCTTTATGTAATGTAAGTGTGAACTAAAATGGTTAAACTGATTAAATTAAAACTGGTGCTGATTGCCATGTAATGGTCATAAAGAATGAGGACAATGCCAAAAGTTTCTTATTCAATACTATGAACAGACTGCATACATGACGAGACAAAATATTTATTTAAAGATTAAATCAGATTGCAGAAGTTTTGTGAATTACTAGTTTATGTGAAATAACTGTTAGTCAATCAAAATTCTGTTGATGCTTTAGACCATTAATCATGTTTTATTTTAGGGTTTTATCCATAAAAACCTCAAGAAAATGTCATTTTGGTGTGTTAAACTGGGAAAATTATGTTGTATGATGCAAAAGTAGCCCTCACATGCTCTCTCTCTCTCTCTCTCTCTCTCTCTCTCTCTCTCTCTCTCTCTCTCTCTCTCTCTCTCTCTCTCTCTCTCTCTCTCTCTCTCTCTCTCTCTCTCTCTCTCTCTCTCTCTTTAGAAGCCACGTTTGGACCTGAAAACTTGACCAGAGGCACAAGCAACGATATCACTTTTCAATATGTGTACTATACAAGCTTTAAGATCTTTTTTATATGTATTTCCATTGTCACCTTTATAGTGGGTTTCATTGGAAACGGACTTGTCATATTTCTGACTGGCTGCAGAATGAAGACGACAGTCAACTCTATTTGGTTTATCAACTTGGCGATTGCAGACTTCATCTTCCTATTATCCTTCATCATAATATATGTTATTCCTTTCTTTTTTCCATCCAACTCCTTAATGGACTTTGTCCACATGACAATAGCACAAAATATGTTTGCTAGTGTTTTTTTCCTGGTAGTTGTCAGTCTGGACCGATGCCTGTGCACATGGATGCCTGTTTGGGCTCAAAATAACCGAACGGTATTTAGAGCCAGGATCATCTGCATGATAGTGTGGGTTTTATCCATCGGCTGCTGCATCCCGTTCTTCACTGTTCATTCATCTTTTACTACGTTTCTGGTCACATATGAATTTTTTGTGGGCTTTGTCATCCCCTTCCTGATCATTGCATCTTCATACATTGCTATTGGAGTAAGAATCAAACGCCTCAAAATGGGGAAGCAGCTCAGGTCCTACCGGGTCATTATCGCTGTTGTCCTGACATTTTTTATATGTTGCTTTCCATATCATGTTTGCCGTTTTCATGAAATATATGCACACATTGATAAGTGGACTGCCATTGATGACAATGCAATGAGAATCAGTTTCTATCTGTTTTTTCTGAACAGCTCTCTGAACCCCATTCTCTATGTGTTCATGTGTGATGAATATAAGAAGAAGCTTAAACAGTCTCTGCTGCTGGTGCTGGAGACGGCGTTTGCTGAAGATCATCTGGACTTTAGAGGAAAGCAAATACAAACGGATGAGCAGAACCAGACAAACACCTTTGAACTGTTTGAAAGCATCTAGAATGTTTTTGACAAATCTCACCATTACAACAACTACTGTAGTCCATATCTAGAAACATTTCAACAACAAAAACATCACTTTCAAAATGCATGTTTGTGACTGTGTTTAATTTGTGTTGAACCAAATGATGAAATGATTATGGGAACATTATACATGTTTGTGAATGTTTTATAAATACAAATATGCAACAGCTCAATTTTTGTTATTCTGATTTGTTTGAACTTTATACTGAATAAAACAGTATATCTGTGCATCAAGAATATATGTACTTGATTTAAATTTCAAATATTTTCAAATTATTATTGAAAGGTTTTCTACCTGTGTGTTTCTGGATGCGTTTTATTTTCCTGTCCTCATTGACGGCTGCGGTCACTGCTTCACATGTCTGGGCATATGCATGCTGAGACGGCATTTGTGGGTGGTTCACATGAGATCATGACCATGTCAGCACCACGGTAGATACTCTTCTATCTTCTGGAAGCTTGAGTCTCCTTTGTTGTTGGCCAGCCGCCGCTCATGTGTAAAAGCACTCTGGGAGACCGAGGAGATCAGCGAGTGCTTAATATGTGTCAAGCTTAACATCACAGACACCAACAAAGAAAGTATGGGATATGATAAGAAAGATTAAAAAAATAAGTGTTTAAAAAGCACATGGATGTGACCATTACGGATTCTTCATATTAAATCATATGTATATGACTATAGCCTACTGTGATCTGTTTCAGGCGTAGCCTACCGTATATCCATGCATATTCAATAAACGCTATTATATTTGTGTTTTGTTAGTTTTAATACGAAAAAAGGTTTCATCTTTCAAATTCAGTTTAATTTGTATCAAAATTCAAACAGTAGATGTTGCGCTCTTTACTAAAACATGACTGAGAGCCTCAGTGTAAGCGGCAGATCAAGCGGATCTCGTGCACATGAGCCAAGCTTCCCTTCTTTTCCAGTTACAGGACAAAAGATGAATGTCAGAAGGTAGGCTATATGATACAGTACAACTTACAGAAGAGGACTATGTCTCATAGGAGACCCGGGATGTAGCGTTTTTCCCCCTTGATTAAAATATGAATAGGCCTATTCATCATAACCCCATAATAAAGCTGACAAAATAATAATAATGATATTGCAATAATTTTTAAATGTTTTCAAATAATATGCAATCATTTTGACACACGACTTGTACTTTGAACTGAATAAACTGGCCGAAAACCATGCAATCAGTTAGATACAAACTGACATGAATGCGAGTGTGTCACGCACCAATACTGTCAATCACCTGACTGTGTGTGAAACCTGCAAACTCCTATATGATGAAAAATTATATTTCTTTATGAATTTTAGCAAGCAGTTGTGTTAGAAGGAAAACCACCGTCACTAAATTGAGTCTTGAACAACGCACGCGCTTTTTAACATGATTAATAATCCTAACCATTTGAAATAGAGCGATTTAGTGTAATAAAGTTAGTTAATTGTGCAATCGTACCATACTGGTGTCAATATTTGATGGTTTAAATGCCCGCTTGAGGTCTCTGTAAAAGTTTTAAAGCAATTTTTTAGTCCTGCTTTCTGATCGGTCACGTCTGTAACGGAGACCTGTCATGCCCATAACACTGTTTTTTCCTCATTAATGCGAACAAATTTTTTTAAATAAAATGATTATTTTATGTTATGTGGAGAGCCAACCCTTCTTCATTCATTGGTTATTATTATTTTTAGATTACGCTGTGTAAATTCACAGAATTCCTAAAAAAAAATTTATCACCTAAAACTTAGAGACTTTTTTTGTCATGACCATAACACATGTATATTTCCCTCATCTAAAATATAAAATGCCTGTGTAGACCAATTATTTTTATTTTTTATTCTTTATTAAGTGACTATTAATATGTAAAAAATATATATATATATATATATATATATATATATATATATATATATATATATATATATATATATATATATATATATTGGACAGGGGGTGGTATTAAAGGGGTGGTAAAACACATTCTTTCGAAGGCTTGATTGTGTTTCCAGGGTGCACTGTAACGTTTCCACCTCCACCACAAACTTACGTGGTCAGGGGTGATGAGAATGGGAGCCGAAACGAAGCGGCTCTTGAGGTTGAAAAAAATACAGCTTCGGCTGCACCAGAACACCTGAACGTCACTTTGGGGGAGTTCAACACTTTCAGAGGTGCGGCTAGTTGGCTGAAATTACGAATGAAATCTCGATAAAAATTGGCAAACCCCAGAAACCTCTGCAGGGCCTTGCGGGAATCTGGGGTTGGTGAATCTATCACAGCCTTAACCTTGTCAGGATCCATGCGCATTCCCTCGGACAAAACGATGTGGCCTAGAAAAGGAACAGACTGTGCATGGAAAATGCATTTCTCCACCTTGACAAAAAGCCCATTCACTAGCAACCTCTTGAGCACTAGTCTGACGTGCTGGACATGTTCCTGGAGAGATGAAGAAAATATCAAAATGTCATCCAGGTAGACATAAATGAACTGCTCTACCATGTCTCCCAGCACATCATTGACTAGTGCTTGGAAGACTGTCGGGGAATTGGACAGCCCGAAGGGCATGACCAAGTATTCAAAGTGCCCCCTGGGAGTATTAAATGCAGTCATCCACTCATCCCCCTCTCTTATGCGGACCAAATGATATGCATTATGTAAATCCAGTTTTGTGAATATTGATGCTCCCTGCAACCTCTCAAAGGCTGAAGACATCAACGGCAAAGGATAGGTATTTTTTTACAATGATGTTGTTCAGCCATCGGTTAGCAATGCAAGCAAGGTCGCAGGGACCCATCTTTCTTACCCACAAAAAAGAAAGAGTCCGTGGTGTGTAATGGTGGGAAGTGATTGTCCATTGAGGGCGTGCATGGCGATGGGAGTACTGAGGGGGTGAACAGGAATCTGGAGCTGAGTGGCCAGAGAACGGTCCATAAATTTACCCTCCACTCCGGAGTCCACAAAAACTTGACACTGGTGCGACCGGTCTGCCCACTGCACTCTTCCCAGCAAGAGAGTTGCGGACAAGGATTTCCTCAGTGATGCTCCACCTGACAGTAGCCTCCTCTCTACTGCCGTGCTTGATCTTTTGATGGACAACTATTGAGGAAATGCCCCGCCGCACCACAGTATATGCACCGTCCCTCAGCTCTTCGGCACTCTCTCTCTTGCCGGGAAAGCCGAGCTCGACTCACCTGCATGGGCTCAGGATCACTGGATGGGCTAACTGTGTCTCTCACCGGGAACTCAAAGGGCTCTGGAGGTTCTCTGACGAGGGTGTGCCGGTCTCACATCTCCAGCGCTAACTCCATCAGATAATTGAGGCTGTTGGGAAGATCCAAGGCGTAGATCTCTAGCCCATGCAAGAATCTGTCCCATTGCGACCCCTCGTTCCATTTACTCTCAGCAGCCAGTGTCCGGAACTGAATAATGTATTCTGACACCAAATGCTTGCCCTGATGTAAGTCAGAGAGTTTGGGAGCCGCCTCGCAACCTGTAGCAGCTCGGTCGAAGACCTGTCTGAGTTCTGCTAAGAGTACCTGGAATGAAGAGCAGCATCGATGTTTATTATCCCACACCACTGTTTCCTAGGCCGCCGCACGGCCAGAGAGCAGGTTGATCACCAACGCCACCTTTTGCTCTCTCCGTGGAAAACGTAAGAGGCTGTAGTGAGAAGAATAGAGAGCATCGAGTCACAAAAGGTCTGCATAACTCGGGCTCACCCACATACCTCTCAGGTGTTGGGATGCATGGCTCATGCGGGTTGGTGATGGTGACTGGGTTGGGGGGAACGGACGGAGGGCTGGGCGCAGTGGGTGATGTCAGCTGTTTTATTATTATTATTATTGAGTCATGAGCTTGGACACCTGCTTCACAAGTGCCTGCACGGCCCGTGCACTGGCGGTGACATGCTCCTCCTGCCGCTCCATACGTTGACTGTTGGCAGTCAGATATCCTTGTAGTTCAGCCATCTTCGCTGGATCCATGATTGGTCAGATCGTTCTGTTGCGTGCGCAGGGAGAAAAGAACAGGAGGATCCAATAGTGAATTAATAAAGGTTTATTACTCTCAAAACACAAGGCAGATCAGAACGGTAATGTCTCAGTAAGATGATAACAGCACGGTCCAAGAAGGAGGATGGCAGGGCACTGGATGAATCTCCGTGAAGCAGGGAGGCAAACGGGCAGACACGGTCGGCTGGAACCGGAACCGGAGTGAAGCAATCCCACGAAGAACATGAGACAAAACACAGGAACCCACAGGAAACACTGCAACGATCTGACAACAATGCTGCGTCCCAATTCGCCTACTTATACTACGTCCTAAATGTATGTACTCTTTTTGTGAAGAAAAAGTATATACTTTTGAGTGTGTAGCAGAAAAGTATGCAAGCTTCGGGACATACTACTTCGCCATCTTTAACGGACTCTGTCGCTTAGTTACGTGGATCCCGTCACCGTTTATCTGCCCTGTCAATCATCGTCAGATTCGTCACAGTTCAAATCCTCCACATTCAGTTTAATCTCCTACCATATCGGAGAGAAATGTAGCCGCTCGTTGATCTGCCATTTGTGGGTCTTTAATGCAGAGACTCTCCTCATGTGTTTGCAGTTTAAATATAATGATGCATTTAAAAGTTAATGGCCAAACATGTCATTACAAAAGTTCACAATGCTGCTGCATGTGAAATATAATATGGACAACACTGAATAAATATATTTTTGTCAGGTTAAATATTGATAGGGTCACTCAAACCCCTTTATCTAAACTTCTCTACTTAACCATCGAACTCGCACATTCGTCATGTTTGTAGTTTTTTAACGCTTTTTATCCGCGTTTGTAGTTCTAATCGAATCCTCGTCCAACTCGCAATGGGTTGTGGGCAATTTCAGCCGTTAGAGTGCCCATCGATCCATACTGTGAATTCGGACCGGAAAAAGTAAACCATCCGGGAATCTTTGGAATACTCTTTTCAACATACCATGATTTGGGACATACTAATTCTATTTTCGAATACTATTTAGGATGGATAGTATGCGAATTGGGACGCAGGGCAAGACTGAGTGAGACACAGGAATATATAGGCCCGGTAATGAGGTGCAGCAGGTGTGAGTGATCGGTGATGAGTAATCAGTGTCCATGCCTCTAACAACACCACACAACACAGACAGAATGAGACGATTAATTCATGAACCGTAACATGTCCCAATCACCCTGAATTCACCTTATAGGACATTACGTGAGGGGAACAGTGTAGAAAATGGTTGAGTTAGTTGATCGGTAAAGTTATCACGGGCTGTGGGTATATGTTTAAAAACTGATGGAGATGGGGCATATGTGACATTTTTGTGATTCTATTATGTAATTTGAAGAGTTGAAAGCTATAATAATCATTAAAAGACACTGAGCTCAGTCACTTACTCAGTCTCTGGCTCAGCGTGAGACCAACAGTATTTTATGAACAATTACCGTTACAGGAAAACACATCAATGAAAAATAAATCATACTTACAGGTATACCTCTACTGCTTCAGCAAGGGGTGCCCCCTTACAAAGTGTTTGTGATGCAGGTTGGTCCTCTCCGCACACATTCACACAATTTTATAGTTTGGATGCTCATGCCACTCCGGGCTGTCATGTCTTTGAGACGACATCACAAGCTAATGTCTGAGGCTTTCTTGCGTTCTTGTGCACACATACACAACCGCAAAGGGTCCAGACACCATTAACCGCAGGGGATCCATTCCATCTTTCGGATGAGACGTTAAAGCGAGGTCCTGATTATCTGTGGTCATTAAAAAATCCTAGAATGTCCTTTGGAAAGAGAGTAGAGGTGTAACCTGTCTAAATTTGCCCATTGTTCTCTGTCCATCATGGCCTCCTAATCATCCCCCTCTCCAGATAGGCTTAATCACTCTCCTCTCTACCAATATGCTGGTGTGTGGTAAGCGTTCTTGCGCAATATGGCTCAACCCAGACTGTCATTCTATCACAGCTACATTACCCATAATCCTTTGCCCAGACTCATTAGCACTCACTGTTTACACATGTGTCTCTTTACCTTATTACCTCTGCTTATATATACCTTGTTCACTCTGTCATTCATTGCAAAGTCTTGTTTTGTGTAACACTGGATTTCTGAGCTTTTCCCTGGTTTCATGTCTCTTGGTCTTGGATTACTTGCACATTACGTGGATTACCCCTTTGCCTGTCCCTTCTGTTTTGTTTGCCTGATTGGACTGATTACCTGTTATGACCTCTTGCCTGTTTTTGGACTATGATTGTGGATTACCTTTTCATTAAAGCTGCGTTTGGATCCTCTACCTTCTGTCTTACCGTGGAGATCCACTTTTGCGACACGACTGAAGTGTGAAAGTGTGATTTTGTGACACTTCCCCTCATTTATGTTGATGGCCATTCCTCAAGTTTACCACTATGGGCCTGCTTTAGAGCCAGCACGGAATGAAAAACAAATGAATTGTGAGAGACATCTCCTAGTCTCCGTGTGCTCTTCTTCTATAATTGTAATTAATAAAATAAAAATTTAGTTAAGAATAGTTTGCAGTTTAAAATGAAGAAGCCAGCTTTATTTCTCACAAGGAGTTTGTAGACCGCGCTCCCGCTATTGATGCAGCGGGGGATTTCAGAATCGCCCTTTCAGTCGCTTGACGTCACCAACAGGAATAAAGTGGAGAACAGAAGAACAGAAGTGTTTCACAGACAAGTGGATCTGCACCGTCTGTGTTGTGCTGATGATGTCCCAGGACTGGTCTTCAAACAACCTGAATGCTTTCATCTGGGGCTCATTTATTTATATCCTCGTCCAGCAGGTACGCTGATGACGTCACCAGCCGAGGCTATAATGCCCATTGGTCAATGTCATTGACGTGTTAAACACATTATTTACTGTTCATGAGACACTAGCCATATGCAGTTTGTGCAGCAGCTCGTTCCACTTTATCAGGGAACAGGGCTACAGTCAAGTAACCCCAAGCATTGTGGGGACCAAATGTCCCCATAAGGATAGTAAAACCGGAGATTACCTACATTGTGGGAACCAGCCAGCAGTCCCTACTTTTCAAAAGGCTTATAAATCATACATGATGAGTTGTTTTTTTGAGAAAATAAAATGCAGAATGTTTCCTGTGATGGGTAGATTTAGGGGCAGGGGCAGTGTAGGGGGATAGAAAATACGGTTTGTATGGTATAAAAACCATTATGGAGAGTCCCCACAAAGATAATGAACCAGACATGTGTGTGTGTGTGTGTGTGTGTGTGTGTGTGTGTGTGTGTGTGTGTGTGTGTGTGTGTGTGGTTTTTATGCAAAAACAACATTTTTAGAAGTGTTAAGATAGTTTTGAAATTAAGTGTCTTGTTTTTGCTTTGTATGTTCTGTGTTTTGTGGTTTTGTGTGCAGAGTTTCGAGAATTGGAGCCATAGATTCAGAAATTGTGTAAGCTTTTAAAAAAACCTGCAATATATTCTTTTTTATTTCAGACCAAACATACTATGTTTGTGACTTTCAGATTAATCATAGAAACATATTTTTTTTCAGCAATTAATTGTTTTAATTAGTTTATTTATTTGAATTTAATATTGCACCATACTCTGTGTTTGAGCTACAGGAACATTCTGTGGCAGTAAAGGTTCTGTGGTACATGTCCACTTCTCACTGTGATGCCATATACAGCTCTAATCATTTCATCAAGTCTGATGGCCACTGTCAGTAACATCACATCAGTCTGTAGGGTTGTACCAGGGTTTTACTGTCTGGTATAAAACCAACAATCTGTCAGCAAGACTAAGAAGATAAACCAAGATCAAGACTCGGCTTGTCCCAGTGCATTAACAGCTGGAAAATGGGTAAGATCTGAATGTTTGTATTATTCATATGACATGTTTTTTTTAAAACACCTCTCAGTAGTAAATACAAAAAGACATAGTCAATATAAACAGATACAGTGCCTGCTGAAAACCAATCAGATTATTAATACGTTTATAATATCATATAATGCAATATTACAAACTATTTGTTAGTCTAAATAGAAATGTATCCCATAAATACATTTGCCTTACAGTTAAAAAATTACAACATTGTTGTTGAATATATAACCATATGGCATTTGTTTCATTTACATAAGGGGCATTTATTAAATAATTTGGTGCCAGTGGCAGTCCGAACAATTTCTTCAAAATGTAACCTTTAACGGCTGGAATGGCACTATTTTGATGTTATACTGAGCTGCATTTGTTCTTCTTTCAAGCTGTTTATATAAACATAAATCTAATAGAATATATAGCTATTTGTGTTTTGTTTTGTTTTTTACAATTTTTACAAGTTTCATATTCACTATGGACAGACTCCTCATACATACATGACAAGACAAATATTTCTTTAAAGATTAAACCAGGTTGCAAAATGTTGTTTTTTATTTTTATTTTATTTTTTATGATTTAGACTTTTGACATTAGTCAAATTTTATTGTAGGTTTTTATCCCCAAAATCTCAAGAAAATGTTGTGGGAAACTGCATGGAAAAATTATGTTGTACATGAAACACAGCAATGTTAAGATGATGCATAAACACACCCAAAAGCAGCCCTCACATGTGCTCTCTCTCTCTCTCTCTCTCTCTCTCTCTCTCTCTCTCTCTCTCTCTCTCTCTCTCGCTCTCTCTCTCTCTCTCTCTCTAGAAGCCACAAATTTTGGACCTGAAAACTTGACCAGCGGCACAACAAATGATGCCTCTATTCAACATGATGTCTCACACCATACAAGCTTTACGCTATTTTATATATGCATTTCCATTGTCACCTTTATAGTGGGTTTCATTGGAAACGGACTTGTCATATTTCTGACTGGCTGCAGAATGAAGACAACAGTCAACTCTATTTGGTTTCTCAACTTGGCGATTGCAGACTTGCTCTTCATATTATCCTTCATCATATTAGATATTATTCCTTACTTGATTCCGTACGAATTTATGGACTTTTTCCACATGACGAAATCACTAAATATGTTTGCTAGCATTTTTTCCCTCGTAGTTATCAGTCTGGACCGATGCCTGTGTACATGGATACCTGTTTGGGCTCAAAATAACCGAACTGTATTTAGAGCCAGGATCATCTGCATTATAGTGTGGGTTTTATCCATCGGCTGCTGCATCCCTTTCTTCAATGCACATGTGCTTCATTATACGTTTCTGGTCACATATGAATTTTTAGTGGGCTTCGTCATCCCCTTCATGATCATTGCATCTTCACACATTGCTATTGGAGTACGAATCAAACGCCTCAAAATCGGGAAGCAGCTCAGGTCGTACCGGGTCATTGTTGCTGTTGTCCTGACATTTTTTATATGTTGCTTTCCATTTCATGTTTGCCGTTTTTATGGAATAAATTGGAATGCAATGAGAATCAGTTTCTATCTGGTTCATCTCAACAGCTCTCTGAACCCCATTCTCTATGTGTTCATGTGTGATGAATATAAGAAGAAGCTTAAACAGTCTCTGCTGCTGGTGCTGGAGACGGCGTTTGCTGAAGATCATCTGGACTTTAGAGGAAGGCAAATACAAACGGATGAGCAGAACCAGACAAACACCATTGAACTGTTTGAAAGCATCTCAAATCATTGTAACAACCATATAATCTCAACATTACGACAACCACTGTAGTCCATATTTAGAAACCTGTCAAGAACAAAAACAGCACTTTCAGAATGCATGTTTGTGACAGTGTGTAATTTATGTTGAACCAAATGTTGAAATGATCATGGGAACATTATGTATGTTTGTGAAACTTTTTATGAATACAAATATGCAACAGCTCAATTTATGTTATGCTGATTTATGTTTTAACTTTATTCTGAAAAAGCAAACAACATATCAGTATAAGGAACAACTGGAGGACCAATTTGCAACATCTTAAGTCAATTGGGTATAAAAACAGCCTCTCAGGGTTGTAAGTGTCTCTCAGAAGTCAAGATGGGCAGAGGATCACCAATTCCCCTAGCCTGACAAGCCAGACCCACATCAGGATGTTTGGTCTGGAAACTCACCATAGACAGGGCTCAATCCGAGGGGTGGGATAAACGGTTGTCTTTCAAACTCCCTCTGCACGCGATAGGATAGCGCTACAACCAACCAGAGCAACGAAGGTGAAGCAGAGCTCGCTGACCGATTAAACATTCGCCGTATACAGTCGGCTAAACTACGAACATATCTTCCCTTTTTAAGAATGACTTCAGTGCCGCTCTTTGTTCTTTTCTCAGAGAAAAGCTTAACTCCAAGTCTTCCAGAGTCGCGGTCAAAGCTGATTTGAAAGACCGCCGCCGTTCTCCAGTTTCTGTGTTTACTAGAAGCACGCAAACGCAACTCGGCCATCGTCATTATGGCCCCGTCTGTCGACTCTATACATGATGTGATTGGGCCGTCCAGATTCTGAGGAACACAGCTCAGAATGGTATTGAGAGTTCCTAGACGACACTTGCGGGCAAATTAAATTTGCTGCCGCTAGGGTGCGTCTAGATTTCTAGGCTACAATTCCCCCAATGCTGCGCCAAAAAATAGTAGAGCAATATCAGAAAACAGTTTCGCAAAGAGTTTGAAATTATTATCATCTACAGTGCATAATATCATCCAAAGATTCAGAGAATCTGGAACAATCTCTGTGCATAAAGGTCAAGGCCAGAAAACCATACTGGATCCCTGTGATCTTTGGGCCCTTAGACGACACTGCATCACACACAGGAATGTAATGAAAATCACAACATGGGCTCAGAAAATATTCCAGATAACATTGTCGGTGAACACAGTCCACCGTGCCATTCGCCGTTGCTGGCTAAACCTCCATAGATCAAAAAAGAAGCCATATCTAAACATTTAAAATGGACTGTGGCAAAGAGGAAAACTGTTTTGCGGTCAGACGAATCAAAATGTTAAGTTCTTTTTGGAAAACTTGGACACCATGTCATGCGGACTAAAGAGGACAAGGACAAACCAAGTTGTTATCAGCGCTCAGTTCAGAAGCCAGCATCTCTGATGGTATGGGGCTGCATGAGTGTATGTGGCATGGGCAGCTTACACATCTGGAAAGGCCCCATCAGTGGGGAAAGGGCTTGAGCCCCTGCCCCTTTGAAAATGAAAGTGCCCTTTTCGATCACAATTTTACGCAATTGCTTATTGCGTGATTTACTTTCCCCAGATATTTCTCACCCTAAATCATCATGTTATTAAAGCTACACATTACACCACTTGACTAGCCTTTTTTGGTTAGATACTAAAATAAATCAGATTTGTGCGTTTTGTTTGTTCTATTGTTGTGTATGACTATTGTGCATCTTACATAATACATAATATGGTAAATAATTATATATATATATATATATATATATATATATATATATATATATATATAAAAAACACTACAAGCGTTTTTGTAAATTTCTGGAAATTACCATAATGTCATTTTGATCACAAAAATCACACAAAAAAATTGCGAAATCCTGGAGTGACTGTCTAATGTTGATTTACATGAATAAATAAATAATAATAAAGTATAAATAAACAAACAAATAAAATAAAAAAACAGTTATTTGGATAAATTCAGCTGTAGATACACAAATACATAAATGAAAATGGAACTATCTTATATTGGTCTGCGCTCTCTGTCCAGCTTTTATAAAAGTATAATATATATTATGTGTTATATGTGTGTGTGTGTGTATATATATATATATATATATATATATATATATATATATATAAGCAAATAAAAAGGGGGTGGGTCCTTGCTTTCAGAACTTTTTTAACTGGAGTAACATTAGATGCCATATACATTAAATACAAATATACTGCTGTTTACTAAACAAATGACTGAGCCAGACACAATTATGAATGGAAATCACAGTTATTTCCCGTGGTAATAGTGTAGGGGTAGGACTCGTGTCATCAAGTTTTAAACCAAATCAATCAGAGGTTCGAATCCGCCTTTTGCTGAACTCGCTCTACTTCCTTTTCGTGTTCAAGAAACCAATCTGAAATGATTTGAGCTCTGTGACATGGTAGATTATCCTGCTGGACGTAGCCATGAGAAGATGGTGGTCATAAAGGGATGGTGTGGCAAGGGGGGCGTGGTTCAGCGAGGTCTGCAGCGGGAGAGAGAGAGTCGGACTGTTGATACCAAACACAGAGACTGAGTTAACCCGGAAGCCGGAAGTGCCGGCCCGGAAGTGATTGCGTGTTTATGTGAATTCACGCTGTTGTGTGTGTTTTGAGTTTTGGAACCGAATAAACGGAAAGCATCAACAGTCCAGCCGACCCCTGTGTCCTCTTCCTTCCTTATTATATCGAACTTGTTACAGTGGTGCCGAAACCCGGGAAGGAAGTAGGACAGCGCCGCCGCCATGCAAACGCCCTCCGCCTCGCCGTTTGCGGACATCATCACCTCTCTCGCGGCCCTCCATCAAGAACAAAATCAGTCTATGCTGGACCTGCGGGCAGACCAGGAGCGCCGCTTCGAGGCCATTGTCCGCGGCCAGCAAGAGGACCGCGAGAGGTTCCGGAGCTGGATCGACCGGGAGGTTCGCACCGAAGCCGCCGGGCTGACCAGCGCACCGGTCCACGTGCCCCTGCATAAGATGGGGCCACAAGATGATCCCGAGGCTTTTATAGACCTTTTTCAGAAGGCCGCGGAGGCCTGCGGGTGGCCCCGGGCACAGTGGCCGGTGCGCCTCATACCACTGCTTACAGGAGAAGCCCAGGCGGCCGCCCAACAACTGCCGGTGGCGAACCTCCTGGAGTATGAAGACCTCAAGAGGGCCATCATCCAGCGGGTCGGTCGGACCCCAGAACAACATCGCCAGAGATTCCGCTCGCTGGAGTGGGGCGAGGCCGGCTGACCCTTCGCGATGGCCCAACAGCTCCGGGACTCGTGCCGCAAATGGCTACTGGCCGGTGGAAGCGACGTGGACCACATCGTCGATCTGGTGGTACTGGAGCAGTTTATCGCTCGGCTACCCAAGAAGACCGCCGAGTGGGTCCAGTGCCACCGGCCCATGTCGCTGACGACGGCCATCAATCTGGTGGAGGACCACCTGGTGGCGTGCCCGGGGGTCGGCGAGCCCCTGTTAACCTCTCCCTCTCTCTCTCCCCCCTCTGTCTCTCCCTCTCGCCCTGTCCCTCTCCAGAGGCCGGGGTGGAATGGGCCCAGGACAGTACGGGAGTTCGAGGGCCCCGCCCAGGGGGGCGGGGCTGCTGGGGTCGGGCGGGGATAACGGATCCGATTCCACCCCCCCTCCGCGCTCATTTTCCAACCCACTCCCCGCCGCAGGGGCGGCGGGTAGGCCTGGGCTGGCCTGCTGGCGGTGCGGCGACCCGGATCATTTTGTGGACCGATGTCCGATGATGGACGTCGGGACAATGATCCGGGTCCCGGACTTCCAGCGGACCACCCCCGATCAGGCAGGAGAGTACCAAATTCCTGTGAGTATCAAGGGGGGTACATATCAGGCCTTGGTGGATTCAGGATGTAACCAAACCTCGATCCATCAAAGCCTGATGCAGCCTGGGGCATTGGATACTGGCTGCGTGGTTAAGGTGCGGTGTGTGCACGGGGATGTGGTGGAGTATCCGCTGGTCCCAGTCACGATACAGTTCAGGGGAGAAAAACATAGCATTGAGGTGGCGGTTAGTCCCCACCTCCGGCATCCGCTAATTCTGGGGACGAATTGGCCCGCCTTTTCGGCGTTATTGGGGTCGTTATGCGCGGATGCCGCTTGGGAGAACAAGGCTAGGAACGGGGCGGCGCGAGTGCAGGTCGGCGAGACTGATACAGGACCCTTGGGAACAGCTCCAGAGGAACCGAGCGGGGTCGAGAGGCTGATTCTCTCGGACCGCGATGACTTCCCTCTGGAGCAGTCTCAAGATGAGACCCTAAAACATGCATTTCAGCAGGTCCGCTCTATCGACGGTCAGTCTCTCCAACCCGCATTGCCCGTCACGTATCCTTATTTTGCCATAATTAAGGATCGGTTGTATCGAGTGACCCAAGACACTCAGACAAAAATGGATACAACCCAGTTATTAGTACCAAAGAGCCGCCGGGAAATGCTTTTCCGGGCGGCTCACTCGAACCCGATGGCGGGCCACCTGGGACAGGCGGCCACACTGAATCGCTTAATGACCCGATTTTTTTGGCCAGGCATTCATGACAATGTGCGCAGGTGGTGCGCGTCTTGCCCTGAATGTCAGTTGGTGAATCCACTGGCCGCCCCAAAAGCGCCATTGCGCCCCCTTCCATTAATGCAGGTCCCCTTCGAGAGAATTGCGATGGACCTCATCGGGCCATTAGAGCGATCCGCACGCGGACATCGTTTTGCGTTAGTCATCGTGGACTACGCAACACGATATCCGGAGGCAGTGGCCCTCCGCAACATCTCCGCGAAGAGTGTTGCGGACGCACTGTTTCGTCTGATCTCCCGAGTGGGGATTCCGAAAGAAATCCTCACTGATCAAGGCACGGCGTTTATGTCACGCACGTTGAGCGAACTTTACGGGTTATTGGGCATTAAATCCATTCGAACAAGCGTCTATCACCCACAAACGGACGGCTTGGTCAAGCGGTTTAATCGCACTCTTAAATCCATGATCCGTAAGTTCGTACAGGAAGACGCCAAAAATTGGGATCGGTGGTTAGAACCCCTCTTATTTGCCGTGCGGGAGGTTCCACAAGCCTCCACGGGGTTTTCCCCCTTCGAGCTTCTCTACGGATGGCAGCCCCGGGGGGTGCTGGACGTCTTACGAGAAACTTGGGAGGAGGGACCTTCTTTGGCCAAAAACGAAATTCAGTACGTGCTGGACTTGCGAACAAAACTCCACACCTTGGGGCGGCTATCTAGGGAGAATTTGTTGCAAGCCCAGGACCGCCAGAGCCGGTCATATAACAGGGGTACGAAACTACGCAAATTCACACCAGGAGAGAAAGTGCTCGTATTACTCCCTACATCGAGCTCTAAATTAATGTCAAAGTGGCAGGGGCCGTTTGAGGTCGCACGACAGGTGGGAGACCTCGATTATGAGGTGATACGATCCGATAGGAACGGGGCACGTCAAATATACCACCTCAATCTCCTTAAGAAATGGAATGAGGTGGAATCAGTGTTGTTGGCGACGGTGATCGGGGGAGAGGATGATCTCGGGCCGGAGGCGAGCATCAAAGCACAATCAGTCGCGCTGGCCCCTGGGGGAGATCACCTCTCACCGTCCCAACTCACTGATTTATCAAAACTACAGGCGGAGTTCGCCGAAGTGTTCTCGCCCCTACCGGGCCGTACCAACTTAATTCAGCACCATATCGAGACCGAGCCGGGCGTGGTAGTTCGCAGCCGGCCGTATCGCTTGCCTGAACATAAGAAAAAAGTAGTTCAGGAAGAATTAGGGGCAATGCTCGATATGGGAGTAATAGAGGAGTCCAACAGTGACTGGGCGAGCCCGATAGTTTAGTCCCTAAGACCGACGGCTCGGTCAGGTTCTGTGTGGACTACCGCAAGGTGAATGCAGTGTCGGAATTCGACGCGTATCCAATGCCGCGGGTTGACGAGTTGCTTGATCGGCTGGGCACGGCTCGATTTTATTCGACATTGGACTTAACGAAGGGCTATAGGCAGATCCCCTTGTCTCCATTGTCCAAAGAAAAGACAGCTTTCACCACGCCGTTTGGATTGCACCAATTTGTCACGCTTCCTTTCGGGTTGTTCGGGGCGCCCGCTACCTTTCAGCGCCTCATGGACAGGATTTTGCGTCCCCATGCCGCATATGCTGCTGCCTATCTGGACGATATTGTGATTTACAGTCACGATTGGCAGCGGCATATGCAGCATGTCCGGGCGGTCTTGAGGTCGCTGAGGGGAGCGGGGCTCACGGCCAACCCGAAGAAGTGTGCGATTGGGCGGGTGGAAGTAAGGTATCTGGGCTTCCACTTGGGTCATGGACAGGTGCGTCCCCAAATTGATAAGACCGCCGCAATTGCAACCTGTCCGAGACCCAAGACCAAAAAGGAGGTAAGGCAGTTCTTGGGGCTGGCGGGATATTATAGACGGTTTATACCAAATTATTCGGACCTCACCAGCCCTTTGACTGACCTTACTAGAAAGGGGCTACCAGATACGGTCCAATGGACGGAGCCGTGCCAGCAGGCCTTCACCCGAGTTAAGGCTGCTCTATGTGGCGGGCCGCTTTTACACTCCCCTGACTTTTCTCTCCCTTTTCTGTTGCAGACTGACGCGTCGGACAGGGGGCTGGGCGCAGTCCTGGCCCAGGAGGTGGAGGGGGGAGAGCGGCCGGTGCTGTACATTAGCCGCAAGCTCTCAAAGAGAGAGGCTAAGTACAGCACCATCGAAAAGGAGTGCCTTGCCATCAGGTGGGCTGTTCTCACCCTCCGCTACTACCTTCTGGGGCGGGAGTTCACCCTCTGTTCGGACCACGCTCCTCTCCAATGGCTCCACCGCATGAAGGATACCAACGCGCGGATCACCCGTTGGTATCTAGCTCTTCAGCCTTTTAAATTCCAGGTGGTCCACAGGCCGGGTGCTCAGATGGCTGTGGCCGACTTCCTCTCCAGAAATGGGGGGGGGGGGGGGGGGGGGGGGGCTGCAGGCCGGACGGCTCCCCGGCCTGAGTCAGGCGGTGGGGGTATGTGGCAAGGGGGGCGTGGTTCAGCGAGGTCTGCAGCGGGAGAGAGAGAGTCGGACTGTTGATACCAAACACAGAGACTGAGTTAACCCGGAAGCGCCGACCCGGAAGTGATTGCGTGTTTATGTGAATTCACGCTGTTGTGTGTGTTTTGAGTTTTGGAACCGAATAAACGGAAAGCATCAACAGTCCAGCCGACCCCTGTGTCCTCTTCCTTCCTTATTATATCGAACTTGTTACAGGTGGACATGGTCAAAAACAATGCTTTAAACAATGCCCAATTGCCGGGCATAAAGTGTGCCACGAAAACATCCCCACAATGCTTTAAACAATGCCCAATTACCGGGCATAAAGTGTGCTGCGAAAACATCCCCCACACCATTACACCACCAGCCTGCACAGTGGTAACAAGGCACAATGGGTCAAGTTTCTCATTCTGTTTACGCCAAATTCTGACTCAGCAACAGAAATCGAGGCTCATCAGACCAGGCAACATTTTTCAAGTCTTCAGCTGTCCAATTTTGGTGAGCTTATGCAAATTGTAGCCTCTCTTCCTGTTTTTTTAAGTGGAGATGAGTGGTACCCGGTGGGGTCTTCTGCTGTTATAGCCATCCGCCTCAAGGTTGTGCGTGTTGTGGCGTCACAAAAGCTTTGCTGCATACCTCGGTTGTAACGAGTGGTTATTTCAGTCAAAGTTGCTCTTCTATCAGCTTGAATCAGTCAGCCCATTCTTCTCTGACCTCTACCATCAACATGGGATTTTCGCCCACAGGACTGCCGCTTACTGGATGTTTTTTCCTTTTCACACCATTCTTTGTAAACCCAAGAAATGGTTATGCATGAAAATCCCAGTAACTGAGCAGATTGTGAAATACTCGGACAGGCCCGTCTGGCATGTATATTTCCTGTGCTACCATGCTTGATGCAGCCAAGCATGAAAGCTGTGATTGAAAATCAGGGTTATTCCACCAAATACTGATTTCTGAAATCTTCCTAAGTTAAAACATTTCACTAGTTTACACTTCAAATTGAATAGAGTAAATTATGAGTATTTAGATTATGCGTATTTAGCATGCTATCTGGGGATGGGCTCTGGGCTCTGAATTTTGGCCAAAACCCAGAGTATAATGTGGGCGGCAGTGGTTCAGTGGTTCATGTAGGTTGTCTACAAACCAGAAGGTTGGTGGTTCAATCCCCGGTTCCACCTGACCAAGTGTCGAAGTGTCCATGAGCAAGACACCTAACCCCAGCTGCTCCCGATGAGCTGGATGGCGCCTTACATGGCTGACATCGCCGTCGGTGTATGAATGGGTGAATGTGAGGCAAAAATGTAAAGCGCTTTGGATAAAAGCGCTATATAAATGCAGTCCATATATAATGTTTGCTCACATTTTGTTTTGCAGCATACTCATTATATACCAATATCACTATATGAATAAAAGCAGAAAAAAAGTTTGAATGGGATCCTTTTGTGTTAAAGATAATGCATAAATGTTTCCGGCCCCACTTTATATTAGGTGGCCTTAAGTACAATGTACTTACATCAAAAAATAAGTACAATGTACTTACTGTGTTCAAATTGTATTGCAAAACACCTTTGCTATTATTGAGGTGAGATATGGGTAGAGTTAGGGTCAGGTGTGATGGTATGGGTCAGTTTAAGGGTAGGGTTAGGTGTAAGGGAAGTGACAACTGTGTAATTACAAATGTAACTACAAAAATGAATTACAGACGTAATTACATGCATGGTATTTTTTTAAATGTAAGTACAATTTAAAAACATGTATGTACACAATAAGTGCATTGTATCAAATGATTAATTACAATGTTAGTACATAGTAGTTAAGGCCACCTAATATAAAGTGGGTCCATGTTTCCCACTGGATGTGCAGTTTCACAAATGTGTGATCTCAGGATGTTATTGACAGACAAACACTGATCATTAAAATAACAAAGGGTCAAGAACTGTCATAAAGAATGAATTAACATTATTCAATAAATGCATTAAATTCACTTTCAGTACTGTAGATTTATTGGAAATCCATGTGGATTTTAAAGGAGGAAAAAAGATTACAAAAACATTTACACCAATGTTTTTTTTAGTTCAGCTCTCAATTCAACATTTTAGTTACAACCATTTAATTCTTTTAACAGATTTTCTTCAGATGCACTAGGGAGCCGTGTGAACTAACGTTCATACATTTCCTTCAGGATTTTTATGCTCTCGCTGTATCTCAATTGGTTCTTGCTGGAGGCCTCTTTCCACCTAATGCACACATGGAACAAATGATAAAGAACATATGCATGTTTTAATTTGTAAATACCCTCTCATCTTGGTAAAAGAAGTGGAAATGAATGAATGAGAAGTTATACTTCTGTCTAATTTTCTTCCAGCGTTTAATGTGACTGAAGATAAGAGGTGAGGTGCCTGCTGCAGTGTCTGCGGACTGAAAAAAAAAGATATATAGAATACAGATGAGGCACACAATTTAGCAAAAGAGTATTGTAAACTTTAAGATTTTTACATAGTCTTGATTTTGTTTTTGGGGTCTACAATAATCAATTCAGTAAGCAAACAGGTTTAGTCATTACATTCCTAACAAAGATTGGTGAAGGGTTAAGCAGAAGTGTTTGAAGAAAACTTTATCTTCTTTCTTTTAGTAGTTCCTGTCAAAAGGATTGCATGAATGCAGATCTTCAAAGAAAGATAAGCATTTCCTGTACACCATGTACAGCACAACAGTTGTCATAGCCCACCTGGCTCTCTGCAGGTTTCTCTACAGGTGGAATTCTGAGATTAACAGGTTCACCGGCTGAACCTACTGGGCAGGAAACAGGCGGAGGAAGCCTGTACACGTTCTGTCCTTTGCCATTCAGCATGTCAGTCATCTGAAAGAATAAGTAACAAAGAGCAGTTTCCCTCAATTATGATGCTTGTTGTGGCATAAATTACTCCCTTTTTTCAAGGAAGCAAAGCCAAGGACAGTCTTTTCTTTCAGTGGTGAAAGAAAGCCATAGAATCTCTCCACTGGGTAATTGGAGTCAGAAGGGAAAGTGAAGTCAGATGTTGCAGCATTATCAATAACAACATTTAAGAACATGCTGAAGCTTTGAACTTTACAATTAAAAAGGTAACTGGAAAGTCATCCAAGATATTATGCTGCAGTGGGCAAAGACGTGTTTTTAATTCTATTGCTCCAAGGAAAAACTTCTATTACTGAAGAATTAGGTGAACCAATGAGTGTGTTAAGTTCAATGCAACTCAAGCTGTCTGACATGATTTACAAAGATACTGTTATAAATGATTTTACAGTGATGCCCTTTCAAAGGAAGTCTATAGTAAAACAAGCATTAAAACAGTAAAATAACACAATATGTAACAGTGTTTGAAAACTATTTACATCAGGGGTCCTTTACTTGACTTCTCTGAGTCATTAGACTTTAAGAAAAAAACAAAACATTACAAAGTAATTTCCAGTCAAGGAAATACTGTTTAACTAAAAAATGGATCTTGACTGGAGAAATTGTAAGGACTATTTTAGGTCTTGGAAATGCATTTTTGTTCTCTGGACTGTGTGAACTTTGGAACTTTATTGCCAGAATAATATAAACAAATGTTCATTTCGCAAGAAAACCAAGCCTAACTTTAAAAAGATGATTTACAAACATTTTTTAGTATATCATTTATTTAAATGCTCTAACAAAAATATGAACTTCACGTTTCATGACTTCCACTGTTATGACATGACTGTAAGCAGGGTTTTGTTGGCAAATAGCCACGTGAGAGAGTTTAGCTTGTATTTAACTTCTAAGTGAAATTATAGACTGAAATGCAAATGTGTTATTTTGAGTAGTTCAATGATCTGAACAGGATGAATATTTAAAATCATTGCTAAGTGAATGCAGGGTGTGACCTCTTCCTCCCCGGAGCTGTGTGGGGGGCTGGATGCAGTTCTTTCTCGCATAGAGGGGTTGTTTCTCATCCACGCACGACAAATGGGATACAGCGGCGTGGTGGTGCTGAACTGAGCCAAGTCCACACTGCGGTCAAATAACTTGATAATATATGCATCTGATGGAGAAGTTGAGATGTGGATCACGTAAGAAAACAGGTAATGGGCCTTATGTGATGAAGATATATATTTTTTTTTTTCTTCTAAAATTTGACATGAGATAAAGTATTTAAATCCACCAACAAAATATGAAAACCCAACAGCACTTTCTCAAAAATGTTAAAACATGTTATTTATCTATAGGATACAAAATTACAAATTTACCCAAATTCATTCAATAAATCACTATTTGCTCTTTTCCTTACTTGGTTACATTGACTTTATATATATGTGCAAAAATTTAAAGGTGCCCTAGAATGAGTTGAAACAATATCTTAAATTGTTCTTTGATATCTACAGAGGATATGTGGCTTATTTGAGTGCAAAAAGTTTCCAGATACAGTTTTACAGGTCCATTTACCACCCTATAAATTGTTCCTAGGATGTAATGCTCTGTTTTTGCCTAATTTGGAAAAGTCATGAATATTAATGTTGAGCTCTGCTCTGATTGGCTTATTTCAGCAGCTCACAGAACACAGCAGTTCAGTTGTTCAGCGAAGTGGATCGTGAGTCCTGACCAGGCATGAAAACGGGTCAGGGGTGAAAAAGGTGAGAAGGATATTACGGGGGTTGGGGGATCATGCTCCCCCGGAAGAAAACATTTAAATAGTCCATATTTTAAATCATCAATCTGATGATTTTAAGATGCTTTTTTTGCCAACCTGGGGAGAGCTGGAGAAACTTAACTTCAGCCATGAGTCAAAAATGATCTATTCTACCCCGTCATTGAGTTCACATATGTATGTGTGTGTGTGTGTGTGTGTGTGTGTGTGTGTGTGTGTGTGTGTGTGTGTGTGTGTGTGTGTGTGTGTGTGTGTGTGTGTATATTATATATATATATATATATATATATATATATATATATACACAACAATTTAAAGTCTGATGTAAGTTAAACTATACAAAAATAGCACCTACGCCACATTACAGTCTAAACACAAATAGAAAGAGAAATTGCATCTAATAGGGCTGTGAATCTTTGGGTAGGCAGCGAATCGATTCGATTCACGATTCATAGGTTCAAGAACGATTTTTGCTAATTCAGAACGATTCGATTCGAGACGATTCTCATTAAAATTCACTACGATTCGATTAATTTGATTCGATTATGCATTTTCTTATATGCATTTATAGGATTATTAAAATGCTTCGCCTAATGTGTCTTAGTCAGGGTGTGAATTACATTAAATACATAAATACATGAATTAGCGGCCTTCAGGGATCAGAGTGGGCAACACACCCAGTAACAATTTAAAATGAGGTTCATTAGTTACCATGAACTAATAATGAACTGCAATTATAAAGCATTTATTTATCTTTGTTAATATTAATTTTACCATTTACTAATGCATTATCAAAATCTTGGTAACATTAGTTCATGCACTGTGAACTAACATGAACAAACCATGAACAGCTGGATTTATATTAACTAATGTTAACAAAGATTAACTAATGCTGAACAGAGGTGTTGGTTGATGGTTAGTTAATGTTAATTAATGCATTAATTAATTAAACATTGTAAAGTGTTACCAAAAAAAAAAAAAAAAAAACTGTTACACTTTTCAATAAGGTTTCATTAGGTACCATTTGTTTCTTTACTGACTAACATAAACTAACCATGAACAGTACATTTGTTACTGTATTTGTTAGAACTTCGGGTTATGGGTAGTAACCCCAGAACAAAAAGAACTATGAAAATTTGACTGCTTTACGGCATCTACGTCACTTCCACCAACACCCACACTTCCTTAAATTCGGACGTACGAGCCCAACTTTGTTTGTCGGATAATGTCCGAAGCAGCACAGACAAATAAGAAAGAAAAGGTTTTGTTGGAGGAAAGCCATAAGAGGAAACGAAAAAGTGATCGGATTAAAGGCAGGACGAGGATCAACATTGGACCAGCGTTTGCTCGTTGGCGTGAGCTGAAGGAGGCGTGCCCGAGCGATGCTGTCCTGCGTGTTATGGTGATTACCTACCACTCAAACATTGAACTGAAGTATCATATAGATTCTGTAAAACGGTAACCAATAGACTACTATAATGACGCTGGCTTGTAAACATGAGCATCGCGATTATTTGGCGTTTGAAAAAAATAAAACCCATGAAATTATATTCATATGACATACTGAAACATAAGCCACTGTACCTGGGATGAAGACATTTCACACACGACGCCAGAAGAACACGTGAACTCCTCTTGCAGTGTTCAGGGTAACTGTTAGTGCTGCACCAACCCGCAGGGCCGCTTTTATGAAATTATTTGGCCCGCCCCGCACCATTGTATATATTTTTACAACCCGGCCCTTACCCGCGACCATTAAACAGACATACGGGGTCCGCGGGTTATGAGACGACCCGCGCATCACTAGTTCAGGGCTATCAGGGTTGTCATGTCAACAAATGCACACGCGATGGCATCCCCTGTTGTAGGATGACAGCTTACGACAGTAGTTGAGGACATTATTTTTTCCCAACTGTAGGGGGACCCCAAGAGCAAAAGTTACCCAGTGCTGCTTTAACAGAAAAGCTCTGATTGGGGGATTTTAATTACTGAAATCTGGCAACCGTAAACACGACAGCTCTTCTTTCCCTCCGACCACATCAAAACCAGTGGTTTTTGTCAAAAATTATTATTTTTTAATTACATTTTAGACTCGTAAACGATATTGCATGATTATATAAGGTTAGTCACAATGTAGGCTACACAGTGACTGTAATGTACTCTTAAATACAAGCATGGAAAAACATCATAGGCCTAATTCAGATCTCAAAAATATAAATATATATATATTTTTACAAAATGAATAGCCTTGTCAAATGACTATCATTTTAACTTATATGGTGGAAAAGCTGCCGTTTGCTAGAAGGATTGAGTAAGCAACGTATCTACAGTTGTATTTTATAATACAAAATAATATTAACCTTTGTCATTAGACACACTATTTAGTTTTGTATGATACTTGGAGTTTCATATTGCTACTATACTAGCATCTTGCATTATCTAGACAATGTGGTCTCTCTAAGAAACTTTCAATTTAATCAGAAATTGTTTAATCATAAACAGTCAATAAGTGGATAAATCACTACTTACTGCTTGCAGGAATATAGTTGTAATTGCCACTTTCTTCAATTTAAGACACTGAGCGAAGCTTGCTTAAAATGGGCCAAACAAACAAACGATTTTGAATTAAATTGTTATGGTATCCGATTATAATAAACATCAACTATGACTGTTGACATTTTTTATCTGTGGGAAGGGTATGAAAAGTCTATGTTGAGAATCACTTATTTTTCTGTGGTGTTTTTAATGGATGAGATTTTCATAAGAAGTAGGAGGAAATGGTGTTTGAGATTCACAGTATGTGATATCCATATACTGAACTCTTATTATTTCACTATGGCAAGGTTAATTCAATTTTTCATTCTAGGGCACCTTTAACATAAAGATAAGTGAGCAGCTGCCTGCAAAAACAGCTAGATAAGGCCAAATTACTTGCCAATGTAAAAATACCCTAATTTGGCTGTTGCTGGGTGGGCTGTTTCCCAAAATTAGAGCAGTATACAAAATGTAGAGGCTTTTGTGATCTAGCAATTACTTTGTTTGTGTTGGTTGGTTTCTGCCAGACCATCATCCATCTCTTTACGCTTCTTCCTTCTGTGTTGTGGGAATCGCGATGATGGTCTGTGAAAGGAAAAAGAGGCCCTTACAGGAAACTCTACCAAACCATTTAGGAATGGATATTTGCACTTGTGTAAGTATTACTATTGTAAATATTTACAAAGCACTCTCAAATGCTAAAGAGCTTTAAGAGGTTCACATGCAGCTAAGAAGGCTAGGCGACATATAGTGATTGATATATTTGTAATTATTTTGCTGCAGAAAAAATATATGAAAGGGTTTATTCACCCAGAAACTGTCATCAATTACTCACTGGCAAGACTTTTGTTCATCTTCAAAGCACAAATTAATATTTAAATACAATCTGAGAGATTTTGTACCTCCATTGACAGCTATGCAACTACCATATTTTCGCTTCAAAAAGTTCATAAAGAGGTCGTAAAACTAATCCATATAAATTGAGCGGTTTAGTTAATGTTTTCTAAGGCCCCATTTACACTGCATGATTCAAGTGACCCAATTTCCCGATTTTTTCCTCTCATGTCGCACAGATTGGATATGACATGTGAACGTGTAAGCAGGAAAAAAAACGCATGAATTCCGATATTCTCAGATCGGATTCAGGCCTCACTCATTTGTGGTAATAAATCCGATATGATTCGGATACGTGCATTAGCATCTGCCATGTAAGCGATCAAATCGGACATTCCCCGGCAAATGCGAGTCATACGTCATTGAAAAAAGGACGGAGGCGAATGATGTCAAGTCATTCAGATATAGTCACAAAATCGGAATTGTGCTTCAAGACCTGCAGTGTAAATGCAGCCTAAAAAGAGACTCAATCGCTTTATGACGAACAGATTGAATTCAGGCTTTTATTCACATATAAACATTAATTAGAGTACATAAAAAGAGGCTCAACCATACTGCGTAACACGAGAATAAACCTCATTGGTACTTGAGGAAGCTCAAACGTGCTACGTAACACGAGAATGAACCTCGCTTGTTCTTGAGGAAGCTCAAACATGCTACGTAACACGAGAATGAACCTCGCTTGTTCTTGAGGAAGCTCAAACGTGCTACGTAACACGAGAATGAACCTCACTGGTTCTTGAGGAAGCTCAAACGTGCTGCGTAATACGAGAATGGACCTCATTGGTTCTTCTGGAAGCACAAACGTGCTGCATGAAACGAGAATGAACCTCATTGGATCAGGAGGAAGCTCATACGTGCTGCATGAAATGAGAATGAACCTCATTGGTTCTTCTGGAAGCTCAAACATGCTGTGTGAAAGGAGAATGAACCTCATTGGTTCTTGAGTAAGCTCAAACATGCTGCGTAACACCAAAATTAACCTCATTGGTTCTTCTGGAAGCTCAAACGTGCTGCCTAACACAATAATTAACCTCATTGGTTCTTGCTGAAGCTCAAACCTACTGCGTAACACAAGAATGAACCTCGTTGGTTCTTGGTGAAGTGCAAACGTGGTGCGTAACACGAAAATGAACCTCATTGGTTCTTGCTGTAGCGCAAACGTGCTGTGTAACATGTTAATGAACCTTATTGGTTCTTGCGGAAGCTTTGAGCTTCTGTTTACCATAACTGATGTGAGTCAAAGAATGTTTATAAGTAAATAAAAGCCTAAATTTAACCTGTTCATTAAGTAAAGCAATCGTCTCTTCAGGAAATATGGAATAAACTGGCTCAATTCATCTGGATTTGTTTTATGATCTCTTTAAGAGATCACTCTTTAAGTGTCAAAGTGTTAGTTGTGTAGACTTTCACTGTAAATGGAGGGACAGAAATGTCCCTGATTTCATGAAAATATCTTAATTTGTGATTTTGGGTGAAGTTACCCTTTAAGCAATATTAAAATGATTTAACATGCTTTTTATTTGGCCATTTTCATATAGAGTATTTTGTTATATTAGTGTGTAGTCCTTCCTGTTCAAACCGCCCATTCTAAGCAGGACTCGAACCCGAGCCCGTCTGCATGGGAGCAGGGCGCTCTAACAAAAAGGCTAAAGTGTCAGTAGCTAGAGCTCCTCTTGAGATCAGGGGAATGATGTTTATACACACAGCTCTTACTGTCTGTCTGTTACAGGTGCACAAACAAAAATAGAAGAGAAAAAAAAGAAACACTTGAAAAAATGTTTTGCTCTTAAAAGTGCTCTTAAAAGTACTACAGTGGCTGTTTGGTCAATATTACCACTCTTCTGATTAGAAGAAAACATTTCAGACAGAGCAAATTCATAAATATTCAATTATGATAAATATTATATAAATATTCCATAAATATTTAAATAATATGAGAAACGTTTCAAACTATTTAAAATATTTAAATCAGAAGATTTTCCTTGCCTTTTCCCTGCAGAAGAAGGTGATAAATCCCTGCAAAAGAGAAAGGAAAGCCCAGAAGGCAAATGTTACATTAATCTCAACCATTTACACCTTTCTAGTCAGGAGAAGACTACTTTTATAGGAGTAACATAAAAATCCTGTATGTGCATACTTGCTCAAAGAGTCTGCCACAATTTTCCCAGAATCCTCTTCATTCTGCTCTCTGTGCAGGAAAAGGAAGGAAAACACACAAAGGATTATACAGATGCCAATTTCTCCAAAACAACTGGTCCTTTATTTCTGAAAGCCATTTGCAGCCAACATTTACCATTGATACAATTTCCTATTCCTGAATTACTTAACCAAATACGCTGCAAGGTTCTCAGGGAACAAATTAAAGCATTAGAGCTATTGATCACTAATGTGATTTTCTTTTAATTTTTTTAAAAGGAAAACATGCTAAGAGTATTAGAGAGAGTATTACTGGGAATATAATTATAGCAGTAAATGACCTCAGACCATCAGGGTGGTAATTATCAAGACAGCTGAAATATAAATGGATTGCAACAAAGACATTATTTATATTAGTATTTTGGATATGGATACAAGCTCAGTGGAAACAAAACATATGATACACGATATATATATTATGACTAGTCATAGGTGAAGCGAATATTATTAATTTATCTCCCAACAAGGCCACATATAAGGTCTGGGTAGATTAGATAGTAAACAAAAACATCAGTTGTCGTAATCAACGTGTTGAGTGCAGGGAAATGGGCAGGGATAAAAAATGGAGCGACTTTGACAAGAGCCAAATTGTTATGGCAAGGTGACTGGTGGTTATGGAAGGAATGTGTCATTCTGCTGCGAAAGGGGTTGGATGGCTGGAGACTAATCAGAGTGCCTATAATGACCCATCCACCATCAAAAGCACCTACAATGGGTACATGAGCGTCGGAACTAGACTTTGAAGCAGTGGAAGAAGGTCACCTAATCCGATGAGTCCTGTTTTCTTTTACATCACACGGACAGCCATGCATGCGTGCAACGGTTACCTGTGGAAATGATGCACCAGGATGCACTTTGGGATGACAACGAGCCGGTGGAAGGAATGTTCTGCTGGGAAACCCTGATTTCATTTTGTGAACATAAATTTGTCACGTACCAGCTATTTTAAGATTGTTTCAGACTAGGTACACCCCTTCATGACAATGGTGTCCCTGGTGAAAGTGGCCTCTTTCAGCAGTGTAATGCACCCTGACATACTGCACACATTGTTCAGGAATGGTTGGAGGAACATGATGAAGAGTTCAAGGTGTTGCCCTGGCCTGCAGATTCCTCAGATCTCAATCCAATTGAGAATCTGTGGGATGTGTTTGATCCACGCTGGCTCTACCTCTCAACCTACAGGACTTGAAGGATCTGCTGCTGACGTCTTGGTGCTAGATACCACAGAACAACTCCTTGAGTCCATGCCTCGGCGCGTCAGTGTTTTTTAAGTCAGACATTCATGTCACAAGATGAGACATGTTCATGAGAAGATGAGACTAGACTTTAACATTGTATTTTTAAGAAATCCTCAATGATGAAATACCTGACTAGAAAAATACTCTGCAGGTGCATTTTGAATATGTTTAACTAATCAACTTGTAATGAATGTAATTTCAGTCACTACATTTTGTATATGCATGATCATATGCAGTAAAAGACAACAATACTCAAGCACTGTAAAGGTTTTGGCACAAACGTGAAATTATAATCAGTGTAGTGCATTGGTGTGTCTTAGTAGTTCTGGTGTATTCTCGCGGCGTGTGGAGGAGTTAGCCTTTGTTGTCATTGCCACGTCTGTAAACACGTTTATTGGGGGCGTTCCCAGCTGCTTTCAATAATGATACTCAGGTGAGTATAAATAGTGATAGTCCACGGCAGTGGAAGCGGCAGCCCTCGTGTGAAGCCCTCCTCGCGTAAAGACCGACGAGTGTAGAGACATCAACTCTTTCCTGTGCAACTCCTCCCGAGCAAGGACCCTTGACAAGGTACTTGAGTATTATTTTCCTTTTCATTATTTATGTTCAGTTTTCTTATTTCTATCTGGCCTTTTCTCTGATCTGTATTCATCATGTGCTTTCAAATCTCTACTATTACTACTAGCACTTGCAAATCACGCTCTGTACACGAGAAGCCGCAATCCTAATAATTAATCCTAATAATAATTAATCCTAATAATCCCTCTGGTTCTGCTAGGTGACTTCAACATCCATCCTGATAAACACCTAGCCACTGACTTCACCACTCTACTGACCTCATTGGACCTTAAGTTAGTATCTACTACGGCTACTCACAAATCAGGTAACCAGTTAGACCTTGTCTACACACGCTACTGCTCCGCGGACAACACTTTAGTTACTCCATTACACACCTCAGACCACTTTCTCATCACTCTTAACCTCATACGGACTCCTGACACAACACACACTCCTCCACAGATTAGCTTTCGGCGTAATCTACGCTTACTCTCTCCCTCTCGCCTATCCACTATGTTTCATCTTCACTTCCTCCACCTGCTCAGTTCTCAGCACTGGACACTAACAATGCTACTGACACTCTTTGCTCCACTCTAACATCTTCCTTAGACAGTTTTTGTCCCCTTTCATCCAGAACAGCTGGTCCCACCCCATCTGCCCCCTGGCTGTCTGATGTCCTCCGTGAACATCGCTCTGGACTCAGGGTGGCAGAGAGGAAATGGCGGAAATCTAAAAACTCTCTTCTTTCTCTACAAATGTCTCCACTGCTAAAACAACATACTACCACAACAAAATCAACAATTGCTCTGACTCTAGCACACTCTTCAAAACATTCTCCTCTCTTTTTTGTCCCACTCCCTCCTTCATCAACTCTTACAGCTGATGACTTTGCATCATTTTTCACACAAAAAAACCTCCCTCATCAGCAACCAGTTCTCCTCACCACAAACTGACACGCACAACTCAACAACTAACACACACATGCTCCCATCCTTCTCTGAGCCAGAGATTTCTAAACTCATCCTTTCCAATCACCCCACTATCTGCCCACTTGATCCTATACCCACTCACCTCCTTCAGGCCATTTCTTCTTCAATCACTCCTGCACTCACTCACACTGTCAACACTTCTCTTCACACGGAGACCTTTCCCACAGTGTTTAAGCAGGCTCAGGTAACCCCACTGCTGAATCCTGCACTTTTAGAAAACTACAGACCGGTATCCCTTCTGCCTTTCATTGCAAAGACACTTGAGCGTGTTGTGTTCAATCAACTCTCTATGTTTCTTGAAGAGAACAACCTCCTAGACAACAACCAATCCGGCTTCAATAGCGGCCACTCAACTGAGACTGCCCTACTCTTGGTTACTGAGGCACTGAGACTGGCAAAAGCAGCTTCCAAATCCTCAGTACTCATCTTACTGGATCTGTCTGCTGCTTTTGACACAGTTAACCACCAGATCCTCCAGTAAACTCTTAAGAAGATGGGTATCTCAGGAACTGCTCTCCAGTGGTTCAGGTCGTTCCTCTCAGATAGGAGAGGTGAAGTGTCCAAGTCACATCATCTAGCTACTAGGGTTCCCCAGGGCTCAGTGCCTGGACCACTTCTCTTCTCCATCTACATGTCGTCATTGGGATCTGTCATTCAGAAACACGGCTTCTCCTATCACTGCTATGCTGATGACACTCAACTCTACTTCTCATTTCAACCAGATAATCCTACACTTGGTGTTCGTATCGCTGCCTGCCTGACAGACATTTCTGCCTGGATGAAGGAGCATCACCTTTAACTTAATCTTGCAAAGACAGAATTACTTGTTGTCTCATCCAACCCAGCACTTCATCCAAATTTCTCCATTCAGCTCGGTTCATCAACCATAACTCCTTCCAGGACAGCCAGAAACCTTGGAGTTGTGATTGATGACCAGTTAAGCTCCACATTACCGCAACAGCCCGGTCCTGCAGATTTGCCTTATACAACATTAGAAAGATTAGACCTGTCATGTTCTGTAGGAATATTTTGCGTTTAGTTTGTTACTTTCTCCCCCTAGTGGGCATCTTGGAGTAATTCATTGTGTTCATATATAATTCTTACATTGCTTTCATTGGTTGATTTTATCACATGGTGCAGTCATATCAGGAAACAGATTAGTAGTTATATTCCATGCGGTCAGCTTGCAGCTCTAGTCACCTTATCCTGTCTCATATCCTGTTTGTGCCTTTGGAAAGCATCGCTTGTAAGTTATATTTGAATTTATAGTTAATTACATTGATTCACATGCGTCATGTAAGACTTTTTGTGATGTTACTTGAATATTTATTTGTTAACATGTGAAAACTGCTACTGTATAGCATTTCATATATTGATAGTTTAGCTATTGAGCTGCACGTAATATTTAGATGTTATTCACAGCTATAAGCATACCAGCTGAATGTTATATGTTACAACTTTGTAGCTTAAAAGTATATTATTTTATGTCTGTTAATTTATGACGTGTTTTCATAGCATTCAGTGATTGTACTATCTTTCTGTATCATTTCAGTTTTACAAAGATTCCTTCATGAGAATTACGACAACAGTAAAGAGCATTGAACTTTACTTCAGCCTCTGACTTTCTCTTGAAGCCTGTTAGCTATCTGTCGATTTGTGTACAGTCACACACACTGAGGACAGAATAGTAAAAAAGCGACTTCACAGCGGGCAAAACAACAACGAGAAGATTAGGAACTGAGCCAGTACATTATCTCAAGCATACTAAGGCTTCTTTATATATCCCTTCTAATACATCTTGGAGGATCGTTAACCATAATGTCGCAAACCAGTGAAGCAGGATTGGGAAAAGCGTCCATCACTGACGGTGGTGCTAAAGAGCAAGAGACAGCACATGAAGCAAGATCACAACGTTCCATCTCATCAAGCACATCTAAAGTATCCTCAGCTAGCAGGGCCGCTGCTAAGGCCCGTGCTAAAGTTGAAGCTGCACGTGCACGCGCCACGTTCGTTCAGAGAGAAGCTGAACTGAAGATAAAAGAGGCACATCTAGCAGCTGATTTGAAGGTCAAGGAGGCATGTATAGCCGCCGAGTTATCAGCTTTGGAGCATGAGAGGGAGATTGCAGTAGCCTTGGCTGAAGCTGAAGTTCTTGAGGCAGCAGTAGAGAATGAAAGTTCACAGGGCAGTAAGAGTCTCCACGATTCAGTTCAAGTCGCCATTCAGCGCACCCGTGAATATGTCGAACATCACTCCCAATTACGTCTTAATGAGGAAAACCCCCCAGTACTTGAACCATACACGCCATCACGGTTGCCGTTAATCAAACCCGATGTCCAATCAGAAAGAAAGGAGCATTTCCCTGGTCCCAGCAGTGCTTCTCACTTCGTACCCAAGAATGAGGGTGCAATCCAGGCTGCAGCAAAACAGCCAGAAAAAGCAACGTCTGTGGTTCATCAACTCACCACAAGGGATGACAGCCATAAAGCGCAGCAGCCCGAAAGGCCAACACCAGCAATTCATAACTACTCCTTTGAGCACCTCATCTCTACTCATCCTCACCCTTGCTCTGTCAGTAGAGCCTCAGTACAGCCACATAAAGGGTATGTGGACGACAGGGCAGGTATGAGCGATATTGCAAGGTACTTGGTACGTCGAGAGCTTGTGAATTCTGGCCTGATCAAATTTAATGATCGTCCAGAAAATTACTGGGCATGGAAGTCTTCATTCTGCAACGCTATTGTAGGACTGAACTTAAGTGCAGGTGAGGAGCTTGACCTCTTAACAAAATGGTTGGGAAATCAGTCTTCAGAGCACATCATACGGATACGTTCTGTGCATGTTGCCAGACCTGATATAGGTTTAAGAATGGCTTGGGATCGCCTAGAGGAGTGCTACGGCTCCCCTGAGGTTATTGAAAGAGCGCTCTTTGAGAGGATAGAGAACTTTCCTAAAATCAGTCATAAGGACCCTGTAAAGCTCAGAGAGTTGGGAGACCTGCTAAGAGAGTTAGCATCTGCAAAATCGGAGGGTTTTCTGCCAGGGCTCTCATACTTGGACACCGCCAGGGGTGTCAACCCTATCGTTGAGAAGTTGCCTATTGGTCTGCAAGAGAGGTGGTTAGCTCAAGGCTCACAATACAAGGAGCAACACAACGTATGTTTTCCTCCATTTGCATACTTTGCAGACTTCGTATGCAGTGAAGCACGCAGAAGAAATGACCCAAGCTTCACTCTCTCAACAGCCACTGTAACCCCATTGAATAGTTCCCACAGGTTTGCTACAGGTCCATCAAAGCTTGAACGAGGGGAAAAGAGACCAGTATATGGCAAAAGCTATGTCTCTGCTCACAAGACTGGAATTGCATCGCTTCAAACAGCTTCTCAGGCAGACAGTTCAAACAGCAGACGAGGAGAAATAGACAAACAATGCCCTATCCACAAGAAGCCACATCCTCTGAAAAAGTGTAGAGGTTTTCGAAGTAAGTCCCTAGAAGAGCGCAAGGCTTTTCTTAAGGAAAATGGGATATGTTTCAGATGTTGCTCTTCTACCATTCACCTGGCAAAGGACTGTGAGGTAGCGTTGAAGTGCACAGAATGTGAGAGCAACAGCCATATTGCAGCACTGCATCCTGGACCCCCAACATGGGAAAGGAGAGGTCCCTCCTCAGAGCATGGCGGGGAGGGTGAAAGAGAAACACTTTCGCTGGCAGTCACCTCTAGGTGCACAGAGGTCTGTGGTGAGGGTAAGGAACCTAGATCCTGTTCCAAGATTTGCCTAGTGAAAGTTTATCCTAAATCACGCCCTGATAAAGCTGTGAAAATGTATGTCGTTCTGGATGACCAGAGCAACAGGTCCCTGGCCAGGTCAGAATTCTTTGACCTCTTTAAAATTGAAGGGTCGAACTCGCCATACACTTTGCGCACATGTTCAGGGGTCACTGAAGCATGTGGGAGAAGAGCCACAGGGTTCATGGTGGAGTCACTGGATGAAACAACAAGTTTGATGCTTCCTACACTCATTGAATGCAATCACATGCCAAATGATCGCACAGAGATTCCAACTCCAGCAGCTGCACAGCACTACACACACCTGAAGTCCATAGCCCACAAGATACCACAACTAGATCTAGAGGCCCAGATACTCCTTCTTCTGGGACGCGACATCCTCCAGGTTCACAAGGTCAGAGAACATCGCAATGGGCCACCTAGAGCACCCTATGCTCAAAGACTAGACCTTGGCTGGGTTGTTATAGGTAACGTCTGCTTGGGCTCAGCTCACAAAACAGAGTCTGTGAATTCTTTTCGGACTAACGTGCTGGAAAATGGACGACCATCTCTCCTTACTCCATGTCCCAACTATATTCAAGTCAAGGAGAGGTTTGGGAACAAAGGAATATACTGCACATCTCTTCGTGGCCTTACACACCACACCCCAGTCCTCCATGACTGCAGCCTTGGCAGTGCGATCTTTGAGAGAACCAAGGATGATGACAAAGTGGGTCTCTCCATCGAAGATGAGCTTTTCCTGGAGCTTATGGACAAAGAAATGTTTATGGATGAGTCCAACAGCTGGGTGGCACCTCTTCCATTTCGATCACCACGGCGACAGCTGCCAAACAATCGAGAGCAAGCTCTTAATCGCCTTGCTGCTTTGTGTCGCACATTTGAAAGAAAGCCTGAGATGAAAACTCACTTTGTGAACTTCATGCAGAAGATCTTCGATCACGACCAGGCAGAGTTAGCTCCATCGCTGCAAGAGGGAGAGGAACGGTGGTACTTACCCATATTCGGTGTCTACCACCCTCAGAAGCCGAATCAGATTCGAGTCGTGTTTGATTCCAGTGCTCAGCATCATGGGATTTCTCTCAACGATGTGTTACTTAAAGGCCCAGATCTGAATAACAGCTTACTTGGAGTTTTACTACGCTTCCGCAGAGAGTCAGTAGCAGTGGTAGCAGACATTGAGCAGATGTTTTACAGTTTTACTGTCAGAGAAGACCATCGAGACTTCCTTCGGTTCCTCTGGTTCAGGGACAACGAACCAGGCAAAGAGATTGTTGAGTACAGGATGAAAGTCCATGTGTTCGGCAACAGCCCGTCGCCAGCGGTAGCTATCTATGGTCTTCGTCGCGCGGCACAACATGGAGCAAAGGAGTATGGCTCAGAGGCCCAACACTTTGTGGAGCGCGACTTCTATGTCGACGACGGACTCAAGTCTCTACCATCAGCTGTTGAAGCCATAGATATGCTGAAAAAGGCACAGGAGATGCTTGCCAGCTCAAACTTACGTCTCCACAAGATAGTGTCGAACCACTCTGACGTTTTGGATGCCTTTCCACCAGAAGACCACGCAAAGGGTTTGCAGAACCTGGACTTCAATGATAATTCAGCCCTCATTCAACGCAGCTTAGGGCTCAGCTGGGATCTTAAACATGACATTTTCACCTTCAGAGTAGCATCTACCGAGAAGCCTTTCACCCGTAGAGGTGTTCTAGCCACCGTGAACAGTCTGTTTGACCCTCTCGGATTTGTGGCGCCAGTCATTATACAAGGGAAGTTCCTATTACGAGAACTCACTAGCATTGAAGCCCTCGACTGGGATAAGCCTCTTCCACACGAGAAACAAGCTGAATGGAGAATGTGGAAAGACTCGTTGCAAGACCTGAGGGAGCTCAAAATTCCAAGAGCTTACACACCTACCACCCTTACCACTACTCAAAAGAAAGAGCTCCACATCTTCTCAGATGCCTCAGTGAAGGCCATTGCTGCTGTAGCTTACCTCAAGGTGATCAACGATGATGGAGAGTGTAACGTGGGATTTGTTTTGGGAAAGGCAAAACTGGTGCCCTCATCTACTCACACTATCCCAAGATTGGAACTGGGAGCAGCGGTATTGGCAGTAGAAATGGCAGAGTTGATAGAGAGTGAGTTGGACATCAAATTAGACGCATTGCGGTTTTACACAGACAGCAAGGTTGTCTTGGGGTACATATACAATCAGACCAGGCGGTTTTATGTATACGTTTCCAACAGAGTCCAGCGAATCAGGAAGTCCACCAAACCTGAGCAGTGGCACTACGTCTGTACCACGCAGAATCCGGCAGATCATGCTACACGTTCTGTGCCTGCGGGAGAGTTAGCTAGCACAACCTGGCTCACAGGGCCTCCGTTTTTGTCCCTTCCTGAAGGAGTAGCCACTTCAGAAGAGGAGTCATATGGACTCATTGATCCGGATGCAGATGTTGATGTGCGTTCTCATGCCACCACTCTCTCTACTCCATCATTTAGTCTAGGATCTCATCGGTTTGAACGGTTCTCGTCTTGGAAGTCTCTAGTCCGAGCTATAGCATTCCTGACACACATCAGTCAGTCTCAAAGAAGTGCAGTAAAAACCAAGGTTGACATCTGTAGTGGCTGGCATCGATGCGAAAATCCTCACAAGGTAGAAGAGCTGTCTAAGGCAGGAACTCTTATTGTCAAGTGTGTGCAAAGAGAAACTTACAGCAAAGAGTTCACCTGCTTGGTTGCTGGGAAAGACATCTCAAAAGATAGTTCATTGAGAAAGCTGAACCCCTATGTGGATGAAGAGGGTCTCCTGAGAATAGGAGGCAGGCTCAAACATGCAGAACTCGACACTAATGAAAAGTTCCCTCTCATCATTCCAGGTCGCAGCCATGTTGCAACATTGCTTGTGCGTCATTACCATGACAAAGTTAAGCATCAAGGTCGTGTTTTTACAGAAGGCTCTGTTCGTGCAGCTGGATTCTGGATCATTGGAGCTAAGAAATGTATCAGCAGTATCATTCACAAATGTGTTACATGTAACAAGCTTCGGGGGAAAAGCGCTGAACAGAAGATGGCAGATCTACCCATAGATCGTCTGAGTACTGAGCCACCCTTCACTTACGTGGGGCTTGATGTTTTCGGCCCATGGGCTGTCACCACAAGAAGAACCCGCGGTGGACAGGCTAACAGCAAAAGGTGGGCTGTACTTTTCACCTGCATGAGCACACGGGCCGTGCACATAGAGCTGATAGAGGCGATGGACACGTCAAGCTTCATCAATGCATTGCGCCGATTCTTTGCTCTGCGGGGGCCTGCTAAGCAAATCCGTTCAGACTGTGGAACCAACTTTACAGGTGCCTGCAAGGAGTTGCACATACTCCTTACCGATCCCAAAGAGCCCAATGTAAGGAGGTACTTGGGTGAAGAGGGTTGCTCTTGGATATTTAACTCTCCACATTCCTCCCACATGGGAGGATCTTGGGAGCGAATGATTGGTTTCGCCAGACGGATACTCAACTCCATGCTTATGCAAACCAACCCTTCATGCCTCACTCATGAGGTGTTGTCTACTTTAATGGCAGAGATCACGGCAATTATTAATGCTAGGCCACTCGCACCTATTTCTTCAGACCCGGAGTCACCCTTTCTCCTTACCCCTGCTACACTTCTGACTCAGAAGATGTCTACTTACCCTCCTCCTCCGGGAAACTTTGACAATATAGACCTTCACCGCCAGCAGTGGAGAAGGGTGCAGCATCTGGCCAACACATTTTGGAGCAGATGGAGACGTGAGTACCTTCCTACACTGCAAAGCCGAAGCAAGTGGCAGGACGTACGACCTAATATTGAGAAAGGTGACCTGGTTCTGCTTAAGGATAACCAGGCGAAGCGGAATGAATGGCCCATAGCTCTGGTTACAAGGACATTCCCTGATGAAGATGAGAAGGTCAGGAAGATCGAACTTAAGGTCACAAGATCTGGGTCAGCGAGGACCTTCTTGAGACCTGTTTCTGAGACAATCCTTCTCAAGAGTGCTAAGGAATTTAACTGATTTAGTTCCCCTTTATTCAGACTCAATAAGATTATCCAGATAGTGGTATTTAATCAATACCAGACGGGGAGTGTCATGTTCTGTAGGAATATTTTGCGTTTAGTTTGTTACTTTCTCCCCCTAGTGGGCATCTTGGAGTAATTCATTGTGTTCATATATAATTCTTACATTGCTTTCATTGGTTGATTTTATCACATGGTGCAGTCATATCAGGAAACAGATTAGTAGTTATATTCCATGCGGTCAGCTTGCAGCTCTAGTCACCTTATCCTGTCTCATATCCTGTTTGTGCCTTTGGAAAGCATCGCTTGTAAGTTATATTTGAATTTATAGTTAATTACATTGATTCACATGCGTCATGTAAGACTTTTTGTGATGTTACTTGAATATTTATTTGTTAACATGTGAAAACTGCTACTGTATAGCATTTCATATATTGATAGTTTAGCTATTGAGCTGCACGTAATATTTAGATGTTATTCACAGCTATAAGCATACCAGCTGAATGTTATATGTTACAACTTTGTAGCTTAAAAGTATATTATTTTATGTCTGTTAATTTATGACGTGTTTTCATAGCATTCAGTGATTGTACTATCTTTCTGTATCATTTCAGTTTTACAAAGATTCCTTCATGAGAATTACGACAACAGTAAAGAGCATTGAACTTTACTTCAGCCTCTGACTTTCTCTTGAAGCCTGTTAGCTATCTGTCGATTTGTGTACAGTCACACACACTGAGGACAGAATAAGACCCTTCCTATCAGAACAGGCTGCACAACTCCTGGTCCAAGCTCTTGTTCTCCCCAGACTGGACTATTGTAATGCTCTTCTAGTTGGCCTTCCAGCATGCACTATCAAACCCTTGCAACTGATCCAGAATGCAGCGGCGAGGGTGGTCTTTAATAAGCTGAAGAGAGCGCACGTCACGCCTCTCTTCATTAGACTGCACTGGCTGCCAATGGCCGTTCACAAAAAAAAAAATTTGTATGTACTGTGCTTGATTAACTGAGACTTCTTACAGCACTTGCAGGTTGTTGCCCTTATTTGTTTCCTTGCTACTACTGCTCTCCTCTTTTTGTAAGTTGCTTTGGGTAAAAGCGTCTGCTAAATGATTAAATGTAAATGTAAATTAACTTTGCCTGAGGTCCATTTGCAGTTTTGTTGTTACAGTCTGAAGCTTTCAATGCTCAAGGCACATTAATGCACTAACCTCTCACTGTCACTCCTCTCAACCAGACCTTGCAATACTGCATCAAGGCGGTTTCGAGCCCCAGCATCTGCAAAAGAACCATTTTTACCACATAAAATCTTATCTTTTTTTTCAGGGACACTCCACGTAATAAAACAAAAATGTAGAAATAAGCTCTTGTTTGCAACCTCACCTGTGTTTTCAGTCTTGATTTTACAGTGAAGCATTGTGCTTCTGAATGATCCTCGCACAACAGGGATTCTTTACCTGTAATATCATTAAGTAATTTAGAATTCATGACTAATATAAATTATATTGGTTAAGTGAAATTACACATAAATAAATATAAAATTAAAAGGATAGGCTGGAATTAGATATTGAAAGTTTCCCATTAAGGCACAGGACCTTCCCACAGACCATTTCCTTTTTGGACAGTTAAATACCCCCCAAGGCTAATTTATTTGAGACTAGTAGCCGTGTAATAAGCAGGATAATGTCGCGCCACGCTCCACTTTATTCCTATGGGTGATGTCAAGTGACTTTTACGTGCTCGCATAGCATTCCGGGATGGCAGCGCTGCATTTGAACCGATTTGAACGCACAAATGACGGGAATCTCCAGTGGATCTCCACGGTCACACACATTTGTCGTGAGACACACGTTCAGGCTCTGCTCTCACCATCACACTCTGGCCAAAACATTTGATATGAAACAAAGTCTAAACTTTACATAAAAAAAAAAAAAAAGTTTTAATACGAAATTCAAACAACAAATACCGTTTAGGCGCTCTTAGTGTTGCATAACAGTTAAAACCAGAGCCGTTGAAAACAGAGCTGCAACCTGCAACATGCATTCATCTCGTGTTGGTGCACGCGGTCACGTGATCACGCCGCTCTCAATAGTTTTAAACAAACCAGCACTGTGCCAATTATCACATTTAAACAGACACTATACAGGTATTTGCAGCAAATTTTGGTAAACAGCATAGTGTGCATTAGTGTTGCACGATATACCGGTACAAGAAAAGTATTGCGATACCCTGATATTACAAACGGTACGATATGGACTATAATTAGTACTGGTACTTTAAGGAGGACAGCCTATGAGCTGTATTTCTTAATTTGCGTGGATGTATGTGACAGCACAGCAGGTGTCAGGACGTGTGTGCAGAGCTCTGCTTCAGCCGTTCATTAAACATTAGAAGCAGAAGAGTTAAATATATACGCGCAACGCATGACAAAGAAAGCAACAGAAATATGCGCGCATGAGAGGAAAAAGCGCGGCGCGGGACGTGCTCGCGCCACCGGACTCTGACCTGAAGCGCACGTACACGCCTTTCAGACAACAACCATGCGATCGCCATTCAGTTCTTTCGCGGATTATTATTTGGGTTTGAATGGTCAAAAATATGTAAAAATGTGTGGTCTGGCGAGTATTCAGGTATGTCTTTAGTGAACGTGTAGCCTACAACTGAGGTAATTAGATCCAAGCAGGTCTTAAGCCAGACCTAATATTCTGTGTGATTAATGTTAATCAAACACCAATGAAAAATAGAAAACCACCACATGCTTGGCTAAATAACTAAAATATATTTATTAAGAATCAGTGTATAGTTAAATTATAGAGTGTAGACTAAGCAAGCAGTTTTATATTTGGTTATTTAATTTCTTTCTTGACTTGCTACTATTAAATAGATCTAATGTAGCTGAAAAATAAAGAACTGTTTTTGTCATATTGTTTGTAATTTGCATTTTTTGCTTATTTTTAAAAACAGATACAATTAAAAATCTATATTATAATTATAAGATAACATTTTTTAAAATATGAAATTACTCGAATCATAAAACAAGATGTTGGTCATCCCAACCTGTTCAGAAGTAAAAGGTTAGTGAACGATAACATGATTGATAATGTGATCTCTGTAAGGATGTTCACACTGGCATGTAGTATAGCAATAAGAGGAGGGAATGGTCAACAACCAGGGCAGGAACATGCTGGCCAAGTGAATTTTTTGTAAAAAAAAAAGTTCTGTTGTCATATTAATCATATTATCTGTTTTTTGTTTGTTTTTTACCGTGGTATCGATTTTGTATCGGAGGCATTTCAGTCTCGTATCGTATCGAAGTCATATTTGTGGTATCGTGACAACACTAGTGTGCATTGATTATTATATCAAGCGCAGTGTCATTTTATTATGGAGAGTGATGCAATATTGTAATGTTATGCTCTTCTTGTATTTAGCCCTGAGATATTCCTTACTATCATAGTCAAATGTGACTGTACACCTTAACTATTTTTCAATTAAATAAATGTCATTAAATAAACTATATTTTAGTTTAGTAATATTTATTGAATATTGTGACGAGATCTTTTGGTACCAAATACTATTTGTGCAATATTTATGGTCAATTAATGACCACTTTAAATATATTCCTTCTAATATTTATATTATTTATTACAATTAGTGTAGTAATTAAGGTTAAAATAGAGAATTCCAATGCAAAGAGGCAAATTAGAATAATTTTGTGGCAGGAAATATAATAATTTTCATTTGTAATGCCATTACCCACAACGTGCCTGTATGGCTCTTTAATAATATTCAAAGCGCTTAAAGTATTGCAGATCATAACTGCTTACTTATTTGTAGCGTTAATAAAGTAAAGAGTTAATATATATATATATATATATATATATATATATATATATATATATATATATATATATATATATATATATATATATATATAGCTAGGGACTTAATATGGACAACTTTAAAAGCGACTTTCTCAATATTTTGATTTGTTATGCACCCTCAAATTCCAGATTTTCATGTAACTTATATCATATTTTCATGTATCTCTTAATGTATTTCCAGAGTATCTCGGCATTATATTGCCTAAACAACCATACATCAATGGAAAGCTTATATGTGTATGAATGTATAACGTTATTTACCGTAATTTAATTTGACAATTTTGTCACTTTTCGCATGCTCCAAGCCCTAGTCAATTTCTAACCCTTCTTTTTTCCAACTACAATTGTTATTTAAATTACTTTAATATATATATATATATATATATATATATATATATATATATATATATATATATATAGTAACATATTTTCAGTTACTTTTCAGTTAGAATTTTTAACCCTTCTTTTTTCCAACTACAATTATTATTTAAATTACTTTAATATATATATATATATATATATATATATATATATATATATATATATATATATATACATATATAGTAACATATTTTCAGTTACTCAATACAAAAGTTTGAAAAAGGGAAGTCAAGGGAGTCATGACACCAGGAGAATAAAATCATAGATATTTATACATATCTATGGAAAAAAATACTAACGTTAACGTTACTTTTGCTAATCAGCTAACGTTACAATGATATAAACAGCTGCCGTTAGCTAGCTAGAAAACCACTTACATCAACGGCATTTAAACTCTTCATTGACTTTACAAATGCCTTAATGAAAACATAATATTGTACATAATATAACGTGTTACGTATAAATACTTTATAAATACAAAACAACACGTTATTCACCTTTTAATCCTTAGCTGAGAGACTGACGACGAGCCGCTTGTCACAATCCGACTTTCCTCTTCCGCGCGCAATGAGATTCCAGGCTGGTCATTGGTTGCAGCAGTTGAGAGTTCATCGCTCTTATTGGTTCAAATTGCTGTCGATCACAAAATACTAAATCTGGTTGGTTGGTCAGCTGCCTACGACAACAATGTAAACAACAATTTTCGGACTGCATATCCCAGGACACAACACGGTCACAAAATTCAAAAAGTAAGTGAGATACTTGAGAAATACCAAACACATATGCAATGGGATTGTATTTGTTTATGATATGTATTGTTTTTAAGATTTTATATTGCGTATTTCTTAATAAATACTGAGCTAAATGGCCGTTTAATCCCCTAGTAACGTTCTCACGCGACGGTTAGGATAGAGTCCACGCTCGTGCAACAGAACCATTGTCTTTCGGATCAAATGTAGTTTCACTAAATTGTGTCTTTATGTAGATATTCATGCATCCTACAGTATGATGAAACTCAGTTTGCGTCCTGTTTTTACTGGGCAGAGCAGGTTTGCATGAAAACTATGAGATCAAGGTGGGTTGGATGTCAAATCTATCAGAGTAACGTTATTAGATTATAAACTGGGTTATAGCATGTTGATGTAAAACACTTTCTCACTTGTGTTAGCAGTGGAGCTGTTTTCACAAGACAGAATCCATTTCCTCCAAATCCTCCTTTGTCCAGGAGCCACTACAGCCCCTCTAGATCCAGAAAAATCCCAAAGCAACAAAGAAGGCTGGTGAGAGAAGTGACTTTGCATTACACTTTGTTTGTATGTTTATGTATGTATTTTTTTGACGCTTTCCTGATTTGCATTGGATATTGTTTCAATGATTGTAGAGTGCAATTGGCAGACCTGTTTGGAATTGCATACTACTACTATCTGTATAATATAAACAAAATACATTTTAAGGGACAAAAATGACAGCATGGAAAATGAGTATTATTGCTTGAAACGTTTACCATTACATTGTGAATTGTGGTTCATGTACTATTTTTTCCAGTAGTAGGCAGTATGCAGTTGTCTGGCTATCACCAGACCAAGCTCAATTTAAGATTTAACATTGGTCTGGGGAGTCTGCTCTGTATTTACTGTACAAGAGGCATTGTCAACGGGCATCGGTACAAGTCAGTAGTGTTTTTACTGGAAATCTAACTTATGCCATGCTCCGCCTGAATATTCGATTCTGATTGGTTGGAAGAAGACTTTTAGTAATAAAATGGCTGAGCTACTGGATTCCTTCTCTATCCTTCATCATGTTAAACCTGGAAATAGCGTGCCAGGTGGATAAGCCAGTCCGTGATTGGCTCCCGCAAAACTGTAACAGAAGCAGTAGAAATGAATGTACAGGTTTTCAGACTGAGTTGCAGGGCAAAATCAAATCCCCGCAGATCAGGCTGGGTTTACCCAGTCTAAGTATGCACTATACACTAAACTAGATTTTTATTCAAGATGTAATTTAAGTCAACACGAAACGGAAGTTGCAACAGTCTTTTCTTCCCTATTGTAACGTATAGCAGTGTGGCGGCTTCTCAAACGTAAAAATGTAGGACAAGACTTTTGTTTTTTTTTTCATTGGGATTAGAGTGGTGCAGGTATGATGTCAGTTTGTCAGTTAGACTCACACTGGTTCCCTAGAGAAAAAACAGGTAGGATTTTCCAATAGGTTTTTTGCACACAAAAAAAACTCTGTGATCAATAAAAGATATACAGTCCCATGATTTGAACGTCACCATCACTAAACTTCCGACAACTCTTTCAGTTAAAATATTTTCTCAGAACGTTTGAGCTAGAATAGTTTAGTTTATACAAGCTCAATTATAAGTATAATAAAGGCTGTAAAAGCGGACTGTAGTCCCATTTAGCCACTTGTTGGTACCTTTTTCAAGACACGTAACAGCTTAAAAAAATCATGAGTGGGGTAATATTGATGTATTTTATGTCATAGAATAAAAGGTGAAAGTGTTGAAATGTGAGCTTGTGTTCACCACAGTCCTTATTTCAGCCATTTAACCAAAACCCCATTAAAACCATTGATTTTGTGACGGAATCGGAATTGCTATATAAAAATAGAAAAAAATATATAGGACAAAGTTTCATTGGTCATTACAGCTGGTAGACTGCAGCATTTATTAGTGCAAACAAAATGAAGGGCATTTTCCAGTTAGCTACTGTCACTGATGAAGTTTAAATGTATTGTCATAAGTCGGCAGCAGCAGCATCATCACAGTCACACAGCATGAGTCAAATGGAAGCAAAGTAAAAAATAAATATTTTTTTTTTCCGTGGTACAAGTCAGTAGTGTTTTTACTGGAAATCTAACTTATGCCATGCTCCGCCTGAATATTAGATTCTGATTGGTTGGAAGAAGACTTTTAGTAATAAAATGGCTGAGCTACTGGATCCCTACATTTATATTTCTCAGAAATTATGGGGTTAAATAGTTATGTTTAAGTAATAAACACATCTTCATTGTTTTAAGAGAGATGTTGGATGAACAGACAGTCATAAATCTCTCTCTCTCTAATTAATTCAAATACTGTAAATGCTAGGATTCATCCATTTAAATAAATGTAATCTTACACACTACATTATATATGTATTTTTGAGTCAGAGCGGACATAATCCTGGATCTAACAAGCCATAACTGACAAAAATAAAAGTCAGTTTTACCCTTCCGGTCAAATATTGCACTGCAAACATCAATAACCACTTATTATTGTTTTTTCAGTTGTCAAGAGGTCTGAGCGCTCCCTTTTTAAAGTTCCCATGGTGTGGATTTTTTTAATTATTTTATGATGTTTCCTGAGGTGTACTTGTATTGTTAATATGATTTTTACATCATAAAATGTCATAATTTAGAAATAAAAGGCATTTTTCTTTCCTGATATTAGCCCTCTGGCTTGAATGCTCTGTTTCAAGGGGCATGTCTGCTGTGAGACTTCAGTGAAAACTCCCACTGTTGTGATTGGCTGACATCTTTGCATTTGAAATGAGTATTAGTTTATGTATATGTGGCGGAGGGGGGAGTGGTTTAAAAATGTCTCCATGCAAGCACTGCCAGCCAGAGAGAGGCAGACTGAGCACTGGACTCATGGACCAGAGAGATGATATAGATAGCTGAGAAAGTTATATTCTACTGAGTTGTTGAGAGCGCTGTGACTGTGAGTTTATTTTGTTTGTATCTAGTGTTGCACGATATACCGGTACTAGAAAAGTATTACGATATCTCGCTACTACAAACGGTACGATATGGAATTTTATTAGTACCGGTACTTAAAGGAGTACCGCGCTAATATGAGTTGTATTCTTAATTTGCGTGGACGTGTGACCACAGGTGTCAGGACACGTGTGCTGAACTCTACTTCCACTGTTCACTAAACATCGGAAGTAGAAGAGTTAAATATATACCGGTACTTTTATTAGTACCGGTACTTAAAGGAGTACCGCGCTAATATGAGTTGTATTCTTAATTTGCATGGACGTGTGACCACAGGTGTCAGGACACGTGTGCTGAACTCTACTTCCACCGTTCACTAAACATCGGAAGTAGAAGAGTTAAATATATACGCGCAGCGCATGATAAAGAAAGCAATAGAAATATGCGCGCATGAGAGGAAAAAGCGGCATGTTCAGACAACATGCGGTCGCGATTCAGTTCTTTAGCAGATTATTGTTTGGGTTTGAATGGTCAAACATATGTAAAATTGCACGGCCTGGCGAGTATTCAGATAAACACAGTCGGATATGTCTTTAGTGAGCGTGTACAGCTGAGGTAATTAGATCAGTGCAGGTCTTAAGCCAGAACTAATATTCTGTGTGATTTAATGTTAATCAAACACCAATGAAAAATAGAAAGCCAGCACATGCTTGGCTAAATAACTAAAATATATTGATTAAGAATCAGATTATTGTTAAATTATAGAATGAAGACTAGTAAGCAATTTTATATTTGATTATTTAATTTCTTTCTTGACTGCAGTGATCTTGTCATTGCAACGCTATTTCTCTCACAAAATGTTTTGACCACGAGCTAACAGCAAACACGACATCAATATGCATACAGTAAGAGCTTCTGTTGAGCATAACAGCATCATTCCTTATAACAGTTTGGACAAGTGTGCAGATACACTCGCAATGTGTGATTGACAGCTTCAGACATTATAAAGAGAGTGTTCTTTGATCACTCTTTGTAGTTTAATCATTTAAATAACAGATTGGTTTCATGCTACTAACAGAAATTATGTGAAGTTGATCGTTTTAGTCACCGGCTTGATTCACTGATGCATAAACAGCATTAAACGTTTTAGAAAGTCTGTGTGAACTTGAATGATTAGCTACACACACATCAGAAATCACTGATCACAGATCAGGAAATTCCCAGAGAAAATAAAATTAACCCACTGGTTCTTCTGAGGCTCAGATGAAGGAACTGAAAAAAACGCTTTTGTTTTCATTTGTGCATCCAGACACTGAGCAACTGCAATGCTCTCTCGAGGACAAACAAATATAGCGCTGACATGGGCATGCCAAATTTTCTGGGCGGAGGAAAGGGAGGTAACTGTTCCTGGTATGACGTCATAAAAGGAAAATTCAAGATTGGCTCGTCTGAGCTCTCATTTTCTCAAAGACAGAGAAGGACAGCCAGAACTCGGTTTACACCAATCAAAATTTCTAGCCACTTGATGACAATATTTAGGAAAAATTCGATTTTTTTTTATTTATTGGAAAAACCTCATAAAATAAAAAGATAATGCCATGGGACCTTTATGTACTAAATCATCATTGGAGGCTGACATGTGCCATATGTCATCACGCCGCTAAATCATTGATACATCATGTAAAAATGTGTACTGGTATGATATGGCACACCCCTAATAAATACTACAAATGTTCCATAAAAAAAAAACAAGAACTGTCCATTTTTTTATTTATTTGTTTCATGGTGACTTTAACAAGTAATTGGTATCACAATGCAGTGATAACTGTTAACTGAAAATGCCAAGATTAGAGAAACATGGGTTTAACTTACAAAATGGTGATGTTGTCTTTTTTGCATCTCACATTGCAGGCCTTGAGTCCTGTCCGGTTTGCTGAGCCACCCAATCATCCAGATCCTGCTACTCAGACGTCACCTTTGAGAACAGAAGACCAGGTTTTCCATGAAAGATCACGTAGTGTCCTGCTCTGCCCTCCTTCATCTACGGGACGCCAGCTGAGCTTCTCAGAGTCTTGGCCTTCTACTGACCCGAGTTGCTCCACAGACAACACTAATGTTTCTCCTTGCTCTGAAGCTCAGAAGCAAGCCATGAGGAACATGGTTTCACCAGTGACAACTGGGGCAAAGGAACCCTCAGTTCTTTCAAAGTAAGAGAAATCTCTATTGGCAATATTACTTCTGATTATAACCCTTTGATTTAAAGCAAAAGTAATATTTGAAAATCAGAAAACAAAACTGTATTTATTCTTTTATGAGGCTGATCTGAACTACGCATCCCATGAAGCAACAGTGACTATAAGTGATTGGATATAAAATGCTGTACATGTATTGCCAGATTTTCAAATATACACACTCGTTCAAGAGGTCATTAAGAAATCTTTTTTTGTTTTCAACATTGATAATGATAATAAATATTTTTGAAGCATCAAATCAGCATATTCGTATGATTTCTGAAAGATCACACTGAAGACTGGAGTAATGATGCTGAAAATTTAGCTTTGACATCACAGTAATAAATTACATTTTAACATATAAAAATAGAAAACAGAATTGAAATATTATTTAATATTATAACTGATTTCACTGTATAAAATATTGGTCATTGGTTTATATTGGAATATTGGATATTGGTTTAAACATTATTATTATTAAAACCAATTTCTCTATAGATTTTTTAATTTATTTTTTACATCAGGAACTGGACTTTGTTGTCAGACATATGGTAATTTTACACACTGTTCGTTATGTGACATCCTTCTTGCAATTAAATCTTTCAAGATACATTGAGCGCTTCCGTTTCGGAAAGCCACAGAGTCGAGAGGAAAGACAGCTTCAGGCAGCTGAGGGAATGGATGATCAGCCGTTTTGGTGGATGTCCACATCTCCTCCATCAACTTCAACACCAACACAAACATCAGAGACGCATATCAGGGGTCTGCGACTCTGTTAATTAATACAGGCCTGTTCTTCTCCGAATAATCCATGTGTTATTTTTAGTTTGTCACTTACCTTTTGTACTTAGTCTCTCTCGTGTGTGTATATCCTGTGTTCAGATCTACATGACCTTATGAACGATGGCCCTGCCAGCTCCCAGAGCCCAATCTCAAAGCCACTGCATGATGAAACCACACTGTCTCCAACTAGACACATGCTTGACCTCAGTATGCTGGTAGGTTTTGCATCAGTTTGAACAACTGATTTGCCTAAAAGAGCTGAAGTCTATGTTAAAGAGAATGCCAAACATTTTACAGTTCATAGTTATATATAAAGTTTACATTGATGCATGTAGGTCTTATATATGTTGCAGATGAATTTTGTTTATGAAATAAATGAAAACACTAGGTATATTTTCTCATCTTGCCAGAGGTTATGCAGTGTGGTGGATGATTGTTGCCATCTAGTGGTGGCAACTGGAAAATCTCCCTCCATGGGGATTCTTTATTTAGAGCAAGAGTATAAAGCTTGGGGTCAGTGACATTTTATTTTAAAGAAATCAATAAAAAAATTCAGAAAGGGTGCATTTAAATTAATCAAAAGTTGCAGTACATACATTTATAATGTTCCGAAAGATTTCTATTTCAAATGAATTCTGTTTGTGTTCTTTTAAATATTTTAATTGTAATATTTCACAATATTACTATTTTACTGTATTTTTGATTAAATAAATACATTCTTGGTTAGCAAAACAGACTTTAAGTGACATTAAAAAGTAATTACTCCAGTCTTCAGTGTCACATGATCCTGCAGAAATCAATTGATGATTTGATGCTCAGGAAACATTTCTTATTATTATCAATGTTAAAAATAATGGTTGATTAAAATGGTTTAAATATAAAGTTCAATAAACGTTATTTGTTAAATAGGAATATTAACCTTATACATTGTAAATATGTAACCTTATATAAATGTCTTCACTGTCACCTTTGATCAATTTAATGCATCCTTGATGAATACAAGTATACATTTATCTCACTTTTTTTTTAAGCTTACCACAAATGTTTGAATCGTATCATTGTTTCCACAAAAATGTTAAGCAGCAAAAACATTTTAACATTAATAATAAACCATCAAATCAGCATATTATAATGATTTCAGAAGGATCATGCGATACTGAAAATCTAGACGCACCCTAGCGGCAGCAAATCTAATCTGCCCACGAGTGTCGTCTAGCAACTCTCAATACCCTTCTGAGCTGTAAACGCCAAACTCTTGCCGGGCCATCACATCATGTATGTAGTCGGTGGACGGGGCCATAATGACGACGGCTGAGTTGCGTTTGCGTGCTTCTAGTAAACACAGAAACTGGCGAACGGCGGCGGTCTTTCGAATCAGCTTTGACCGCGAATCTGGAAGACTTTGAGTTAAGCTTTTCTCTGAGAAAAGAAGAAAGAACGGCACTGAAGTCATTCTTAAAAAGGGAAGATGTGTTTGGAATTTTGCTGACCAGATACGCCGAATGTTTAATCTATCAATGAGCTCCGTTTCACCTTCGTTGCTCTGGTTGGTGTAGCGCTATCCTATCGCGTGTAGAGGGAGTTTGAAAGACAACCGTTTATCCCGCCCCTCAGATTAAGCCCCGTCAATGGTGATTTTCCAGACCAAACATCTTGATGTGGGTCTGGCCTGTCAGGCTAGAAGACTGAAGTATTGATGCTGAAAATTAAGCTTTGATCACAAGAATAAATTACATTTTAAAATATATGAAAATAGAGATCAGTTTCATTTTCAATAATATTTCACAATATTGCTATTTTTATATTTTTGATTAAATAAATGCAACTTTGGCGAGCAAATAAGACTGCTTTCAAAAACATTAACCTAGGGTGACCTGTCCTGGTCGTCCTGGCTGTTTTTTATAAAGTTATGAAAATGTCCTGGCTTTTATTATTTTCCATTGGGCCACTAAATTGACCAGGACTCAAGTATCATTTGAGTATCTTGTTGCCGGGCCGAGTGTCCTGGTTTTCGGTAATCAAAATATGGTCAGCCTAATTTTTTTGTTTGTTTAATATTTTCTATATAAACACACACAGAGACAGAGGACAGTTCAAATGTTTGGGATCTGCAAGATTTTTTAATGTCTCTTGAAGTAATGCTTTGTTTTAATACTTTGTTTAACTTCCCTGTTGCATTTACGTACACGAATACCTTACGAATGCCTCAGCATTAAAGGAAGAAGAACTCAGTCACACACATAATCAAGCCACCTGATATAAAGCTGTGTCTGTTGAGCATCAAATGTTAAGTATTTATAAATTTCCCACAACAGAGAGTTGTTGTGCAACCCTTGGCACACATTCCCTGTTTTGAGTCGCAGGCCATCACTCGTGGTCTTGTTCTCAGTATAATTTGCATGCCTGATGGAAACTATCCCAGTCCTGTCCTTAAATGTCAGTACCTGGTCACAGTGCTTTACACTGTATACAAGTCATTATTTTTTTGGTGACAGTATTAGAGTTGTTGAAAATGTCATGGATAACCTCACAAATTTCCTAATTATCTGATTTGCATTTTAAAATAGGGAATGGTTGTGTGTGTGTGTGTATAATCAACTTTTATTATATCAAAATGTAAAATATTATGACATAATATTATAAATATATTATAATATATTTTTAAATTGAATCTCTTCCTGTAATCTCCACCACACATGTTCTACCAGTCATTATCTGAATCATCTCACTGTGATCAAGAAGAACCAGAGATACTGCAGCTACAAGAGCGGGCCAACCGTTTACTGCAGAGAAGGTGAGACCCTCACCGCACATACTTTAAACAGAAACACACACTCGCTCAAGGGGGGAAATGTCATTTCACAAGTGATAAATAACCACCAACATGTTCAGTTTCCTGTCAGGACTGAAATTCAATACAGGAGTTTCACAATCAAATGATCTGTATTACTTTTATTCAGCAAGCATGCATTCAGTTGGTCAAAAGTCAAGTCACCTCTATTTAGAAATCACTTTATACAAAGAGATTGTTTCAAAGCAGCTTTGCAGTGGCAAACAGGAAAATAATGATTCAGTTCTGCTATAAGGCAGCTCTAAAAAAAATACTAGTGTAAAAATACTAGCTGAGGTCAGTTTAGTTCTGTTTAATAACTGTAAAGATCATCAAATATGAAATTAGTTCAATTAATCTATAAAGCTGCTATGTAGCAAAAAGGTGACTGATTCTTATAATGTTAAAAAAGATTTCTATTCCAAATTGAAACTATTCTTTTGAGCTTTCTGTTCATCAAAGAGATGATATGTGTCATATGTGCCAGTCTTGTGAATGGCCAAGCACCCATGGAAAAACATTAAACTTACCCAATCAAAAAAGTGATTTGAGATTCGGAACCTCTCTGATTGGTCACATCAATGTAAGCACCATGTTTAGCTTGTTTATCATTTGGTTGGTTATGTATTGTACTTGCAAGTTTCCTTTAAAAAAGGTGGTCTATGTCTATGGTTTGAGATTACATATGTCACGACCAAACGCTAGTGATTGGTTATGGCAGATCCAGAGTGGCTCTGGGCAGATCTAATAGTTTTAAACTTCAACAGAGTAGGGAAGTTAACGCTTGTCAATGGAGAGTGGCCAGACTTTCTGTAAAAATGAACGAGACGAGAATCTGGTTGGACCAGGCTATGCGCATCCACCAGCAGACAGATAAATCAACTCTTGAAAAAACTCTCAAAGTCTTAACTAAAAATGAATGCTAAAAGCATAATTTGGTTGTTGCATTAAGACTGCATATTTCACCTTGCGATTTCCCTTCAGAGTCATTATCTTTGACTAGTTTAGATGACATTCAATCCATGTGTTTCAGCGAGCACTCTCTCAGCAGTGGCACTGTGCCTATCAGCTCTGAGGGTCTGGGCTGCTCCGATTTCTCCTCCCCTGTAAGCACTGATGAGCCGGTCCGAAGACCAGTCGCGTCCACCTTAAGGGGCTCAACCAACAGTAAGTAACAGGTGTAAAACCAGAACATCAACACATATAGTGTGATGCAACCGCTTGTTATGTATCCTTTTTGTTGCTGATCTTTGTGTTGCTGATTTCAAAAATGCTTACTTATCAGATTATAATGCTCCGACAGCTCTTACCACAAATACTGTAGAAAGAAGGGGTTTTGTAATAGTGCTCAGTTAACTAAAAACACCGAAAAGGGTATAATTGCCACTTTGGCCTGCTTGGTATTTATATTAGTGTAATAAAAGTGCATTATATATTTTTGTTTTTTGGTTTCTGTCTTTTAGTGGTTTTAGAGCCCAGCTTGTGTGAGGCATTGGTGTCTTTTCCACCAACAGTTGGTTCTGAGGGCTCAGGTGTCCGTCGTGAAGATGACATCCTGTTTCAGTGGCGTCTAAGAAGGAAAATGGAACAGGCGAGACGATGGGGTCAGGAGGCCCCTTCCCACAATTCCATCCTCCATATACCTCTATCACACACTGCAGTAACAAACAAGGTGAATCAATGCATTAAAGCACATCAGGGTTACTTCTTTTTGACTAATATGTAACCAAAAGTCAAATGTTTAAGGACATTTTTGGTTTTTGCAGATCTTTTATATTGCAGTTTCATATAATAAAAATATAATATAACATAATAACCATTAAAAAGGCCCAAATATTTGTTTTATATTTTTGAAAGAAGTTTATGCTCACCAAGACTGCATTTATTTGAACAAAAATAAACAAAGTAATATTGTAAAATATTAATACACTTTAAAATAACTGCTTTCTATTTTAATACATTTTAAAATGTAATGTATTCCTGTGATCTCCAGTCTTCAGTGTCACATGATCCTGCAGAAACCACTCTAATATGATGATTTAATGCTCAAGTTGTACTGCGTAATTTTTATGGAAATTCACAGAAAATAATTTTCAGGATTCTTTGATGGATATAAACATTAATACTGTAATGCTGTAAATGTTTTTATTTCTGTCACTTTTGATCAATTTAATGTGTCCATGCTGATTTATGTCATTTAAAAAAAAAAAAGTATATATATATATATATATATATATATATATATATATATATATATATATATATATACACAGACAGATAATTTTTTTCCATAAAAACATTTAATTTGATTCACTGCCTTGATGTCAACAATTGAACATGGGAATTATTTTAAGGTTGATTTACTTATTTTGCTGTCATTAATGTATGATTATATTTTCATTTAACTTAGATGCAGATTTTCACATTTACTTTATGCAGATACGCAGATCCATAAACTTTAATCAATCATTTTTTCCTATGTTTGCTTTCAAAAGGTACAACATAGCACTTTAAACAGCACGCCTCATCAGAGATCAAATCTCTCATTCACTCCGGTCACCTTCGCTAGCCTCGAACCTCCTGTCACTGAATCTGCTCTCCCCGTTTCAAGCCCCAGCGTCTCCAGACTCCAGCCTGACGTCACCCGGGAGCAACCAGACCTCGATATCCAACCTAAACCCCTTCCTCAGCGCTCCAGGAAGACTGTCAAAAAGAATCTTGAAACCTCATCCGCCCAATCACAGCCTCAGAAGCAAATCAGAACACAATTCAGCATCCCAAAAACCACAGAAAAGTGTGTCAGAAGGCAGAGGTCCTCTTCTCCTTCTCCACAGACTTCTGATAGCACAGAGGATCGGTGGCCTACCCTTCAGGAGAAGGAAGTCACAGCAGTCAAAAGACAGACTGAAAGCGAGAGACGTGAGAAGAAAATTGCACCTTCTAGCCGAGACAAAAAATCTGAACGGTACTTTAGATGTTTTACATAATTGTCTTAAACATACTGTGTCCAACCCAGGCATAACATGACAAGGAATATTACGTTTAATATTAAACATTTGCTTTTTTCTTTTCTTTTTTGCATATCTAGACAAGTTGGTGAGCGAGGCAGCATTCCAATGAGGGTTAGAAATTCTAAGGGTCATGAAAGGGTAAATTGTAAACCGGAGGAGTCGAGTGTACAAAGCAGGTGGCAGGAAGAGGGTCAAAGTTCAACACGAGGACGGCGATCTGGAAATCAAGCACCCCCACCCTCACCTATACATAATGCTCTAGGACAGGTTTGTGTACAGGCTGTTTAAATGGGTGGTTCAGTGGGTTTTTTCTAGGCTTGGTTGTGTTTATGGTGCGCAGTATGAAATGTCTTGATACGTATTTTTTCTTATATTTCTTACATTTTTCTCATATTTTACCTTTATTCCACACCACTGTCTCCACTGTCCTTTGAACAGCTTGTTTGCTTCCTGCTTCTATGAAGCCCATCCCTCTGAAAAACGCAATGGTCTTAGATTGGTTAGAAGGCCAAATGTAGTTTTATGTATTTGTATTGGCTAAAGTGCCAAGCACAGGTTGTCCGGAAAACGCCACGCCCCTTACCATTATGGGCAGAAGTCACATCTACGGTGACTAGCAAGGGTTTATGATGTCACCAATCCCAGGAAGAAGCTCGTTGTAGTCCAAACCGGCTGTTTTATTGGCAATAAACTGCCATAACTTTAAAAGACAATATCTCCGTTTGGATTGAACTTTCAGCGTTGTAACTTTGCAGATACTGTTTATGCTCAAGCAGCAACATTACACACTAACTAAAGTTAAAAAAGTGAAATCGCATGCAACCATCCCTTTAAATGACGTCTTTCTGCGGAGGTTGAAACACTGATTCAGAGATTACATGAGACTTGATACATTTCAATATGTTATTATCAACATATCTTCTGATGTTCGTTCATGTTTATTTTTTGCTGTAAAGAAGTAAATCATTAAACAGTAGTAAAACAGTTCACATGCTGCTTGAAGTGAGGCGCTACAGGGATCTGTCACGGCACAATAAAGCATATTTATTGTTTTAATTGACAGATTTTGAAAGCTGAGTAACAAAGCACAAAGTTTATTGCGACTATTGGATGGGAGGCGCGCTACAAATAATGTTTATTGAAGTTTTGGTCACGCATCAACTGAAAACAGCAGAAGACTCAAAGATTGATTCTTGAGATTTAAGAGTCAATATCAGTTCATCAAAATGAGAATCGATTAAATTCGAGAAATCAATATTTTCAACCCGGCCTATAAAATAGCCAGCTGGTCATTAAGCCATTTATTTTGCGATAATCACCAACTACCTGTTTGTTCTTGTGAAACAGACTAGCAAATCGTAAAATGCTTTTCTTGACATTGACAGGTTGTCTCTGAGGTGTTTTTTGCCGAGACAGATTCCCCGACCCAGAGCAAAACTCAGAGTTCTTCAGATTCCCCAACATATACCCCACCTCCACCCCCACAATCCCCTGCTGCCTCTTGTTCTGGTGCGCAGCAACCCTTGGAAGTCATAGATCAACTCATGCAGGAAGCAGAAGGTAGGACAACCTCATGCACTAGCTGTAAAACTGAATGTCAACATGCATTTAACAGGTCACATAAAGGTTGAGAGTTTTAGCCTGAACTGTTATAAATAGCACTAGTGTGAACAACAGAATTCAATGTAGCTTGAACTTATCCGAATGGTAGTGCATATTGCACGAAAAATTACAAAATATTGTATTTTTAAAACAAACTTAATTCCAAGTTGTCGAATGCTTTATTTTGTGTTTGAAATATTTATAAATATATTTTATATACACTACTTTTAATGTATCATTGTTTACTATATTTTTTTAATAAATCGAATTTTGTTTTAAAAAAAACTTACCTGAACAAAACCTTTTGAATGGTAGTGAATATAATTAAAGAAACACGTTTTTTCATTCTTCCCTTATACTGATATCACATATCTTACCTAACAGACTCAGATGGGCAGGAGTTTGAAGACGATCCTTTGTTGCAAGTCCTCAGACAGCAAAGGAAATGGGTGAAGGAAAAACTTTGGTGAGAATATCTATGCTGTATCACATTTTTGGGGTAACACATCACAAGTAATGTGAGTTACATAATCAGATGACTTTTTTCAAGTACTAGTAAAGTAATGAATTGCTTTTAAATTTACAATAGGATATCTGAGTTAGCGTTTTAAATAAGTAATGCAAGTTTGTTTTTCATTGATTTGACTGACAGCAGTCCTGTCTGCATGTTTAGAGAAATCATTTTAAACATGCATTTACTCATCTCACTTGAACAAAAACACATCCAGTGTTCCTCAAAATCAATAAAAACAGTGGAATGCAATCTCAGAATATTACACAAACTGCCATAATTAAATATATTAAATTACACTTTTAATTAGATTGTGTGTTTGAGAGAAGATTCTTCTAATACTAATGTGTCACAGAGTAAGCCAAATGTAATGTAAATTAACAAATAAGGAATGAAAATTAGAGTTCATGGATAAAAATGTGATTTTAGTTATAGTATGCAATTCTGAAACAGGAATTAATGTATAGGCCGAACCGTAAACAAGGAAAATCATGATTGGTAAAATTGGATGCATGTTTGTACATTTCTCAAATGGTTCGATATAGAATTAAAAAGGTTTATTAAGTGATGAGAATTAAGTAAATTCCTTTGGGTCATAAACCTTATCAGTCTCCATGTGTCCTGTTATCAGAGGCCTGGTGTCAGCTATGTTTGGGATGTTAGTTGCAGTTTTGGGGGATGGTTTACAGACTTTTGTAGGGAGAGGGAGTTTGCTAGATAATTAGTTAAATATAAGGAATAATTTGTGTGTCTGATTGGTCCACATGCTACATGCAGAATAGCAGCACAGCTAAAAAGTTAGTTGAGCTACGACCTCTACTGTACAGATGTGATATTGCATGTTCATATTGCATGTCAGCCTGAGGCTTATTCATTTCACTTTTGGTGTGAATGGGCTTTTACATTTGCCAAAATATAGATTATTATTTATTTTTTCATAAATAAATAAAACAAGCCCAGCCCAAGTGAAGAAAAGTTATGCAAGGTAATGTAATGCATTACTTTCCATAACAAGTAACTTAATGAGGGAATTTGTTACTTTTTTTTTAGGAAGCAGTGCAATATTGTAAAGCATTACTTTTAAGAGTATCTTTCCCCAACTGCATGGTTGGACATACATTTACACAAATCTGCATTTCAGAACTCCTGCGTCTTTAGTGACTTGATCAATTTTTCTTTAATTTTCCAGTGAGGTTGACATGATGATCCAGCAGCTCTGAGGCACCCGTTTAATATTTCAAAGATGCAATATGTGTCGAACAAATTATCATGTTTATTTATGCTGTTTTATGTTGTGAATTCAAACATGTGTGAATTTATTTCTAAATAAAGACCTTTGCAAATACACAAGTGTTGCATTGTATTTATTATTCAAACTGTACATCACACAAATATTAGATGAACAAACTAACAATTATTTCAATTTAAAAAAATATGTACAATCCCCACATAGCCTTTCAAAATGAACTGAATAGACTGCAATTTTGTGAGTGAGCAAGTGTAACGTGATGCGTATGAGCCTTATTAACGTGCGGACTATTGCAGGCTGTGTGCTAAACCGAGAGCAAGCGTGAAGAAAATGTGATACAGTCTTCTTGTTGGCTTGGAATCAAGTATGTTTAGAATTAACTGTTTGAGTAGTACGGCACCACAAGGGGGAGTGAAAGGAAGCAAGTCTTTTGGTCTTTTTACCATTGCATTTTAGGAGAAACTGAAAAGTGCCTTGCATAACATGTTAAGAGAGCAGAAATTCCAAACATGAGTGTGTGTGTTTGTGTGTTCACATCATGATCCGGTGTGACTTAACAGTCTGGAATTGTCTTCTTGTGTCAGAGGTGCTGAAATTACTAGCATTCCTTCCGGTGACATGGCCGATTCCAGTGCCATGATGTCCACTGCATTTGGGATCCGGTATCGCCGGTTAAACTGACGTGTCACCAGTCCCGAACCATCCTAGGATTTGAACAAACACGTGTATCATCTTTCATGCTCTTAAAAGTCATGTCTCAAATGTCTAGTACAGAGTGTTTTATTGCAGGAGTAACATCTGATAATCCTCTTAATGCATGTTAATACGTCAGCATTACAAAGAAAAGGAAGCCGCTGGTATCTTACCTTTTTTTGTTCATGTTTTCCCTCAACCACAACATAATCTCCAACAACTTTAACCAGCAGCTCCTCGGGACTGAAGTGTTTCACATCAACTTGAACAGTAAATCCGTTGTGATCACAGGTAACCTGAAAAGAAAGAGAATTTAATACATTTCACTACATTTTTAACTCCATTGCAGAGAAGGGTGTTTTTTTTTTTGACATATACTTTTAAGTACATTAAAAAAAAATCACAAAACATTTTTATCACTTGTCCTGTTACGAAATGACCATGTAATTTTCTTATAAACTTAATTTAAAGAGGTAATTTAGAGTTCTTTACTTTTAAGTGTAGGATATAGTCAATTTGTCCTTGTAAACATTTTTTTTGTACTTTTTGTAATTTTTAATGAATTTACTATAAAACATTTTAATGAATTTATTTTTATATTTAATTTAATAAAATATTCAATATTGTGTAGTTTATGACAATAGCATCTAATAACCGGTGCTGTTACCTGTGCTGCTCCGGTGTGTTCTGAAACCGGGATTAATAGTTCAGTCGGGGTCCACGAATAAGGTCCGATCGTCCCTTTCACCCGGGGGAATAATGGCGGGAGAACCCTGTCCCATGGGATACCGCTCACGGGGAGAGAAGGAGGCAAGTCGAAGTCCATTCTTTTCGGACGTCGAAAAATAACCACCACCAAAATAGACCAATATACTGCTTCAGGGTATGACTGTTTGTTTGTTAAAATGAGAGCCTCAAAGTTTCTTGGAGGTTTATATAGGCTTAAACACCGCCCCTTCACATGGTCTCTTCCTCTAAACAAATGCCATACATAATGGATTGATGATGGTGCTGTCAGAGATCTGAGATACTTAATCACAGAGCACCAAATGTGTTTTAAAGCTGCAATTGTTGTAATGGAATGCCAATGAGTAGGATTTAACCCCTCCCCTAGTCCCATAATATCCACCTTATGTAATAATTCGATGGAGAACACGTTGGTCTTCATTTATATCATGGTTCCCTTCTCTGTCATCACCTTGGCTGTTTTATATTAAGCTAAGAGAGACATGCAAAAACTGAATGTGCGACTATTCAATGTCGAAGGGTCGTTATGTGTGTAATGGTGATGTCCCCCGACTATAAATAAGTAGGAATTAGGAAAGAGCAAAAACTGCTCTGGTCATATTTATCCACATGACACAGCACGTGAGGGTCAAACTGTAAAAAGAAGGGTCTTAAGAGTAGGCCTATGTGGTCTTTTCTTTTGTTTATTTTTTTTTTTTAAATATGATTTCATACATTTCAGCCGTTTAAGCACTCTCAAAAACAAAACAAAAAACCCTGCGGTTGCTCGAGCTATTTCGTTTCAGATGGTAGGCTACATTAATAAACTATATTTTTCACTTAATTGCTTTTTTAACATATTTGTATAATTAGACTTTTGACTCAAAACTAATAGTGACAGGCTCGCATTTGCTTACTTGTCGTTGTTGTTTTTGTTGTTTGTCTGCCCTGTGCAGGCTAGGCTTATGAAAATTAATCATGGTTTTAATGTAGTACATAGTTAGTAATAGTAAAACGCCTTTGTTTTTGTTTTTCTGGCAGATTGATTACCATCTTTATAATCAGAGTTTTACTTTGAATACCATGGTTTAACTAGGGTTAGTGTGGCAATCCCATAGTTATTTATTTTTTTATTTTTTTTGTAGTAAAACAATGGTTAATTATGTTAGTCATTTTCCCCTTATAGCACATATAGGCTACACAAGCTAATCTGCAATGAACTTAAACCTGAAATCAGAATGTAAATGTTACTTTTCTTCAAGCAGTATTAAAACTTTAACTTAAGGGCTCATGGATATTCCAGAACCTGAATTCTGCAATATTTAATGGACACACCCGCTGCCAGTCGATGGCATTTTCTATCTCAGTGTTAATGAGAAATGTGGTTGGCAGGCATGGCATATCACCATTAGTCTGTTTATCAAGTAGCATGTTGAATGCCATTACATAATACGAAACCTAAAATGTAAACACATCTATTTAAAAAGTCCAGAGCTAATAATGAAAAGAGATTTTGGGCCTGATAGATTATGGTAGATGTTTTCCAGAAATACACATCTCTACATGTCTGTTCGAATGTTTTAAATCTGTCCTGTCTATCGGAGTGTCACTCTAAACACTTGGCCCTACTGCTGACCTCCAACAACAGAATAATTCACAACTCATTTCTAAGGACATCTTCTACACATGGATCTTCATCAACTGTCTAATGACCACATGTGGCTTATGACAGGTACTTTCTTGTCCTTGGATTTAACTGTGACCACTGTGTTCTGGCAGGAGTGCAAGTCATTGGGGCTGAGGATAACATGTCCTTCTGCTGTTGCTATCCGCTGGTAGCAGAAGCAGAGCTTTCCGTACGTGCCCTGGCTATTGACGACTAAAAACAGCATCCATGTAGATCCACAAGGGGCTTAGCGTTTGCTCAAAAGTTGGGTCGAATTTCATAATAGGCGCCTGTAAGGGGTTACACATGAGACATAGGCTTCATGTGTTGATATTACGGAGTCTGGTATGCAGGGGGTTTAAAATGTTTGCAAGTTGTGTTGATTAGTAAGCAAGAGAACAAGGGAATTTGTTCATCAAGTGGATTTTGCTAGAGCCCTCTTTCATTTTCCACTCACAACGAGCTCTAAAAATTGAAAATAGGTGGATTATGAATGATTGTAGACTTTTTTCAACATTGCACTTGTTCATGGTTAAAATATACTATATTGCCAACAGTTTTGGGACACCTGCCTTTACAAGCACATGAACTTTAATAACATCCGATTCTTAATCCGTAGGGTTTAATATGAAGTTAGCCCACCCTTTGCAGCTCTAACAGCTTCAACTCTTCTGGGAAGGCTTTCCACAAGGTTTAGGAGTGTGTTTATGGGAATTTTTGACCATTCTTCTAGAAGCACATTTGTGTGGTATACGGCACTGAAGCTGGATGAGAAGACCTGACTCTAATTAATCCCAAAGGTGTTCTATCAGGTTGAGGTCAGGGCTCTGTGAAGGCCAGTCAAGTTCCTCCACAAGATCGCTTATCCATGTCTTTATGGACCTCGCTTTGTGCACTGGGATGCTGTCATGTTGGAACAGGAAGGGTCATCCCCAAACTGTTCCCACAAAGTTGGGAGCTTGAAATTGTCCAAAATGTCTTGGTATGCTGAAGCATTAAGAATTAATTTTATTTGGAACTAAGGGGCCAAGACCAACATCTGAAAAACAACCTATAACATAACCCCCCCTCCACCAAACTTTACACTTCGCATAATGTGGTCAAGCAATACTGTTGTCCTAGCAACCGTCAAACTCAGACTTGTCCATCAGATTGCCAGACAGAGAAGCGAAAAAAAGATGTGTCAACCCAGAGAAAATGTCTCCACTTTTTTGGAGTCCAGTGGTGGCGTGGTTTACACCACTGCATCTGACACTTGGTGATGTAAGGCTTGGATGCAGCTGCTCGGCCATGGAAACCCATTTCATGAAGCTCTCTATGCACTGTTCTTGAGCTAATCTGAAGGCCACATGAAGTTTGGAGGTCTGTAGCTATTGACTCTGCAAAAAGTTGCAGACTTTGTGCCTCAGCATTTGCTGACCCCACTCTGTGATTTTTATATGATTGCTTCCACTTTGCTGTATACGTTAAAAACAGTTTTATCATATAAGAGTTTCATCCACACGGACCTGGTGTTTTGGGAGCCTGATTCCAATATTTTTTTAAACCGGTTAACGTTTTAAAAACCTACATTAATCCCAAAACCAATACTCTTGGTTCCCTTTCGAGAACGGTCTCTCGACATGGCGTCAGAAGCTGACGCTTGGGGACTCCCTTCCTTCCTACATTGCTGAAATCTTATTGCACAACGCCAGTGGAGTTGCAACTCTCACTGGCCAATGCCAGTCAAGACGGCGAAAGGGGTCAGAGCCCAACCGCTATATAATGTACCGTCTTGGCGGCATTTGCTCAGAATCTTCCTCTTTCATACTACTAAGACAGCTGTGGAGAAGACGCGAGAAGACGGATTTCCCTCTTAGCGTTCCAGCATGTCCACCGTTTGCACACTGTGTTCGGGCCTATCGAGGCTCCGGACACCCACGAATTCTGCATCCCATGCCTCGGTCCCGCCCACGCGGAGGTGGCACTTGCCGGGTCGAGCTGCCCACACTGTGAGAATTTTCCAGTGCGAGTGCTTAGAGCTCGGCGGAACGCCTCTCTCAGCGAGTGCTCATGGCATCGTCCCACTGCCGCCAGCGAGCCGCTGGTGGGACGGCCACACGTGAGCGACCACATGGATAGGGTTCTTGACTCACCCCGCCGTTCTCCGGTGTATTTCGCTGAAGCTTCGGAGATAGTTTCTTTTGGCGCAGCGGAGGGTGATGATATCGACGAAACTATGTCCCTAACTGCATCCGAGAGTGACTGGGCCCACTCTCCCGAGGAACACTCCGAAGCTGAGGGCCAAGCCATTTTCTATGACGAGCTCGTCAGGATTCTCTCCAAGGCCGTAAGCGACCTCGGGCTGGAATGGGATTCCCCCGACGAGCCTACTAAGAGCAAGTTGGATTCCTGGTTCCTTCACTCGGGCCGCCGAGCTGCCGCGCCGAGGAAGCGAGCCCCCTTCTTCCCCGACTTGCATGACGAGGCCGCCAAAGCCTGGGCTGCGCCCCAATCAACTCGCACCCACGCTGGCGGGCCGGAAATTTTCTCTAAAGTCGACGGCGCGGAAGCCCGTGGATATACGCGCATTCCGCCCGTCGAAGAATCCATTGCAGCGCATCTCTGCCCTTCATCAGCCTCGCTGAAGGCGGGCGCTTCCCTGCCATCGAAGCCCTGCCGTCTGACAGCGCACATGGCGGATAAGGCTTACGCCGCCTCGGGCGAGGCGATCTCTGCACTCCACACTATGGCGGTGCTCCAAGTGTTTCAAGCTCAGCTCCTGAAATCACTGGATGAGGGGCAGGTGGAGTCTGACGCGTTCAAGGATCTACGCGCGGCTATGGATTTCGCGCTGAAAGCCACTAAAAAGACAGCCCAGGCTATCGGCCGGAGTATGGGCTACATGGTGGTACTCCACCGTCACCTGTGGCTCACTCTCACCGAGCTGAAGGACGCAGATAGGAAGGCGTTGCTCAATGCGCCAATATCTGCCAGCGGCCTCTTTAAGGGTTGCTGTAGAGGCGATAGCGGAACGCTTCTCCGAGGCGCAGAAGCGTTCCAAAGTCATGAGCCACTTTCTCCCGCGTCGAGCGGCAGGGCAGCTCCCAGCCCGCAGTAGATCGTCGTCCGCATCCAACCGGCCACCTAAGCGGGCACCCTCTACTTCCGCTTCATCGGCGCCGGACCCGGAACCTTTTGCTCGTGCCAAGACCCCCTGGCAGAGGCCTCCGAAGTCAAGGCACAACTTCAGGAGGGGTGGCCGTTCCGGAGGTGCTCCGCCGTCGGAGCAGAAGCCTCGTTCCTGACGGGACTGCCCAGAGGAGGAGAATGCTGGACGGCGAGCCCGCCGCAAAGCGTCCGAAACGTTCCCACGAGGTCCCCTTGGCGGTTGCAGGCGACCACAAGAATGTCTCTGTTGTCTCTGTTTGCAATGCAATAAAAAATGTTACAACCTCAAAAAAAGAGCTTTTTTCTCCTCCTCTACCAACAGCTGCGTCTCGCACTCTAAGTTCAGACGAGAGGCGGCCGATAGAATTGGGCCCGCAGCCCTCCCGTGTAACGGGCGGTGCTTCCGCCCTAATTTTGAGCGCGATACCTCCGCGGCAGCGGTTCGCTCGCGACGCCCTTCGCTTACACGCGTCTGTGTCTATGAAAACAAGGCGGTCACCGGAAGGCTCGCGCTTGCCGGTAAGCGGCAATGCACGACCCTCACGGCCAGGCATCGCGACCATTCGTCTCGGGAATTTTGCGAACGCAGCCTCGATATGCGGCGACGTCGCTCGGAATGCAGAGGGCGAGGTTATTCGCCCCCTGCGCCATTTCGCGAACGCATGGCGGTCCATCCCAGGCATTTCAGATTGGTTACGGAACACAATAGAGTGCGGATACACGCTTCAGTTTCGGCGCAGGCCACCCCGGTTCAATGGCGTGGTTACGTCGATAGTGTCGGCGCACAACAAACCAGTGCTGAGACAAGAGGTTCTCAATCTCCTCGCGAAGCGCGCGATAGAAGTGGTTCCGCCTGGCGAGAGAGAGAGCGGATTTTACAGCCGTTACTTTGTCGTTCCAAAGAAAGGCGGGGGCCTCCGCCCGATTTTGGACCTGAGACCCATCAACAGGGCGCTATACAAACGTGCTTTCAAAATGACAACACTGAAGCAGATCCTCGCCCAGATCCGGCCCGGGGACTGGTTTATTTCAGTGGACCTGAAGGACGCCTATTTCCACATTCAGATAGCCCCGCGACACAGGCGCTTTCTGAGATTTGCGTTCGAAGGCACAGCCTATCAATTCACAGTAATGCCATTCGGGTTATCCCTGGCCCCCCGCACGTTTTCAAAATGTGTGGACACAGCGCTTTCCCCCCTGAGAGCGAGCGGGATGCGTATACTCAATTATTTAGACGATTGGCTAGTTTTGGCCCGTTCAGAGGATGTGCTCAACAGCCACAAAAATGTTCTGCTCCGTCACTTGGAGAGCTTGGGCCTCTGCGTGAACATGAAAAAGAGCGTGTTATCCCCCAGTCAATCGATCTCGTATCTCGGGGTGGAACTGAACTCGGTCACAATGAAAGCGTGCCTCGGTCAAGATCGCATCCTGGGTCTAATGTCTGCTCTGAACACATTCAGTCTTGGCCGCTCCGTGGCACTGAAGGAGTATCAAAGGCTTTTGGGACGGATGGCGGCGGCCGCAACGGTCTGTCACCACGGTCTGCTTTTCATGCGGCCCCTTCAATTGTGGCTAAAAAAGCGAGTACCGAGAAGAGCGTGGAAAATGGGCTGTGCCCGTGTTGTGGTCACGCGCAAATGCTCGACCGCGCTGAGACCGTGGCGGAATCCAGACCTGTACCAACGCGGCGTCCAGCTAGGAGCGGTGACGCGGCGGAAAGTGGTCACAACGGACGCGTCGACGACGGGCTGGGGAGCCCATTGCGACGGCGTGCCAGCGTCGGGCTTGTGGACGGAGACGAAGAAAACTTGGCACATAAATCGCCTGGAATTGAGAGCGGTCCTATTGGCTCTCCAAAGTTTTCTCACATTAGTCCAAGGGCACCACGTGCTGATTCGTACAGACAACACATCGGTAGTGTCGTACATAAACCGCCAAGGCGGGGTACACTCGAAAGCCCTGTACGAGCAGGCGGTTCACCTCTTGCTGTGGGCCGATCGCCATCTGCTCTCCATCAGAGCGGCGCACGTTCCGGGCTATCTGAACAGCGGCGCGGATATGTGGTCGAGGGACGGGATCCCTCAAGGGGAATGGAGACTGCACCCCGGGACAGTGAGGCTGATCTGCGAACAGTTCGGGATGGCGGATGTGGACTTATTCGCGACGGAAAAGAACGCGCATTGCCCTGTTTTTCTCCCTGTCTCGCTCTCCCCTGGGCGGGGATGCACTCACGATGCAGTGGCCGAACACCCGCCTATATGCGTTTCCCCCCTTGAAAATTTTGCCGCAGGTGCTGCACAAAATCAAGGAAGAGAGAGCGTCAGTGCTGCTGGTCGCCCCATTTTGGCCGAACAGACCGTGGTTTCCCGATCTGATGGAAATACTGACAGCCCCCCCGTGGATGATCCCGCTGAGACGAGACCTCCTGTCGCAGGCAGGCGGTTCGATATGGCACCCCAACCCCGAATGGTGGAAACTCCATGTGTGGGCGGTGTGCGGGAGCCAGTAATAGGGGACTCGTTGTCTCGCCGTATTATGAACACAATTACAGAGGCGCGGGCCCCCTCTACAAGACGCCTATACGCTTCTAAATGGGCTGTGTTTGTGAAGTGGTGTGAGTTGAATGGTTGCAACCCGGAGAACTGTTCCGTGTCGGACATTCTGAATTTTCTACAGCAGCGGATGGACGGCGGCAGTATGCCCTCCACTCTTAAAGTTTATGTTGCTGCTATCTCAGCCTTTCACGTTACTATCGACGGACGCTCGCTGGGTAGGAACGGCCTAGTTGCAAAATTTTTGAGAGGCGCGAGACGGTTGAGACCTTCTCGCCCCCCCACGGTACCGTCGTGGGACTTGGCCTTAACCCTCGGGGCTCTAGCGCACACCCCCCCCCCCCCCTTCGAGCCGCTGATGTCTGTAGGTTTAAGGGAGCTTTCCCTTAAAACCGCACTTCTGATCGCCCTTGCCTCGGTTAAGCGTGTAGGGGATTTACAAGCGCTCTCTGTGAATGCTGACTGTATGCAATTTGGACCAGGTGATTGCAACGTCACTCTAAAGCCCAGACTGGGCTACGTGCCTAAATCGCTTTCTACGTCGTTCAGAGCACAAGTGGTAACACTCCCGGCGTTCGCCCCGGAGTCAACAGTTGACACTTCCCAACATGTGCTATGCCCTGTGCGAGCCTTACAAGTTTATGTCAACCGCACAGCTCGGTTCCGGCAGTCGGATCAATTGTTTGTGTGCTTTGGAAGCAACGCTAAGGGACAGCCTGTCTCTAAGCAACGACTGTCGCATTGGATAGTTGAGGCGATTGCTTTGGCTTATTCCAGCAAAGGAATGGAGTGCCCTATTGGTATTAGAGCACATTCAACGAGGGCAATTGCCTCTTCTTGGGCATGGTCTAAAGGCGTTCCAATCAACAACATTTGTATGGCGGCTGGGTGGTCTTCACAGAATACCTTCGCCAGATTCTACAGTTTGGACGTGTGCTCAGTAGCCTCTCAAGTCCTGGCGGTAGGTCTGAGCCCTACTCTGCCTTCGGCTTCTAGCAACTAGACATGCGGGTGGTCTCAACCAGGTCGTATAGCTGGAATTCGGGGGGCGGAGCCTGCGCCGCATTCATACTATGGGTACCACGCGCTGTGGTGATAACGTTATATCGACAAGGTACGAGCCGGTAGCCCGCCTCTGTCCTTGTTATATACACGAGTTTTAAGGATTCATCACATGCCATGATAGCGCTGGCGGCGGCCAGTCGCCAGGTGTATGCTGTTATTGTGCCCGGCAGAGCCGCTCACATAAGTCATTCCCCATTATTACTCTTACATGAGGAAACGGGTAACATGTCATAACCACATATATCAGTCACATGCTCGGTTGGGGTTCGTTCTGTTTTATACTGTTCATAGCTCTGCCGTTGCCAAGCTTCTCTTCACTGTTCGCACGGCGTTGTTCTATACTGTCCCCAAGCGTCAGCTTCTGACGCCATGTCGAGAGACCATTCTCGAAAGGGAACGTCTCCGGTTACTGTCGTAACCTCGGTTCCCTGAGAGACGGGAACGAGACATGGCGTAAGCCGCCGAGCTCACAGCTCAGATCTGCTGTACTCTTGTCAGTCCGAAGATTCTGAGCAAATGCCGCCAAGACGGTACATTATATAGCGGTTGGGCTCCGCCCCCTTTCGCCGTCTTGACTGGCATTGGCCAGAGAGAGTTGCAACTCCACTGGCGTTGTGCAATAAGATTTCAGCAATGTAGGAAGGAAGGGAGTCCCCAAGCGTTCCCGTCTCTCAGGGAACCGAGGTTACGACAGTGACCGGAGACGTTTTCATGTGTACAGCCAGTCTGTATATTTTGTGAAACAGTGATGTCATCACACCACGTCTTATGTAGTAAAGACTAGAAGGAATAGAGCTACGGGCACTGGGAGCACAAATGTATTTGCATTATTGTAAGGGTAGATTTAGGTGTAGCCGTGTAGGCGTTAATAAAACACAATCTGGTAAGTAGCAACTTTATTGTTAGTATCAGTGGTCTCTTGTGTATGCAGATATTTCTTGAGTCAGGGAAAGATTGGATAGGCAAAGCTCTGGCTTTGTGTGGATGTGGCCATGCGTATATGCATTTATATTTTATATTCTAGCTCTACTTAAGGTTTTCATCACAGATTTCTTGTCATGCAACACATTTTTAAAGTACAAATATTCCATGTAGTTTCTCATTTATAATCATGAAATTTTCCTAATCAATTACAACAATACTGCTAAAAGTAGTTTTAAATGGAGCTATCATATAACACACCAGGACATAAACAAGATATACATATATTTAACACATTTTAAAAAAAAAGCAAAGTAAATTTCAATTCATTTTTAGCTTGTTAAAGCCCCACTTGGCTACTTTTGCTCTCGGGGTCCCCCTACAGTTTGGAAAAAATAATGTCCTCAACTACTGTCGTAAGCGCTGTAATCCTACAACAGGGGATGCCATCGCGCGTGCATTTGTTGACATGACAACCCTGATAGCCCTGAACTAGTGATGCGTGGCTCGTCTCATAACCCGCGGACCCCGTATGTCTATTTAATGGTCGCGGGTGCGCGGCGGGTTGTAAAAATATATACAGTGGTGCGGTGCCGGCCAAATAACTTCATAAAAGTGGCGCTGCGGATCGGTGCAGCACATGGTGCAGCACTAACAGTTCCCCTGAACACTGCAAGAGGATTTCGAGTTCTTCTGGCGGCGCGTGTGAAATGTCTTCATCCCAGGTAACGTTACAGTCAGTGGCATATGCTTCAGCATGTCATATGAATATAATTTCATGGCTTTTATTTTTTTCAAACGCCAAATAATCACGATGCTCACGTTTACAAGCCAGCGTCATTATAGTAGTCTATTGGTTAGCGTTTTACAGAATCTATATGATACTTCAGTTCAATGTTTGAGTGGTAGCTCACCGTAACAAGCAGGACAGCATCGGTCGGGCACGCCTCCTCCAGCTCACGCCGACGAGCAAACCCTGGTTACATTTTGATCCTAGTCCTGCCTTTAATCCCATCACTTTTTCGTTTCCTCTTATTGCTTTCCTCCAACAAAACATTTTCTTTCTTATGTGTCTGTGCTGCTTCGGACATGACTATATTATCCGACGAACAAAGTTGTGCTCGCACGTCTGAATATAAGGAAGTGTGTGTGTTGGTGGAAGTGACGTATATGCCGTAAAGCAGTCGAATTTTGTAGTTCTTTTTGTTCTCGGGTTACTACCCGAAACCCGAAGTTTAAAAGTACGATTAAAAACGATACAGACCCCATCAGGCTATGGCAGACGTGTCATTCAACCTATTGTAAGTCGATTTATCATCACAAGAGTCTTAAAAAATATATTATGAAGGTTGAAAAGTTACCTAGTGCTGCTTTAATGCCCAAAATCTCCCACCACTGGACTAAAAAACAAAACAAAACATTAAGAGGTAAAACTGCCTATTCTTAATTAAATTAAACTAGCTTAAAAAAACTTGTTTTAAATTATATATAATATTTATTTTTAAATAATTAATCATCATATATTTCTATATTTCACAAGACAGTGACACTGCAGGAAATATTTAGATTTTATTTGAAATGGTGCATAATTTTCCTTCGTTTTTTTTTGTTGAACAAAATGTCCATCCAAATGATTAACATATAGCAGAAAAAAATGCCTTTTTCTTTGTGAACAATAAAATTACATGTCATATCAACTGGCAAAATAAAATTCAAAGAATTTATTTTGGATGGACCAGCCTGGTCCGGAGAATATTTTTTTCATACATTCCTTTCAATGCATCGACACAGGTCAGAGAAGATAATATGAATGTGTCTCCAATATAACATAATAAACATCTCAGCTAAAACTAATAAAAAGGAGGAACAGGTAATAAGTAGTAGCAGTAGTGCTGGAAATCAACTCTTGCGCTTGGTGCATCCGTGTCGGTATAATCTCACTCGATCAACAAACGTTTTCATCAGTTTGCAAAATATCACAACTCCCGACAGATCCAGTTTATCTTCTATGCGACGACAGTGGTCAAATTAGCCAAGGAGCATCATGTCGATGGGAGGAGAAAAACAAAGAGAATAAAAAAAACAGAGGTATCGTAAAGCATCGCCATCTGATCAGGCTGCGCCGAGCGGAATGGTGAAGGAGAGGTAATCTCCCACCTCACCCCACTTTGCTCTGAAATGCTGGAATATGGTGATCCACGTCGTCAACACGGCCACCCACAGTAAAAGCCCCAGAGCTGACTTCTTTATGTCTGTTGAGGGCAGAAGAAACAGTGGTATACATTACATCCTAGATGTCAAACTGAAACGCATATACATCCGTCACGGACAGCACGGTGAGCTGTGAACTCTAGTCTTGGATAATTGTATTTAACTTTATAAAAGCCTACTATATCATCTGACCACGTCTCTTAAGTTATGAAACTGCTGAAAAAAATACACAATCTTCAGCATGTCTTCTGGCCTGATTGATTCCTTTTTAGCAAGTAAAAGGCCTCTTATTTTTAAAAACCCATAGGTTGTGATTCACATCTTTTTGTAATATTTCAAAATGAACACTAGACTGAAGCAAATTAAAGGGATAGTTCACTCAAAAATGATTGATTTACTTATGATAATACTTATTGATGTATTGATATACTTGCAATCCTAGGTGTATATGACATTCTTCTTTCAAATTAATACAATCAGTTATATAAAAATAAAAATCCTGGCTAATCCAGGAATTATAATGGCAGCCCAAAATTTCAAGTGCCACCCAAAAAATGCATCCATCCATCATAAAAATAATCCGACAGAAAGCCTTCCATATTCAATTTACAAAAAAAGCGTTACTAGAGTGACCAGAATGTAGCGCAAGTGTTTTGAACTGTGCGAGGCGTTACACTTTCTTTGGAAGTTGAATATGGTAGTCTGTCTGCCAGAAGCTAGATATTTTACTTGATATATGTTTATGATGGATAGGTGCACTTTTTTGGGCTTTAAATTTTGATCTTCCATTATAATGCTTGGATTATCAAGAACATATTTCAATTTGGACTCTATTCGTCATAAATTATCATAAAACTAAGCATTTATCATCTAAGACATATTATTGGGAGATATAGATTGATAACTATATATTTATATGCACGTAGTCTGCTATACTGTTAGAAAGATCCATTCCTTTCTATATATCATAATATGAGAGCCATACAAGTCTGATACATCAAATATGAAAAGCAAGCACATATGCAAACCTTTTTAAAGATTTTTATATTATGTCTAGTTTCAATAAACCTTTCCATATAAAAATATGCACAAATACAATATTTAATAAAGGCCATAACCTATTCATGTGTAATACACTGCAAACTGCCCATACAGGCCAACTCATAATGTTTTAATGAAGTATTGTGTTATTTACATTTATGCAAAGCAACATGCATTACATTTTACCAGTTAATATGTTCACTATATAGATGCAACAACACTCAACATAATGCAGAACAATATTCACAATACAGCACGATTTCTCAAACCGTATTGCTTAAATATAGCATTGTATTTAATACAATTGATTGATGGACACAAGCAACTCCTGGACTCAAAATGTGCCCTTAAAAGTATAACTCTGTTTGCATACACACACTCGAGTTTACACAAACTCGGCTCAAGAATTCCAGCGAGGGAACAGCATCCAGTTCGTCTCTGCAATGTGAATATCCTCGAGGTTTTTTTTTTTTTTTTTTTTTGCACTGACTTGAAATCTGAATTTAGACTTTTTTTAAGAGACATATAGTGGGAAGCGTTGTAAGGAAGAATATCACCCACAACAGTGTGGTAAAACACTTGTGTCTTTTGAAAAAGTGTGACTCATGACATGCATTGCATTGTGTCGCATACTCACAGGATTTGATCTGTGGTTGTTCGGTGTACGCAGGTTTTAAAAAAGCCTCTTTGAAAAACCACAACACATTAACCAGCCAGAGAAAGGGGAGGAATGCAAAACCACCTGAGGAAAAAAAATAGCACATTGAAAACAACCCCACTCGTACACAAAACATCGAAACGTGTAATGATATCCATTTGCCACAACATACCTAGGTAGTATCTTCTGCAGAGGCTAAGCTTCTCTTCGTTTGGAATACGTTCAAGATTCATAGTGGAGTCGGTATTTGTTGTGATGGCGGTCGGGTTTCTGTGAAGAAAAGAGTTCGTCGATAAATCCAGACACAGGTATCCAAGCGAACTGATCGATATCCTGAAACATGCTGCCATCTGCCTACTCAAAACAGTACTGCCATAACACAGTGATTCGCATGATTGCAGCTATAGGGAAATTGAGATTACTGCGAATTTATTAAAGCCCCCGTCACAACTTTGTCATATGATCAAATCATCTGATCAGGAATACACTTAGAGAACAGTCAAATTGATCAGAGTACTAAAATGAAACCCATCAAACCTACACCTCAGTCAAATCAGCATTACTGCAAACATAAGTGATCGCATACGACAGACTGTCTTCTCTAAAACCTTAAACTGGTCGATTGTTTTAATGAAGTTGGGTGGATACCTGAACAGCCGAGCTCAGATGAGAAAACGGAGGGTTTAACACAACAAAGGCGAGGGGGAACAACTTTTATGGTTCCGCTTCCTGATGAAAACTATGACGTGACGTCACTCCCCGGCGTTTCATGATGGGTAATGGAGTTTTCTAGGACAGGCGTGAAGCGCGTGACTGGTATTCAAATCATGGGTTATACAGTATTTAACCCTTTGGTCTAATGACGCAATTAGCGAATGTCATAAAAAAACACGTGCAGTCCGGGTTAAATATATAAAAATAAATGTGTGTGTGTGTGTGTGTGTGTGTGTGTGTGTGTGTGTGTGTGTGTGTGTGTCTGTATATATATATATATATATATATATATATATATATATATATATATATATAGAGAGAGAGAGAGAGAGAGAGAGAGAGAGAGAGAGAGCGAGAGAGAGAGAGAGAGAGAGAAATTTTTTATTTTTTTTTGGTAAAATATTGATGCCAATCCTGGGACCATTAAGATTGATTTATTATTATTATTATTATTATTATTATTATTATTATTATTATTATTATTATTATTATTATTTTCATTAAAATTCCACACAAAATGATCTGCACTGTAGTGTATAACTTGCATAGTGTCTTATTCTTATTCTTAAATTATTTATTTGGACAGTCTTACATTAAAAAACAGGCTACTACAATCCAATCATTTTAATCAGCACTAAATATAGTAAATTATATAAATAGATTAATAATACAAAAAATACCTAATTTAAATATTATTTCTTATTTAAATAGTATAATGGTATTAATAATTTTTGCATTATAATGCAAATTTACATGAATAGTGTGATGAATGTTAAAAATAACTGGTATGTGAAAGGGTTTTATCCTGATACAACACAGGAGATGTGAACATAAAGGCTCATTTTTATCTATTCAAATGGTTTAAATCGCTGAAATGTTATAATAAACACACACACACACACACCCACACACACACACACACACACACACACACACACACACACACACACACACACACACACACACACACATATAAAAAAGTGAGTATATATCAAACTTACATCCATTTTCGTTTCGTATTGTATATATATATATATATATATATATATATATATATATATATATATATATATATATATATATATATATATAAGATGCAAACAATTTATATATAATGCACATTCAACATTTGTCTTGACAGTTCCGTCCAGATATTGTGGAAGTACACTTCATTCCCAGCCTACACGTCCCATAGTGCACCGCGCGTCCACCCCCCCTCCCATCAGCGCTTTCCCTCTTCTCGCAGCCTGAGTTTCTGTCTGTCGGTGTTGTTGTTGATGCGATGATGGCGGCAGCGGGATGCGGATCAGCAACCGCGGCTGCCGTTGTGGGCGCAGGCGGAATGGGCGCGGCGCGGGGTCGCTTCCCCGGTCGGCCTTGGTCGTCGCGGAGCCGTTTGCGTTCGGAGAAGCGATGGCAGCTCGGCCGCTCTGGGACAGATCTAGACGAGATCTCCTCCAACGGAGGCCCGAGGCCCACCTGCCTGGTGCTCGCGCTGAACGAGGACCAGTCTCACTTGCGCCTTCTCGGGCTTGAGGCGAGCTACAAGAGCCTGGGAGAGGCTGGGTACAGCTCGAGTGGGAGCGAAGAGGTGAGTGTATGGCTCAAACTGGCGTTTTTTACTGCCGCATTCAAACAGTGCACCAGTGCGAGCGTGTTTTTACGCGGCCGTGTTTCATAGGAAGGAATAAGAATACAAGTAGCGCGAGTGCAGTGACTGCCGTATAGCGTTACATTAAAACACGGAGGGGGAGGGGGGCAGTTACTGTAGCATTGTTGCTCACAGCAGAATGAGGGTCAGAGATCATGCAGTTTGATTTAAATATGTGTATATATTTCGTACAGCTGTAGGAGTTGCACACAAGCACCACTGTATGCGTTAACCGATCCTCTTTGCACGTGCATATTGCCTTTTCTCCCATGCATGCACCAGTTGCAGCACCCAGTTTGCTGGACTTGATTCTTGTGACAGATTGCTGATAAGAGCATTCAGTGCTTGATCACCTGCAGTGAAGAACAATGATGTTAGTTTGATGCATATAAGGTCATTTCACGACAGTCAATGAATGTATATGTAGAGACAGTGACTTTATCAATGCAAAGCCGACCCAAACTTTTGCAGTGTTACTTATGCTTTGTGGGATTTGTCTTAACGCATCAACCAAAATCCAGCGAATTAATTTTATTTCATATGTCATTTGCATCTTCTGTTGACCATTATGATGCATATTAGTCTGTCCCTAGTCATTGTTTTACAAACCCCCCTGTGTATTTGCAACAAATGGTGTAAGTGCATATTTTGATTGTAAAAAAGTAGATTTTAGTTATACTATTTGTAGATATTGGGCCTAATATATGTAGATTTAAGGTGGAATTAAAATATTATTGCATTAAAAATACTTACAAATACTTCCCTGATATATCTAAGGTATGTTCTGTTACTTTATCATTCTATAAATTTTCATAGTGACCTAATCATCCTGTTCCGATGTGAACTTTATCACACACATATATTTAGTTAGGTGTGTCAGTAGGCGACAATCTTAAATGGTGAGTCCTGTTACACTTTGTTTTTGTACAGTAAACAGCAGATTATCAAAAACTGGACATGTGTAGCAGACAGGTGTTTTCTTTCTGTATCGTGATCATGGCCTTGTGCACAAGGCTATTAAATGAACGATACAATTGACAAACATGTTTTTAAAGACGCCTATATCAAAAGAGATTCAAAGAGACCTTTAGCATATCAGTATAAGGCCTATTAAATGTTAAACATTTAGCGTGAACTTTGATGTTGGACTTTTGCGGGATCTATTCATGGTTGTTGAGAGTGTAGAGTAACTGTTTCAGTTTCTCCATTTCTTTAGACTGATGTATTTGATGTGGATCCATTGGCACACCATATGTTCAGGGTTTCCATGACAATGAATTGTAAATTGTAAAACTGTGATTTGCACACCTGTTAAAGGGTTAGTTCACCCAAAAATGAAATTAGCCCATGATTTACTCATCCTCAAGTCATCCTAGGTGTAAATGACATTCTTGTTTCAGACGAATCAAATCTGAGTTTTATTAAATTCCTGGCTCTTCCAAGCTTTGTGATGGCAGTGACTTGTTGCTCTGTTTTTGGAAGTTCATAAAAGTGCATCTATCCATCATATAACTGCTCCACACGACTCCGGGTGATTAATAAAGGCCTTCTGCAGCGATGCGTTTGTGTGAGAAAACGTTATAAAGTAAATTATCTAGCTTCCGCCAGATTGCCTTTCCGGAAAAAGTCTAACGCCTCTCGCAGTTCAAAATGCTTCAAAATGAAGACATTGCACACCAGTTAGTTTTTTTCCCCCGATATCGTGGAAACTAGGTATTTTACTTTATAAAGTTTTAAAAATGGATATTTTTCTTACACAAACACATCGCTTCGCTTCAGAAGGCCTTCATTAATCAACCGGAGCTGTGTGGAGCGTTTATATGATGGATAGATGCACTTTTATGGACTTCAAAAACGGAGCAACAGTTCACTGCCATTATAAAGGTTGGAATCAACCTTTTTTTAATATAACTGATTTTATTCGTCTGAAAGAAGAATGTTTCATACACCTAGGATGACTTGAGGGTGAGTAAATCATGGGCTAATTTTTTACTTCAGGGTGAACTGACCCTTTAAAGTCATGGACGTGTGTAGTTTTAATAGTTGTGCTTGGCATTCGCCAGAAATTGCTCTATGTGAGTGTACTGTATGGATAATAAGTCCTTATCCAGTAATCTTGAACAGTGAGAAAAGTCATGAATTCATTGGTCAAAAGGCGTGGGAACCCTGTATGCAGTTTTTCTCCCCCCTGGTGCACTTGTTTCACCTATGTATCATTGGCATGGAAATGTGCTATGGTTACTTGTGTTGTGTTGTCTGAGCAGAAACCTGCAACTGAAATAAAAATAAAATAAAAAAAAGATGATCAAGGTCAAAGTTATGTGGACTTTGAAGGCTTGAAGACGCTCTCTCACTTGCGTCATATAAAAAAATAGATACAGAGCCATTGTCTGTGTATTAGCTTTTGTGAAGTTTCGGTTTCCGGTTTAACAGCTAACTTCTGTAAAGTTATATGTGCAGATTTGACAGGGTCACTGTCTTCCATCATGCTGTCTGTAATATATTGTGTGGGATGTCATATTGGTCAGTGCAGAGTATTTGACCATGCATGTAAACTTGTCAAAAAGGCTTTTTTATTATTATTATTATTTATTTTTATAACATTGATGTTAAAATAACAGAGATTGTTTAACTAAACAGTACTTTACCTGAGGACTATTTCTTAATACTAAATAATTAATCAGTTATTTTTCAAGTTTACTAGGGTGGTTAACAACAGAGTTGTTTCACACAACATAATAGTCGAGTTGTTTCAGTTCAGTTCTTTCTGTTTTTGAGCATGAAACGGTGTGCTGTGAAGTGTGAAAGAGAGTTATGTCTTCTACAGTTCAGTGTTTTAACACTTGTAATGTCTAATTCTAATGAGGCCTTAAATATCTGTCAAATACAGAAATGGCATAACTCTTTTGTATTGTTCTGCTTAGGCCTATATTCTTTACAATATTGACAAGAGTCTTAAACAAGAACAGCCCCTTTATAAATGTGCCACGGTCAAATATGTACTGCCTGTTTTAAAACTTCAGCAACATTAACACAAATATCTAAATGTATGAATTTGAATGTAATTTTTCCCATTTTGTTTGGTTTTATTGAACTGACATTTTCATGTACTGTTGAAAAATTTGGGGTCTGTAAGGTTTTTTTAAAAATGTTTTTTTAAAAGAAGTCTCTTATGCTCATCAAAGCTGCATTTATTTTACCAAAAATACAGTCAACGGTAACAGTTTAAAATAAAATGTACTTTATTTTCATGAAGGCACAGCTGAATATTCATCAGCCATTATTCCAGTTTGCAGTGTCACATGATCCTTCAGAAATGGTTTAATGCTGATTTGCTACTCAAGAAACATTTATTATTAGTGTTGAACACAACTGGTAATGTGCTGCTTAATATTTTTATGGAAACCATGATGATAAATTCTGGATTATTTGATGAATACGACAAAAAGGTTAAAAAGAACAGCATTTATACATGTCTTTACTGTCACTTTTGATCAATTTAATGCACTCTTGCTGAATTAAAGTATTAGTTTCTTACTGACCCCAAATTTACGCATTGATGTAATGTGTATTATATCACAGTAAATGGTAAACCAGCCAGAGGATTGCAAATGCAACAAACTAGTAAAATGTATACTTGAAACAATTTACACGTTATATTCAAATGTGTTAAAGCTTGCTTCTCTTGACTTTCAGGGAGCTGAATTTAAAGGATTTGAAGTTCAAAATGAAAATGGTAGCGCCCCGGTTCGGGCTGGACGAAATCCATGTAAACGTAAGTGTGGCTTCAGATGCAAAAAATTCAGAACATCTCCAAAAGTCTGTGTTTGTATAGCTTTTTACCTTAAAATTGTCCCATGCGATTAAAAAAAAAAAAAAATGTTTTACTTCAAGGACAAGGTGTTGGCATAGTTCATTTAAAGGGGTGATGAATTGAAAAAATCAGCTTTCCCTTGAGCTTTTGATATATAAAAGGTCATGATAAGATAAGGTTATCCTGTAAGTTTCAGAGCTGAAAGCTTCCTTGTTAGTCAAAGAAAAGCTTTATAGACACCAGGCCCAGAAAACGGTCCTGTGCTTCATACTTGCGTCACTGTGCGACGAAACACACCTATACAGCACGTCTAATCCAGTAGCCCCGCCCACCGACTCATGGAGGTGATCGGCTCGTGTTACTAGCTAGCCAACAACAATGGCGAGGAAGATAGCAAGATATTGCGCTATTCCTGGTTAGAGGAAGAACACAGTCGCTGCATAGGCTTCCTTCGGATCATAATATTAGGAATGTGTGATACTTCATTTATTTTTAATGAAGTTCCAGCCGACATGGGGAAGAAATGTTCACTTCATTTCACTGCGGAATCGTTTGTAAACAAATCTCCGGTCGACGCTGGATTTGGATCCGAAAGGAATGGTAAAACACACTTATGCGAGTTAACCGTGTTTTTAAATGTAATAGTATTGCATTCTTATAGATCGATTTGCTTATGTACGTGTCTAACAGAACATCGGCACTGTGTGCGCGTGGTTCGTGCTAATATCGTCCGATCCTGCAGACTATGTGTAATATAAAAATAATAGTCCAATCAATCGTGGTTGGATGAGAAATAAATAATTGTGTTTGTTTAATGAAGACGTTTACGAGCCCTGTGATTGAGAGAATCTTTTCGGTTGCCGCTTCTCCCTCAATCTCTCCCTTCTCCCTCATGTGAACTGACAGGGGAGCTTAAGCTCATTAAATATGCAAATATTATCCAATTCTAGCCGTGGACGTTTACTTCCAAGTCTGCAGTGCGGAATGCCCACCAAAACCCAGCGTTCAGAAGACAGCCTCAAAACCAGTGTAGAAAATAGCCTATTACTTATTAATTATGATGTTTTTTGAATATAAAAACCACACGAACATCATTAGTTGACCTCAGACAACAGAATAAAAAAATAAAAAGGCCAATTCATGACACCTTTAAAAGATAAATCTTATTTCTGTCTTCACTTGATAGTCACTGTAGCTTGTGACTTACATGTTTGATTCACTTGACTATATTTAACCACTGTGAATTAAGGCTGTCAATTTTTATTCGATATTCGAGTATGCATTCGAACATGATGTGAAATATCCGAAATATAAATAAACGATCCGGTTTTTAAAGTGCCATCTATAGCGCATTTTTATACAGTCTATAGCTCCTTATAAGCACCTCACTTGGAATAAAAATGTTGACTGTGTGCGCATGTCACAAAACGATTCCGGTTGAAAGTCAGCACATGTAAACCCCAGATCGGTTTAGATAACGTCTCATGTAAACAGTCCACTTAATCTTTTCTATTGTAATTATTCTAATCGCAATGACAAAAGAGTGTGCTTATAATATGTTTTTTATTTAGTTTTACTATGAATGAATGTAATTAAATTTTAGTTGAACTTAATTTCATCTTGAATGGTCTGTTTTAGGTAATCGTGCTTCAGCAAAGTCGTCAAGGAGGATACGTCAAAGGCTGGCTCTTCCAGTCTCTCCTTTAGTGGAAAGCACAGGTTCACAAGATCCTCAAAATGATTCAGGTTCTGTTCAGCAACTACACAGTCAAGAGTCTCTAAAGGACACATCTGTAGATGAGAAGGGTGGTAGTGGAGGTGATGGAGGATCAGAGAAACCCACCAGGAGAAAAAGGGGGGCAAAAAAACAGAAGCCCCAATCAACTCCAAGGATCACAATCAAGTTGGTGGCCAAAAAGACAGTGGTTACAGTCCAACGTAAATCTGTTAAAAAACAGAAGGAAATCAAATCTGAAGTTACAGAGAGTCAGTGTGCCCAAATATCAAATGCTCATGTGAAATTAAAGACAAACGTACCAGCCAGTGAATGCAGTGCTGTTGAGGCAAAGGAAGAGGTTTGTACCAGAAGACGAGGGAGATCTGCTGACAAGAAATTAGAATCGACTCCACAAACAGATCTTAAAAAAGAGCCCAATGACCAAAAACTGAAGCTGAGGAAATCAACTCGAAGGTCTCAAAATCCACCTCCCAATGAAAGTATGGAGCCAAAACCTGATGATAAGTCAGAACAAGAGGCATCAGAGGTAAATAAACTTGTGATTAGGAGACAACGCACAAGGTCTTCAAATATTCCACAGGAATCTGGAAACCAGAGTTTAGCAGAGTCACTGTTAGAGGTCTCAACAATTGATGAATCCAGGTCACCTTCAAAGAAGAAAAAAAAGAAAAAGAAGAAGAAAAATCGTAAAGAATCAGAAAGGAATCAGGAGTCTCATTCGCCATCAGCAAAAGACCTTGGCCACTCAACTGATGATCCTCAAAAACTCGCTTTTGACAAGGATTTTGTCGGAATTCCAGGTTTGAAATTGACCAGAATACGAAACCCCAAGGCCCGGTCTCGCAAGAAACGCTGCAAGTTTGTCTGGACTCTTACACTGGTGAAAAGCAAAAACAAAGATTCCCACATCCAAGAGAATCCAAGCAAACCCCAAGAAAGCAAAAGTAAAAAATCCCAAGTCCAAGACGATCTCAACAAAATACAAGAAAACACACCCCAAGATTCTCAAATCCAAGAGAGTCCAAGCAGAGCAGAAGAAAACCCCAGCACAGAGGCTGAACTTGCTTCTAAATTTGATGAGGAAGTAGATGTTTCTATAGAAACAAAATCCACATCCACTCCTCCTAATACCTTGGAAGGTAGCTCTACACAGGAGACGCAAAACATAGAGAACACTGCAAGTGATATATTTACTGAAAGACCAGAAAACCTAGTGGCCATTGAGAAGGTTGAGGAGACCTTAGAAAAAGAAACCAAGGAGGTTCTTGAAAGGTCTGAATTCGAAAGCACTGAAGCACATCCAGATGAGGCCACTCAGACGAATCCTGAAGATCTGATCAGTAATGATACCGTTCCACCACTTCAAATTAAAGTTGTCTCCTCACCAGGTAAAAATAACAGTCTAAAGCAATCCTTTTTAATTCAGCAAGTTACAACTCCACCTGAAATAAAAGAACCTGCAAAAATTGAAGACCATCAGCACTCAGAAACGAGTGAGAATGTGTTGGAAATTAGCGCTACCACTCCCGCCCCCAAAGTAAGGAACAAGCTATGTCAAAACACTGCTCGGAAGAAGCGTACTAGACGCAGTCACTGGACAATTTACAGACGAAAGTGCAGGCGAAAGTGCAAGTTGAATACATCTCAAGAAAACCCTGCTTCTGAAATTGCAACTGAAATTGAATCTCAGGTGGAGGAATCACCAGTATCACCAACAGAAGTGCCAGCAGCTGTTGAATCCAAACCAAAAAGACATTTAAGTGAAGTTAGTCAGAAAAAAGGTAAAAGGTCCATTCCACCAGCTACAGAATCATTACCTGAAGCAGCCGAATCTCAGGTCATCGAACAAACTGTTGAATCACCTCCAACCAGTCCTAATCTTGGGACAGAACCCCAGCCAGAGATAAAACTTGAGACAGAATTAATCGAAACTAAAGAGGTTCTAGTTTTAGAGCCTTCTGTTAGAGATCACCCACAGATACCTCGTTCTTCACACAGGCAAATAAAACGGGTCAAACGTAGAAGAAGATCTTTGATTGGAAGGCGAATACGAAATCCAAAATTGCAAAAGAAGAAGTTGGTTGAGGTTAGTGACGATTGTCCCCTGGTGACAGGGACTGAAGTAGGAGAGTCTCAACTAGTTGGTATATTCTCAACAAAGTACAAGAGGAAACAGATTTCGAGTCTTCAGTCATTAGAGGGTAGACGGAAAAATTCTAAGCTCTTATCCAAACAGGTTGAGAACACCAGTGATCATCTTTCCGATCAGGCAGAAAACGATTCTGTGAATGTGAAAACAGACCAAGATCAAGACATCCAACGTAGCAAAACGAAGTTCGTGAAAACCATCAGACATTTCATAATGCCGGTTGTTAGTGCTCGATCCTCTCGGGTTATCAAAACTCCAAAGAGGTTCATGGATGATCTTGGCATGTCAGATCTTCCTCGCAAGAACTCCCAAAAGAAGCTTGGTCTACAACTGAAATCAAAGAAACCTGATCCCAACGAAACCGGTGAACCTGGATCCCTTCAGTCTCAGGATGAAGAGGAAGTGAGTGACACTGATCTTGATTTGTCTTCCACTTGGGAATCAAAACCCAAATCACCTGATGACGCTGAGATCTTCAGCGAGGAGAAGCAGCCTGGAAAAAGGCGATCGCTACTCAGAGATCCGAGTTTCAAATGGGGAGTGCTGGAGCCTGCCAATGACGATGTGTACACCTTTGATGAAGATCTTGACAAGGAGTTGGAGACCTTGCTATCTGCCAAAGATTTTACAGTGGACTCGTTGCTTGATCCCATCCAAAAGAAGAAAAAATCCTCAAAATTCAAAGCGCAAACATCAAAATTTAGGTTATACAAAAAGCTTAAACTCAAACAGAGTCTCTCACAGCGTAAAAAGACCTCAAAGGACAAAATAGGCAAAGTTGTATCATCCCCTGCCAAGACGCAGAAGGAGGAGTTGGAAGAAGGGGCCAGTCTAATAAAGTCTCTCAGAGACATGAAGAAGGAGAAAGCAAAACTCAAGATTGAGGATCTCAACACCCCTGGGGTTGTTCGCAAAGTCTCCATCTGTGTCCGGGCTCTGAGTGCCAAGTTGCTGGCGCAACACCAGGCAAAAGACATCCAAGAGGATGACCTGCCAGATGAGTTTTCCATCCATACAGACATCTCTCTTCCCAATAAATGCAAAGGTAGGCAAATAGTTTAGTTCTCTAAACCTTTAATTATTAATAAATGCTGACTGCATTAAAGTACACTTGAAATCGCAATCACTTTTGTAATACATGCTCCTGGTCTTGTTAAAAACTAATCAGTTCACATTATTCCAAATATGTATATTTTCTGAATTGTCTAAAATCTTACTGTTAGTCAACAGTTAATTTAATGCAGTTCATGTAAGAAAATTTTCAACAACCATTGAGTATTTTATGCCAAATAAAACTTCAAGGATTTTAGAAAGTACTACTTGACAGTATTTTGGTCATAACGTGTGCAGCCATATTTTTTCTTTCACAGATTTTGATAAGATGCATCTCACAGAATCAGAAGGTCTGATTTCTGAAGACACTCAGAAACATACCGTTGACATTGAGGAGAAAACTACCACCCAGCGCCCTCGGCTTACCGGAGCCAACAAGCGCATGTTCAACCTCCTCAAGAAAGCCAAGGTTCAGCTCATCAAAATAGATCAGCAGAAACAGCTGAAGTCATCTGGGGTAAGTCTATTTATCTAAATGTGTCTGTTTCCATCAAAACAAACCGTTTTTCAAAAAACTAGTGAAGCTTTTTTTCTTTCTTTTTAAACAGCAAGGATGCATTATCAAAATGCATCAAAAATATTAAATTGATTATCAAAAATTTAAAGTGATAGGTTCCACAAAAAACATTTAACATTGATAATAATAAGAAATGTTCCTCGAGCAGCCAATCAGCATGTTGGATTTCTAAATGATCAGTTGATTTCTTAATTATCATGTGACACTAAAGACTCTTTTTCGTCACAGGAATACATGAAAAGTTAAAATATATTAAAGGTCCCGTTCTTCGCGTGTTTTCAAAGCTTTGATTATGTTTACTGTGTGCAATATAACATGAGTTCATGTTTCGCGTGTAAAAACAAACAGTATTTTCACACAATTGACTTATCTGTACAGCGCTGTTTCCTCTGTCCTAAATACGGCCTGATGATTTCCTTGTTCTATGAAGTCCCTCCTTCAGAAACACGTAACAAGTTCTGATTGGGCCAGCGCTTCCCGTGTTGTGATTGGACAGCAGCTTAGCGCACTTTGCCCGGAAAGGTCCCGCGTCTTACCATAACCGGGAGATGCAAGCGCTGAATGCGCGCTCTTCTCCACATGAGAGAGCAACAAGGCCACAGCCCCTATTTTGCGTGTTCTTGTGGGCGGAGGGTTAGTCAACAAACGGTTCTAGTGACGTCATTACATTCCTGCACTTCCTACTGTAGTCCAAACCGGCGGTTCGCTGTAGGCTTTGAAAGGGAACTTCTGTTAAATAAAATATCTCGCTTGGCATTGAACTTTGAGCTTTATAATTTTACAGGTATTATTTATGCTCCAACAGCAACATTTCACACTAACTTAAGTTTGAAAGATGGAATCGCGAAGAACGGGACCTTTAAAGTTGAAACTTTATTTTAAAGTTATTTTAAATTGTAATAATATTTCACAATATTAATGGTTTTACTCTATTTTTGATCAAATAAATGCATTCTTGGTGAGTGAGCAAGAGACTGAAACCAGTTCATTCGGTGAACCGGTTTTGACCGATATGTATTTTTCAAATCCCGCCATACCGCTGTGTTGCTAAAACAGCTGCTATATATATTCAGGGGCCATGACGAACACTATCTAGAGTGTAAAGAGAGTCCTCTATTAACTGCATACCCTTTTTATACTAACGGTAAAAACTTTATAACACAACAATAAATACCTCACAAAACTAAGTCTTTTTAATGCTACAAATACCATATAGAGAACAGTGATGGAATCACAGAACCCAGTCACAAATGGAACCTACTGTTTAAAGCGGAACACACAGAAATTTGTGGATGAATAAATCAAAAGTAGGGCTGTACAATGAATCAGATATTGATAGGGACTAGTGTCTGAATATTAAAGGGATAGTTCACTTTAAAATGAAAATTGTCATCCTTTACTCACCCTCAAGTTGTTTCAAACCTTTATGAATTTCTTTCTTCAGCTGAACACAAGGGAAGATATTTTGAAGAATGTCAGTAACCGAACAGTTAACTGGAGCCATTGACTTCCATAGTATTTTTTTTCCTACTATGGAAGTCAATGGCTCCAGTTAACTGTTTGGTTACTGACATTCTTCAAAATATCTTCCCTCGTGTTCAGCTGAAGAAAGAAATTCATACAGGTTTGAAACAACTTGAGGGTGAGTAAAGGATGACAAAATTTTAATTTTAAAGTGAATTATCTCTTTAAAGCTAAAAAAGGAATGTTCTGCCATGTCTGTGTGAGTGAGCTCCACAGTTTGTCTACTACCACACATACTGAAACACACGCGACACTCGCAATGAGTTCAGCGTCTGACCTTTATCTCCATAGATGCTCTCAGAGTCAATTCATGAACATTGTTTCATTTGATAAAACTATCGATTTTTCTTTACCCGACTGCTTCATGCATTTTTACTCCTTACACTTTTCCTTCAGCTTTTCCGAAAGCTGCGATTGGCAAACGGAAAGCAAGAAATTACCGTAGTAAACCATATTTTGGCAAAAAGCGCTATTTGTCTTTAAGGATTTTTTTTAAGCACGCCAAATGTTGAGGATTTACGGTCAAATAGCGCTTTAATATGCTGGCGCCAACACTCGCATTCTAATAGGGTTAAGCGTAATGTATTCTGATGTATTTGATCTGACTGGGTGGGCAGCTGTCAATCTCAGGCCCAACCGTAGATCCGCCCCTATCATAGGTTGGTTGTTTTGTCTGGTATGCACTTGTGTCTCCGCGCGTTTTCAAAGAACATGGGTCTTTGCACACTGAGTCCTTTTTTTTTTCCGCATGCGTTTTTTCATATTCATGATCCGAAAAACTCGTCACGCACAGAGATCTTGCACACTGAGTCCGATGCTTATTAATGAATGTGTTACGGGGAAAAACGCAAAACAAGACAAAGTGACGTCTAGTGAGGATGATTTGTTTGTCCTGAGGAGATATTGGGTTCATCTAACGTTACTCCTGTGATCGCGTAGAGAGGAGAGTTTCCCTATCAAGCGGGGTTATCCGCGGCCATCATTTGTATATTTTCCAATATATTGCATGAATATATAATATATTTTATAATGCCATCAATATATTATTCCATATATTAAAATATATTTCAAGAAAATATATTGGTAAATATATTTTCCTTTCGTAAAGGGAGACTTGATGTGCTATAATTATAGCTGTGATATAATAATATTTGTAGCATTTTTGCTAGAATAATATGTATGGTGGCTCTGAGTTGTCAAAACGTCTCTCAAAATGCGTTTTTACGGATGCGAAAACGCAGAAAATCGAACCTGTTCCAAATTTTTTTTTGACGGACGAAAGTTTCGGAGGCAGTGTGCAAGCGTGATTGACATAACGTGAGGTCGAATTTATTTTTGGAAGTGCGTAAATTATTATTCTAGCAAAAATACCACAAATAATATTATTATATCACACCTATAATTATAGCACATCAAGTCTCTGTTAAGCTCTGTGTGTGTGATCGGATCCATAGACATACTGCCAGGTGTTCGGGATCAATTGATTCACGGAAATTAGTGGTCTTCTTTTTAATATGTGTCTCCAGTATCGCTAGCAAAGCATCAATCTGACACTTTTAATCGGTCGGTCTTGATCCCGCTTGATAAGGAGGGGAAACTCTACGCGATCACAGGAGTCTCTCCACATCTCCTCAGGACAAACAAATTATCCTCACTAGATGTCACTTTGTCTTGTTTTGCGTTTTTATCCCCGTAACGCATTCATTAATACGCATCGGACTCAGTGTGCAAGATCTTCTGTGCGTGACGAATTTTTCGGAATACGAAAAACTGCATGCGAAAATATCGGACTCAGTATTTTGATATCAGTTTCTGGGTTTATTTAATGTTTCTATAACTGAATCAATAAAAATAGAATGTTTGATAGTTTCTGAGATCATTTATAATGCTTTTAGTAATGCGTCGTGTTGGTCTTAAATTTCACTCATAATGGTCTTAAAAGGTCTTAAAAAGGTCTTAAATTTAACTTACTGAAACCTGCAAGAACCCTGAAATATACACAGGAAGTCAAAGGTCTTCACAACAACCTGTCAAAATAAATGTTTGGTATAACTTGAAATAACAGGAATATATACCTCTGGTACAGTAGAGTATACTTTGATCAATAATAGTAATAATAATACAGGTCTCTAGACTAATTTTTTGCTGTGGTTGCACTGGTGTGTCTAACTTTTCTATTTCGGTGCACCTGCACAAAATTTTCCCCGGCTCGTGTCACCTTTAACCATTTATAGGGCACTCATTGAAATACTTGGAAATTAAAAAGTTCAACCCTGGAGTGTTATTGTAGGTTATTACAAGACTTTGTCATTTTTGTTACTTTTGTTACTTTTTTTTTGACAAAAAAAATAATGTTGAAAATAAAGGTTGACAAAGTTACCATATATGGTTCAAATCCAGTCTATTTCCACCCTCCAAAAGTGTATATATAAAAACGCACACAAACTCATTGAAATTAATTAACTACATTTTCATTTGATTAAAATTTAAACAAATGTATGAACTGATTTGATTAATTACATTTTTTAAATTTATATATATTTATTTATAAAGGGTTTTTTTCCCCATAAAGGTCCGGTGAAAAGAATGTTATGTACCATGAAACTGCTAGAATCTTAACTTTTTTTTTTACTCAGTAGATGCTTTTTTGACATGTGTATAATTGAAGTGATATTAATATTGTTTTAATCTGTTTTCACACCTTGTTTGTGGTAGCTCTTGCCAGAGGGTAGAATTACTGCAACAAAGAGACAGAGACGAAAACCGAAAGAACGGCTTGAAAATGCGTGTCCCAACAAGACTGATGCTTCTCCAGAGCAGGTATCAGATTTTTCCTTTTATATATGAAACAAGAGCAAATAGGATTCTAGTGCATTTATTATTCAGTAGAATTCTTATTTCATTCTTATTTGTTATCGTTATTCTTTTGTATTAGTACTAAAATATGATAGAATATCTGTCAGCAATGTTGCACGTTCTTCTAAGATTTAGTAGGTAACTAGGCTATGACATTGTGAATATGTGCACGCTAATTGTAATTGCTATCAATTTGCCAAATATGATGCCAGTCAAATCAATATGCTGACAGAACAGAATTTGTTCAGTGCTTTTGTTTTCATACTTTACAAATTTCGCCATTAGGAACCTGCCAGAGGGGGACCTCGCATTAAACACGTATGCAGAGCTGCAGCTGTGGTTTTGGGTCAGCCTCGTGCCATGGTTCCTGACGACATCCCCCGACTAAGTGCTCTACCTCTGCACGAGAGATCGGACATATCTCCTTCACCTGCAGAAAAAGGTACCATCGCTTACTCTGCAGACTGCAAAGATTACCAATAAACCCAAGGGAGAATTTCATAATATGCCTCAGTTAGTGTAAAGCTAGTAAAATCAATATTTTAGATGCGTTTCTTCTGGTATTTTCTGCAATATTGCTAGTTTAGGATGCTTTCTTGTAGGGCTGAGCGATTAATCGCATTTGCGATATGATAAAACACAATCTTTTTTAAACCGCAGAGGCTGCGATTACACTGGTCACAGACCCCATTAGAGTAAAGCAGTCAGCTCTGAGGAAGCAACAACATGGCACGCTATGCAACAGAACAGCTTAGGTTTAATCAGTTAACCACATGATATGGTGAGATGACACATGATATGAAGAGAGCATGTTACAGGCTGCTAAAGCTGGCAGTCAAACACGCCCAGGGTTTTCGTTGGATGAAGCCAGTCAATGTCTAGCTAATGCCTAGCCAGCATAGATTTGATTGATGGACGTAGTAACGAATCAAAAGGCATTATTTTGCGCAGTGTTTGTAAGATATATCGAAAGCATTGAATGAATACACCTCGTGCTTACAGTCACCATAGCATCCAATAGTATCCAGCGGTGTGCCAGTTTTAGCACACATACTGTCTTACGCACATACTCAATGACAGACTGTTTTTATCAACTAAATGTGCTTTTACAATTGTAAATTCTATAAATAGTTGCTTTAGTTTTTCAGGGACAGTAAATGCATTATAATTAGCAGTTTATTGCAGATTTATTTGAATAAAAAAATACCCTTTACAATTACAAATGTTCTAATATAATTGGCCTTTTTGAAAGGACGCCTAGGCTTTTTGTTTTTATATAAAAGCTTACAGAAGCTACACTTTTGAGAGAATCATCCTCAAATTTGAAACACAACATGACCAGACATTCAGCTTTATATTTAAGTTATTTTCAGGCCCTTAACATTAAAATCGCATAATTTTTTCCCTAAGAAAAAAAAAAAAACGTGAGTCACTTACATGCATTTTTCCCTTGTTTTACTCTGTTCCTATACTGTTTTGAGTTATGACTCTTGTGTAACAATATTTCAATTGTCTAGTTTAAAATAAGACCAGATTTATGAATTTAGTCCATACATAGGGTTTAAGAACTGCTGATTGGTTTATTTGGGTATGTCATTTTCAGAAATAGAGGTTAATCTATCTGGTATTTTGTTGGTCATACTATACAATAGAGATGGAAGAAGGATTCTCTCTAATGATTCTTAGTTTTAACAGCAGGTGCGCGATGGCGCTGCATGTAGAAACACCCGTAGTCTGATGGCTTCCAATTCCTCACACCACTCAAACCTTCCATAAAATAACCTTTGATAAATTTTGGAAAGGTGTAAGCGAATTACAGTGGCCTTCGCGGGCTTTATTGCAGAGGATATGCTATGCGAGTGTGGAAACAAATTTTGCTTGATGTTAGTGGCTCGTTTGACAGTATTTTCCTTACAAAGGCTCTACGAAGGCATCGTTTATGTCGTTTGGACTGCAGTGGGCTTATACATGAGCCCCGGTGTACGTGGTTAAACGTACTTGATTCTCTAAATGCTTTTATGATGCGAAATGAATGTAAACACAGACAGTTATTTCAAGACTAGGGCTGTCAATCGATTAAAATATTTAATTGCGATTAATCAAACGGTTGTCAAGAGGTAGCTCACGATTAATCACAATTTAATCACACATTTTTATCAGTTGTAAATGTCTCTTAAATTAATTTTAAATTAAGTTTTTTAATACTCTAATCAACATGGATATGGACAAAAATGCATGCTTTATGCAAATGTAAGTTTATTATTAGTATTAGTAATAATCAATTATACAGCTTGAAGACTAGACATGTATCAAAGGTCACAGATGTTTATCAAAGTACTTAAGTTTATCAGAGACATACTTTATGTCTCTTAAGTCTAAGCTTAAAGCTACACTGTGTAACTTTTTTTGTTTATTCTTAGCTAAAAACACTTTGTTCTTTCAAAAATAGATGTGCTCATTAATGTATATTTACTGTTTTCAAGTAATAAAGTATTCTCGTAAGTTTATAATATGCCATTGAAAATACATACGGGTGAGGGGTTCGAATGCTGGTCGCCATGTTGCTCCTCCATCTTGAAAGTACATTAGCCAAAGAGGGACATACCCGTAAATTCAAGCTTCGCTTTTCGCGTTTTAACACACAATGGCGGTCATGAACGAGGTCGAACTGGAAGCCATGTTAATCTTGGACTAAATCGGCCACCGTAAGAGTTAAAAACGAAATCAGAATTGAGAGGAACAGAAACTAATATTCACTGGCTTGTCATATATCTTTACACCGCTAGATGGGGGAAAATATCACACAGTGTAGCTTTAAAAATTCAGATTTTCCAGGGAGTTTTTAGACGGGCAGTTTAGTTCAGAACAGTGCATAGGCCACGGGTCAAACAGAAAATGCATGCAGCAGTAATCGCGCGTTAATTTAACATTTTATAAATTAGTAAAATTAGTGCGGCTAAAATGAATTTGCTTTTAACACTTTATTAAAGGGTTAGTTGAAATGAAATTTATGTCATCAATGCCTCACTCTAATGACGTTCCACATCAGTAAGACCTCCGTTCATCTTTGAAACACAGTTTAAGATATTTTAAAATTAAGTCTGAGAGCGTATGGAAGTGTATGGACACTATACTGTCCATGTCCATAAAGGGAATACAAACATCATCAGAGTATATGTGACATTGGTTAGTTAGTTAGTTAGTTAGAATCTCTTGAAGCATCAAAAATACATTTTGGTCCAAAAATTATGTTTTTATTCCCTTTCTGGACATGAACAGTACAGTGTGCATACACGTCCATACGCTCTCGGACTAAATATAAAATATCTTAAACTGTGTTCCGAAGATGAACGCAGGTCTTACAGGTGTGGAACAACATTAGGGTGAGTCGTTAAAGACATTAATTAAATTTTGGATTAACTAACACTTTAATGCGTTCATTTTGACAGCCCTAGTCAAGACTTAATGGATTAAATAGACAGGACAAAACACACATTTAAATTCAAAAGAGATGTGCATTAGTGTGAACAACTGTGAATTTAGCTTACTAGATATGCTATGATGGAAACAAATGTTGGGAAACGTTCAGATAGCCAGGCTACTCTAAAATACTGAGAGCACTTGTTTATTGCTTGTAAATGTAATGTTTCTCTTTATTATTTACTAGTAGCTTTTTTTTAATTTTATTTTTTATTAGTTTATATATTTAAAATTCTTACCATGCAATTGTTGTAATTTTTTTTGTGTAGTTATTTTAAAAAGTACTAATAATTACATATTGTAATGAAAAAAATAAAAGATTTTATATTTTATCAATAGGGGTGTGACAAGATCACGCGAGACTAAACTGTGATGAGATTTTTCATGGAGGTGAAAAGCTGTCATGACGGAGTGTGAGGGTGAAGTTAGGATCAAATATGCAAACGCTGCGTTTACTTTACGCATCCACTCTAGTTTTGCTTTTAAAAGAAGTAAAAACAATTTAGCCTATTTTAGGTGGATAACAGTTGCGTGAATTCCATCAGCTCATCCAAAACGAGCTGTTCGAGTTTACCTAGTGCGCAGCACTGCCACTGATCACGTGACAAGACAAGGAGTGTGTTCACATGCACAGCAGTAAGCTGAAAACTCACAAAAATCAGCTTATTGAAATAACCAGTTTTCCCCGTTTACATGCAAACCAGTAAACTGACAATGCAAGTAACCCGGCTTTACATTACTTTATTAATAAACCAGGTTATTTCCTTGTAGTGACATCAAACATAATGTTCGTATCTGACTCGGGAGTATTTTAAGTGTGCACTGTGTCAGCGGGAGATTTACGGCTCATATTATCCCTCATGCAAGTTACAGATGCACCGTTTTGACTGAACCTCTTCTACTTCTGCCGCATGAGATAAGAACACATCTTTACAATTTTCTGGGTCTTAAAAGAGTCTGCGTTTGTGATATGTCCTTATTTCACGCAAAATGCTAGCTCACTCTGTCTGGATGCTTTTAAATCTGCTCTGAGTTTGCGTTTTTGTCACATATCACACATGCGCACTTCAATAAGCTGACAGAAAGCAGGTTAATACGTTTACATGCAGCGCGAAATCGGGGATAAGAGGCAAAAAAGTACCCGTTCCGACCGGTTTATGCTTACGCCGTTTATGACCTTACTCCGATAAAAGAAAACTGGTTACCGCGTTTACATGACCATGTTCATTGTCGGCTTATAAGGCGTAATCATCTTAAGAACATGCATGTAAATGCACTCATTAAAGCGTGGGTTATGAGTGTGTGTTACACGTTAGTGGACTGGACCGTGGTGGGGGAATATCTTTTATTTTAAAATGTGCTCAGCACCACCACAGAGTATTATTATTGACAGAGTACGCACAATTGCGAAATTAAAAGTGAAAAATAATAGAGAGCTTCCATTCAGACGCGACTTCAGTAAGTTACCGCTGTAGTTAACCATGTAGTTATCTGTGTAGTTAACCATCTCTTAGGTCTGTATCACTCCTGAGGATGAAATTTGGTCTCTATTTGCACTTAGGTGGTTATTGTTTGCACTGAAAATCTGATTATGTTTGTGGAAAGGAGTTCAGTTAGGAGGTCAAAAGAAGCTCATGTGCAGTTCTAAGGTCTGATGAGACAATCATACCAGGAAAGAAGCCAGTCAGTTGAGTTTGTGCAAAGCCTTTACAGTGCTTGAGTATTGTTGTATTTTACTGCATATGATAATTCATTCTCAGAAAGAAGTGACTGAAATGACATTCATTATAAGATGATGAGTTAAAACATTTCAAATGCACCTGCAAACAGTTGTTCTAGTCATGCATTTCATCATTGAGGATTTCTTAAAAATACAGTGTAAAAGTCTCGTCTTGTCTCGTTCTCATGAACTCGATCCACCCCTATTTATTAATAAAATAATTAACATAAAAAAAAAATAATGAATAGTTTTTAAATCAGATCGTGACTCCCAGAATCGGAATCGGATCAGATATTGAGGTGCCTAAAGATTCCCACCTCTACCATACGGTGATATATTGTTTGGCTTTGTTTAATAATACAGAAGATAAAAAGCTTAAAAAATAATCACCTATTAAATCGAAATATTGGTTAAAACAAAATCTCAGTTTCTTGTTAATCTGCTGTTTGTATATTCATAGCTCATCTTGTGCGGTTTTTATTTTCTGGTACGTTTCAAAATCTAGTGAGCTACTAGACAGCATTGCCTTATTTTTGCCTTAAAAGGGTAGACAGCATGGCAGAGGTCACTAGCCCTAATTTGTTGATAGTATCTAATACCGTTTGTAAATTATGTATCATGGCTGTGTTTTGACATTTTCTGTCACTATTGCAGGAGTCGAGTCCCACTCTGACCCTGAAAGCCCTGCATTACAAGAACACAGGACACCAAAGTTTCGTCGTGGTAGAGGTCATTTTTTTGGGAACCGGTCCAGGCGGTGTGGGGAGTGTAAAGGTTGCCTGCACGAGGAGGACTGTGGCAGGTGCATCAACTGCTTAGACAAACCCAAGTTTGGTGGCCCCAACACAAAACGCCAGTGCTGTGTGTAAGTATGCTAATTTTGTTATTTTTTCCAGACACTTAGTTCATAGTTAGGCCTTTCAGGCACTGTGTCACAAGAGAACCCAGTTTTTTTTCTCCCATTTTGACTGGACTGAAGCATAAAAATACCATAATATGTTTGCAGATATTTAGGAAAAATGCTCACATACTTGAATGCTTCTGCTAGTTATAGATGGTCTGTTTTTGTTTTGGTCCATGTGATCCCGCCCACTGCCAATTTGCTCAGTAGTATTTGAACAACCTGTGTTGCCAGTCGGCGGGTAACAGTTTATTGTAGCCATGGAAGGCAGCGGACGAACCGGGTCAGAGCCTTGGCATCCATCTAAATCTCTGTGACCAGAGGCATATTAAAACGCAGACACATTAGCTGATCATCAAAGAGTGACATTTCTAGGCATAGGCAAACTAGGCGGTCGCCTAGGGTGCCAACAGTTGGTGGGCGCCAGTGAGCTCCCACCCCAACAAGATTTTTTAGTTATTTCATATATATTTTATTATTAATATTTCGTACTTTTGCTATTTCACGGCATTATGATTATTGGAGTGAAGTCGCCATGGTGATAGTGGCTGCTGTAATGAAATGAGATCATGTAGAGGGCGGCAGGGAACGTCGTCATCCGTGGCGTTGTAACGCTTGTGTCCGAGTGAAAAATGCGGATAGCTCACTTAATGTAACTGGAGTGGATGTAAACACGGAGGCGATTAACATCAAACAGATCGCACTTTATTCCCCGCTGAACTCTCATCACAAACTCCCTTTCCGTCCACAGCATTACTTAATAAAACAAAATAACTGACTGTTAGCAACAGAAAACAGAAAATAATCCCCACACATGGGAGCTCAAGCCTCAGTGCGCACATACACAAAATGCAGACTTCGTTTGCAGGGAGCGCGCGCAGCTCTTAAAGGGGCCACACTATATTTCTACTCGTTACAGCGTGCTTTAGTTTCATCATCATGAAAAGGTCAAAGCCATCAGGGGCTCAGTATCGTAAAAAGAAATAAGAGGAAATATAAAAAAAGCGAAATATACAGGTATGTTAGCCTACTTATTGGTTACTTGTTCTCTACTAAGCTGGTTGCTGTATCATAACGTTGAGCAAAACATTACACTGAATATTAGTTCTGGACGGACCACACGCCATGCTCATTTCAGGTGCAGAACATTATGATAGTTAATTTGAATAAAAAAAACATTACATCAGAGATAGCTGTTTAAATTGATCAAGTAGGCTAATACTGTCATAACCATAGGAGTCATTAGGCCCTTTTTTATGAACTTATGCCTCAGCCCCCCCTAAAAAATATGTGATTTACCTTTAAAACATATGAAACTGGCGCGAGGCTTCGGCTACGGCTTCGTCCCGTCTTTTAGTCTTTGTGTCAGTGTGTTCTTCAATCCGCAGCGGCACCGAGTGACATGGTTTTCAAGCTATTGTTATCTAATTTTTTGGCCTTCAGAACATCTTAAAATACACATTTGTAGATCATAGAAATCAAAATACAACATATGAATCTTGCCTAGGGTGCCAGAAAGGCTAGAAACGGCCCTGAGTGTAAGGCTCGTCACTTTCATTTTCAACTGCACTTGTTCCTGTTGTGTGTCCTCAATCTGACAACTGGACTCTGAACTGAAATCTGAAACATCTCTTTCCAGTATTTTGACTTTGTTCTGCAGTACCCGTTTCAAACACTAGCTGTCAGTATAACATAATGTGGTATTTGAGACTCTTTTGAAGTTTTTGAAGATTACTCTTTTGAGAAATTTTGTACAAAATATTTTACCTTATAAAACTATATATTTTTAAAATAAATATTAGTTACTTTTCACAACAACCAGTTTAATTTTAGTAGTATTATTTAAATACTGAATTAGCTTTTTCTGTTAATTTTTATATGAATTGCATTATCAATTTGGTTATGTGCTTTTGTGGTTGTTTTTTTGTAGCTTTAACCTATTTTCATTCCAGTTTTATTGGTTTTAGTACATAAACAGTTTAATTTCAGTCAATTGTCAACATTTATCATTTTCATTTAGGCTGCTTCGGCAAAGTTTACGTTTTTCAATGAATATTGTCTGTGTGTCTGTGTGTGTGTGTGTGTGTGTGTGTGTGTGTGTGTGTGTGTGTGTGTGTGTGTACTTTTTATTAAGCGTGTGTTTTGTGATTGCAGCTTAATCTCAATTAACAAAAACACTTTAGTTTTAGTTTTGTTTAAAAAAATAACATTGTCAACAACCATGGTGCATACAGGTAAAATGTTTTCATAGGAAATGCCAAATTAGCAAAAAGCAATTATGGTTAACATTCTATATTACTAGGGATGGGTATCGTTAAGGTTTTAACGGTATTACTACTCTTATCGATACTGCTTATCGGTCCGGTACTTTAACGGTATTCTTATCGGTACTTTTTGAGATTTATATATATATATATATATATATATATATATATATATATATATTCTAGTAATCAAATGTAAAATAACACTGCATGGTTTATCATAAATAGCCTAAATTAATGCTTATTAAAGCTGAATTTATTCATTCAAGAGCTGTGAGTGATTTTCTCTTTGCATTTGGTTGTTTAATTCGCAGTAATCCGTCAGCATGTTTATTTACACCGCTGCCTCTTTAAGACAGATGTGCAGATCTATAGGCGACTGATAATAGGCAGATGCACTACATTTTCTCCTGACTATATCCATAATAACTACGTCCATTTTAGACACAAACTGTGTTGTGTTTAAGAGACTCTCCAAGCCGGTCATTTTGACATAGATGTTTGAGTACATTTGATCGTTTAGACGCGAGTGTGAAACCGAAAGTGTAATTTGCTCGTCTCGTTGCGGCTGTTTCAGAGCGCGCGCGCTGACTTGGGAACAATCTCTTGCGGACATTTTTGTGGTTTTAATCGCTCTTTTTATTATTAAACGCATCCCACAACCAACAGTAGCTAGACTGAATTTTACAACAATCACTGATCGTGCTGATTCTGTCATTACGTTTGAGTTTAAGGGAGAAATGGCAGTGCTGCAAAGGGATTAAGTTGCGCTAGACATAAATATTATTATTATAATCTTTGGAAGCCAAAATCTAAAATAAAATCAGACTATCACAGATCTAAAGTGTAACCAGGCTATGTTTGAATGTTTAGTTCTGTCCTCGGCTGTCGTTTGTGTCTCTCTCTCGCTCGCTCTCGCTCTCTCTCTCTCTCTCTCTCTCGTCACGTGTATTTTCAAAAGTACCGACAGCAGAACCGATAACGTCAGAGCTTATCGATACAACGGTCTTTCAAAATTTAGCCCCGGGGCCCGTTTAGTACCGGTTTTCGGTACCCATCCCTATATATTACTAATCAGTGTTTCTTATCAAACCATTATAATTATTGCACAAAAAGTGTCCCTTTTCATCACTTAATATACAGGAAACCATCTAGAAATGGCATCATCAAAATTGTGTTTTAGTTATGTTTCCTGTTTATGACAATAAAATAAAATTTTCTCTTTTCTTTACGTCTGCCCCTGTTTTAATGACATTTTCTGCAACATTTTTCTTGCTTTTGTCTGATTCAAGGTCGTCATATTTTTCGAACTTGGAATCAACGCAGTCCTTTCCAAATTAAATTTCTCTTTCATAGTATTATTATTATTTTTATTTTTTTAAAGATACAAGAGATGTGATCAGGTTGAAGAAAGGAAGGCCTTGAGGCTAAGTGGCAAGCTTCAAAAAGGTAAGAACGTATTTAAGAGTGAAAGCCAGCATCCAAGATTATGTGACATGTTTATTCTCTGGACCATCAGGTATAAATGTGTCGTTATTTTCAGGGCACGGGAAGAAGCGGCGCTCCTCGATTATTTCTGGGGGTTACTCGAGTAATGAGGAAGGTGAGGTCGGTGACGGAATAGCGCGGATGTTTCCAGCCTCTCTAAGTGACAGTCCGTCTGTGCGGAAACAGCCGCGACGACACGTAAAACCACGTTCCTACTGCGACCTGTTGGATTATGACTCCGACTTTGACTGGATAGGGGCTTCAAACTCCACCTCCCCAGGCCGCAGGAGAACTCCTGGTCTTCGCAACTCGGGTTAGCCCTCGGCTTGTAGACCAGAATCTGCAACCTCTTATTCATAATGGGTTCAGTTTATTTGAAATGTGGAATTGAAACCAGAATCTTGTTTCTTTTACAATGATTTACTTGCATTATTGCTCTCGAGGTCCTATAGTACTGTTTTTACTAATTGCACCACAGATTTTGTGTCATTTGACGACTTCATTGGCGATGCTTTTGACGAGGGAGTGCGCCATCGCCGACCTGGCTTCCACAGGGTTCCACCCATCAAACGGAAAACTGAGAAGGTATTCATGTTGACCCTCTCAAAAAAAAAAAGCCATGTCCTTGTTTAGCCGAAACGGCATTGAAGCATCGAATGCAACTTCCATTGTTCCTTTGTTTGCAGAGCCCTCAGGAGCAGACGCCACCCAGCGTCCTCGCAGCCCTCGCCAATGGTTTCGCAGAGAGAGAACAGGAGCCTGCAGAGCCCACTCATAAAATCTGTGTCGATTTTAAGGTAGAGACACTGAAAAAAAAGGATTCCGATCCTTCATAGATATAACACATTTAAATGATGTCCACTTTACTTAAACATATCTAATTTTGTCTCAACTTAATTGAATTGTGTTCAATCAACCGAATATATTTAAAACTGAAGTTTACTTAGTTCATTTGCATTGAGAAAGATGTTAGTTTATGTTAGTGTTTGTTTAGTTATGTTGGACATTGAGGAGTTTCTGTAATTTTGTGGTTACCATTATACAGAAGAGTGGTGCCTGTGTAGGCTGTGGGCACTTATACACAAATTAATTAGATGGAATTCCTGCTCTCAATTAAATTTGAGTTTTTCCAATAAGTTATTTTTGCGTTTCATTTCTAAAAATATGCTTTGTTGTTATTTAAAAGTTTTAAAGGTAAATTAAATTGATAAATGTGTTCACCTTATGTAATAAACTTTTATGAATTTAACAACATTAAGTAAACTGCACATATAAATGTTATGTAAGTGACAAATTCTAATGGTTTGTATTTACTCCGAAATTTTGTCAGCTTTACTTGAACAGCTTTTGTCAGCTTTACATTTCTTTTGTTCATATAACAAAATGTTTATTTGTAAAAATTGCTCAATATGGTTGTGTGCAACCACTTGACGCATTTTTTTGAGTTCCTTCACAAAACAGAGAATAGGAATCAAGTTCTGTTTTATTCGTGGCCTACACAGATGTTCATATGTCAGCACTGCTGTGGTTTGCCACATGATGGCAGCACTGTAATGGAATAATCACGGCATGATCAAAGCGCGCAGCAGAACTACAGGTCCTTCTCAAAAATTAGCATATTGTGATAAAGTTCATTATTTTCCATAATGTAATGATAAAAATGTAACTTTCATATATTTTAGATTCATTGCACACCAACAGAAATATGTCAGGTCTTTTATTGTTTTAATACTGATGATTTTGGCAAACAGCTCAGGAAAACCAAAAATTCATATCTCAAAAATTTTAAATATTTCATCCGACCAATGAAAGAAAAGTGTATTTAATACAAAAAAAGTCAACATTCAAATAGTTATGTTCAGTTATGCACTCAATACTTGGTTGGGAATCCTTTTGCAGAAATGACTGCTTCAATGCGGCGTGGCATGGAGGCGATCAGCCTGTGGCACTGCTGAGGTGTTATGGAGGCCCAGGATGCTTCAATAGCGGCCTTAAGCTCATCCAGAGTGTTGGGTCTTGCGTCTCTCAACTTTCTCTTCACAATATCCCACAGATTCTCTATGGGGTTCAGGTCAGGAGAGTTGGCAGGCCAATTGAGCACGGTAATACCATGGTCAGTAAACCATTTACCAGTGGTTTTGGCACTGTGAGCAGGTGCCAGGTCGTGCTGAAAAACAAAATCTTCATCTCCATAAAGCTTTTCAGCAGATGGAAGCATGAAGTGCTCCAAAATCTCCTGATAGCTAGCTGCATTGACCCTGCCCTTGATAAAACACAGTGGACCAACACCAGCAGCTGACATGGCACCCCAGACCATCACTGACTGTGGGTACTTGACACTGGACTTCAGGCATTTTGGCATTTCCTTCTCCCCAGTCGTCCTCCAGACTCTGGCACCTTGATTTCCGAATGACATGCAAAATTAGCTTTCATCCGAAAAAAAAATACTTTGGACCACCGAGCAACAGTCCAGTGCTGCTTCTCTGTAGCCCAAAAGGGGCTTGACCTGGGGAATGCGGCACCTGTAGCCCATTTTCTGCACACGCCTGTGCACGGTGGCTCTGGATGTTTCTTCTCCAGTGTTGGTGTGCAATGAATCTAAAATATATGAAAGTTTAATTTTGATCAGTACATTATGGAAAATAATGAACTTTTATCACAATATGCTAATTTTTTGAGAAGGGCCTGTATATGGTGCCAAAATGTTCCTCACTTCTCTCTGTTCCTTTCCACAGGAGGACTGTAGCGTTCAGAGCGCGTGGGTGACTGGAGGTCTGAGCATCCTCACCTCTGTACCCCTTGTTCCCCAGTACGTCTGCCTGCTGTGCGCCAGTAAAGGCCAACATGAGGTACGTCCTGACTTCTCTTAACTTCAGCAACATCTTAAGAATCTTGCCACATTGCTAAATACTTCACACTGATGATACATAAAAAACTTCTTGAAAAAAACAGTCACCAGAATTGTGCAAAATTGTGCAAACCCAAAATAAAATCTTATGAGTTTTGTTGTTGTCGTCGTCATGACAACCTTGTGTTGTGCAGATGCTGCACTGTCAAGTCTGCTGTGAGCCTTTCCATCGCTTCTGCTTGGACCCTTCAGAGCGCCCACTGGAGGAGAACAAGGAGAACTGGTGCTGTCGTCGCTGCAAGTTCTGCCGCGTTTGTGGCTGCAAGAATAAAGAATCCAAGGTAGACTGTGACGCTCCAAAACATGTTCTTGACAACAGAAGATATTAATGTTGTGTTTGTTCCAAGCGCATGCCGCAGTTTTGCCTTCTGCCGCCTTAAAATGCTCAAGCTCTTTAAAGTAGGATGGATTCTGATAGGCTGTCAGTGTTTTTATTGTTCTTCAGCTGGAAAAAAAATCATTCTGAAAGTGATTCCAGCAATATTGCTTATCCGTGCCGTTATAGTTGTGTGCGAGAACTCTTCTATTCTAATATAATATTTTTAGAACGATCTCTTTATCTCTTTACCCTTGGTGTTAACAGGCCTTAACCCTAATTTAAAGGTAGGGCCCCATAGTTTCTGTGATTGGGCTGGGTAATTTTGTTTGTTTGTTTGTTGGTTTTTGATGCTCACAAAGGCTGCATTTGATCAAAAATGCAGTCAAAACAGTAATATTGTGAAATATTATTTACTACTATTATTATTATTATTATCAAAGGGTTACTTCTGTGATTTAGCATTAAGCTTTGTATTGTAACTGGCTCATTAATGTAGTAGAAATGTGACATTTTTGAATTTGGTGCCTTCTAGACTGAGAAAAGACCGAAAATGTATTTTTGTCTCATGGGGATGAAAGACAACAACTCCCAGAATGCACTTGCACTTGCCAACATTACTGGATCACTTGCCCATCGCGTTCATTTTCATAAAATCAGTTAAGTTAGAGAACAGACACTGCAATTAAAAACTGAACTTGGCTATTCAATAAATAATGTGAGTGAGCTGAGCGAGTTTCATGGCACAAAGAGTCAGATTACATTCATCACGAGAGCTGAGGCAAGCGCGGCATGCATTCACAGCGCGTGTTCAGTCCAAGCCTCCATGCTCCGCTCAGAAAGTGAAGCTTTCGCGCCTCGATCGCCCCCTGGTGACCGGTCTCAGTATAGTTGCCCCTCTGTTTTCTAATGGACGTGAGGGATTATGATTGGGTGACGTCATGATTGACAGCTGAGATTGACGTCTTCTCTGAGATTGACGTCTTCTCTGAGTGAAGTTGTCATTAACTGACTTTTTTCGGGATTTTTGGGAGCAGATAGGAGCTTTAGCTTTAATTTCTACATTTCCATAACTGTTTATTTCACACCAACATAATTAATTGCTCTGCATCTGTGAGAGTGTGGGCGGGCTTTTGATATCACGACTGTACTTCCTGCTCTACTTCCTGCTCTCTACTGCGCAGCTCCGGTCTTGTAATCGCTACTGCGCAGACTCGGTCCCAAGATGTCAGCAGGCCGCCTGAAAGCTTCAACTCTGGCAAGCGGAAACGGATGATGTCGAGTCGGCCATATTTGTTTACGGTCTATGATTCAGTCTGGCACATTTTCAGTTCATGCCTTAGGAAGCTTAAAGGGGGGGTGAAACACTCAGTTTCAGTCAGTGTCATGTCAATCTTGAGTACCTATAGAGTAGCATTGCATCCTGCATATCTCCGAAAAGTCTTTATTTTTTAAATAATTATATAAGAAAGATGCGCTGTTCCGAGTCTTTCCGGAAAAAGCTGAGCGGGTGGGGGCGTGTCGTGTGAGCGGAGCTAAATAATGACGTGTGCGCGCCGCTGTTGTGTTGAGTGCGTCGTAAAGCTGTGTCATCCCTAACAGCGGGAAAAACTTTATTCAAAATAAAAATATGGCTTTTAATCAGATACAGCCATACATCTATGATCCGGAATCAGACCCAGAGGCTGCAGTTGAACAGGAGCAGCAGCAAAAACGACTAGAGCAGGACGTCTCTATGTGGTACAAGTTACACACTAACTATATAATATGCTTAGCGGCTTGTGTTATTTACATATTTATACTTGAATTATATCGTCGTATTTTTGTCTTTGAAGGTGTACATGTGAGAAGTGCAGTTGTGCACGTGTGTTTACGCGTGGTTTGTGTAGACAATTGTAACGTTATTAAGCGGACTGGTTTTGCACGGCAGGCTAAGTTAGTGTTTACATAGAAAGACACGGAATAGTAGCACATTTGAATGAAGAAGCGCGCTTATTTAGTTCAACATATTTCCCCCCTCTTTGTATATTGTTGTTTGGAGTGCTTTTACAATACACAAACATAAAGTTACACATATAGTGGCCAGCTAAACAAATGTACACGCACTACACATCGCATGCTCCATTGATCAATTTCTATATAGTAATATATATAGTAACTATACGTGATCATGTTTGGGCTACTTGATGAGCATAGACATTTGAAGCAGTCTCACTCACCGCCTGCGGTTCTAACGTTGGGACCTTTATCGTTGGGACTGCTCCATCATTCAGCATTAGGCGATTGGAAAATCCGGCGTCAAGCTGGGCCTTGTTTATGAAACAGTCGGCACCGAAATGCAGCGAACAGATATAAACATTCGCGCAACTCAGTTGCTGATCCGGAAAAGCAAATTCCATCCACTGTTGCCTTAACGCGGGGTTTTTGGGGAATCTGTGCAGGACTGTCTTGGTCTGGCAACCAAAAACGCACTTTTTGATGTCATTGTTAATTGTGCACATCACCTGTGCAGCAGCCTACGAGCCAGCGCTTTGATGGGCATAGCCTGTTGCTTTCGCTCTCTCCCTCTCTCTCTCTCACGCTCTTCCGGTGGAATTGTCCGTACGGCCCATACAAGGAAATTCCGCCCCCATTAACGTCAAAGTGGACGCATGATCGCAAAAAACTTATGACTAACCGGAAGTAGTATTTTTGACAAAGAAATACTCCCATCAAACGTCCACCTTAACTTTTGAAACTTTGTCTATGTTTAGTATGGGATTCCATGTCTTTAACAGTGTAAAAAGATCAGTATTCATGAAACAGCATTTCACCCCCCTTTAACTTTCATAGGAATTAATTTGAAAAGTTGAAACACTCACTTTGCTCCACAGATCTGTTCACATGAATGCCCGAGCTGAGCGGCCGTGCGGAGTTACATTCTGTGAGTGCGATCACCCCTATGGGCCAGTTGAAAACATGTGAAAATAGCTCCCTCTACTGGCTGTAATCTTTAGCCTCTGGCCAAAAAATACTCGGATGACGCAAAATGGCGATATTTGAGTCATTGGAGGATTTTTTCAAAAAATACAATATATAAAGCTCTCGTCTAAGGGAGGTATGAGTGGGGGAAACACAATCATTCGAATATACTCCAGGGTTTCTACTAATTCAAAGCCATATGCCAAATCGCTGAAGTAACCCTTTAATTGTGCAGCTATCTCTCCTGGTTTCAGTGTCAAACGATCACACAGATCATTCTAATTTGCTGATTTGCCACTCGAGAAACATTCTAATTGCTTGTTTTAAACCATTAACAATAGAAAAACATTGTTTAAACTATGATTTCTATTTCAGGATTCTTTGAATCGAAAGTTAAAAAGAACAGCATTGATTTGAAAAATAACTTTTATAACCATACACATTTATTAATGTTACTTTTGGGCAATTAATGCTTTCCTGAATAAGAGTAATTATTTATTTTCAGGGACAAAATCAACATTTGGAACAATTGTGTACATGCGTTTCTGTCTTGTAATAACAAGAGGGAAACCGATGGTATTTAACCGCTGCTGTCACTGGTCAATTTTTTTGCAGCCTCTGCTGGAGTGTGAACGGTGTCAAAATTGTTATCATCCTGCCTGTCTGGGTCCCAACTACCCCAAACCCAACAAACGTAAGAAGCCTTGGGTAAGTTGTCCACAGAGGGACTTTCCTCCACATGCCAGACTTACAAGGAAGTTCAAGCTTATTTTGTGGTCTTCGTTTTCTTGACATTGCTTTTTCTTTAGAATATGTAATTGAGGCGCAATTTTTATTTTGCAGCATAGCACTTCAGTTAGTATCAGGTGAAACATCAAATACAAGACATTGAAGTAGAAATTTGTATTGTGCAATTCAGTTCACCCACAACATTCATTTCTCTGATCTTTTACTCACCTTCATGCCGTACCAAACCCTGTTTTTCTGACAGAGAAATTTTAAACAAATGTTCTCAGTGGCCAGCACTTCAAAATGCATCATGTACACTATGTATTTTTTATGTATACGTTTTTAGCTTATTAATGTAAAATATTTATAATGATGCATATATAGTCAAACCAAAATGTATTCAGGCTTCAACATTTTCTCACAGTTTATTTGCTATAGTTTAGAGAATGGTAATAAAATATGACAATGACAGCTGTCAGCTGTTCAATTTAAGTACACAATTAGATAATACCAGTTTAGGTCAACCAATGACCAAGCAATGCTTCATTTTGTTCAGTTTGTGGTGTAAAATTGGCTCTAGCAATTAAAGAAAAAATACTTCAGCAAAACATAGTCAGGTCAAAGTGTCTGAATAATTTTGGGAATCAATTTTACTGGTAGTGTCACTGCATGGAGTTCTTGAGTATAATATGTCACAGTTGACTTGATTTTGCTGTCCTCACTTGCATACATGAACTGTAGTGTCCTGCACCCACTTGTAAAAAAAATATATATTTGGTGTCTGAATGATTTTTGGTTTGACGGTATGTTATAATGAAACATTTTTGGTCAAACCGTCCTATTAGAGTTTCAGAATGATGTTCGAGTTTATGCAGGAAATGCTGATTGTGTGACACTGTTTTTGCTTTTTTTAGGTGTGTATGACGTGCATCCGGTGCAAGAGTTGTGGTGTGACTCCAGGAAAGAGCTGGGACACAGAGTGGAATCATGACAAGGGTCTGTGTCCTGACTGCACTAGGCTGTTTGATCAAGGTGAGAATTAGAGGGACTTTTTTATAGGCCTATTATTAATTGTTGATGAACAAAAATGCTTTTTCGGTGTTAGATATTTACAATGCTGTACAAGCTACACTTTGAGGATGTAAAAGTGTAATGTAAAAAATGTTAAAGTTTTTTGAGGATGTAAAAGAGGATGTAATCTGACTTCATGCAGCCAGATTAGCTCTTTAAGTATTCTTGGAATGACGTTATGATTTCATTTGGCTTACATTCTGCTGACTCTTGCAGGGGGGGGGTGTTAAGTTTCCTGAATTTTGTTTAGTCATTTGTATGTTGAAATTTTATAATGTGACAGGCTTTGTGTCAGCTTTTTTTCCAAACGGTGACATTAAAAGTTTTTGTAATGTGCATAAGATGTGAAATAGATTTCAATTCTCTATATGTGACCATGGACCACAAAACCAGTCATAAGTCACACGGGTATATTTGAAGCAATAGCCAACAATACATTGTATTGGACAAAGTGATACATTTTTTTATGCCAAAAATGAATAGGATATTAAATAAAAATCATGTTCCATTAAGATATTTAGTACATTTCCTACCATAAATATATTAGAAATGTATAAGTAGTAGTAGTAGATATTAGGGCTGCAACGATTCATCGAGTAACTCGAGTTAATCGAATCAAAAAAATCCTCGAGGCAAAATCATCTGCCTCGACGCTTCGCTTAGTCCATTTAACTACACACAGATATTGGAGAAAGACATTTTTTGTGTAAGGACTCGGAGTATGAGCGGATTGCGGTTATATCCGCGGTTCAGGTGCGTAAACATCCCAAACATTGCAGGTGGATGAGAGAAATCGTTAATATGTTGATTTTAATAAAGACGCGGAACTCTCATATCACGCTAAAACACAATGAATGCGTGTCGTTCTTTAACTTTCGTTTTCAGCTCATGTCGAGATCAAAGACCGCAATGCGAGAGAGAGAGAGCGAGCGGGCGGGCATCAGCACTGGTAATATCATTTATTATCGCTGTTTTTAAATGAAGAAAACTGTGTGTTGAGCTTCAGGATGCGACGCTGAACATTTAAGTTTCATTTGCGGCAGTTCACGCGTCAGCTGAGGAGATACGAGCAACTCCAAACACATGAACTCGATGGAGTTTGCAGCTTTGCACATGCAGGGTATCCGCGGGGTCTTGAAAAGTCTTAAAAGGTGATAAATCAATTTTGGGAAAATTAAGACCCTTATAAAGTATTAAAAAGTCTTATCACGGCTTTATAAAGTCTTAAATTTTGAAAGTATTTTGTTCAAGCTTTGTCAAAAGAGTTTGACTCCAAAAAGTATTTATGAATATATTTATTTTCATCCCCATAAGTATTAAAAAACAACCGGGTACTCAGTCTGAGATCTGCTCGGAGCGCGCGCGCCAGGGATGGAAATTAGCGCCGCCACGCCACCAGCCAAATGCGGCTGATTTTGAGTTGTGGCGGGTAAACTCGCTTCACCTACCGAGCTGTTTCACCTCTTTGTAAACTTTGTTCAATGCATGCGAGTGCTGCTGTATGTGCGCATATGACCAGTCGTTTTCTCCGTCATCACTCGCGTGCGCTGTGAGACTCGCGCGCTCTGAGAGAAGATCTGACGCTGTGCATCATCCGAGAGCGCGCGCGAGTCTCACAGCGCGCAAATATTGAGTTCTCTTTCAAGTCTTGCGCTTAAATGGACAAACTCACACAAGAAGTATGTCAACATGTCCATCTTGATGAGTATCCTAGCAGACATCGTCTGAATATGCCTTAAGTGAACTGTATAGTGTGCACAGTCGAGAAAGACGAGCATATCCCTGCCTCAGGTCTTAAAGGCGCAGTAGCCTTTACTGCTGCCTGAGGGATGTCCTTATATTTAGTTTGGCATTAAACAATGCTCTTGATTAAATAGTTTTTGTAAGTTTAATAAGGATTAATCTTTCATTTAAACAGTTAAATATGCAGTTATTTTACATTTGATTACTTTATTCAATTGCTGTACCTTTCTGCAGGCCAGTAGGCCTGTACATTATTATTTAATGAACACATGAGTGAGGTCAAGTTAAACATTCTAGTCTGAATTTTATTTTTCGGTTTTCGGCTTTGGTTTCTTCTTTTTTTGTTTCGGTCAAGAATTTTGATTTCGGTGCATCCCTACTGACAATGTTCTGCTCAGTATGTTGTCAACACGCTTCAAAGATGCCAGAATGAATTTCATTCTTGGGACTAAAAACCATAAAACTGGAAGCCATAAAAGACCACAAATCATCGTGAAAATATCAGGAATTCATTGAGACTTGAGATTAAATAAACTGCCCTAGTATTGTAGAGCTTGTAGTATTAATTTGTTAAAAACAAAAAAGTGGCTGGTAAAAACATTGAGTGGTAGACTTTGAAAAAAGTGAATTTCCATCCCTGGCGAGCGCCGTCTACAGGTGACGTCATGTATTTTGCGGAATGCGCAGTTAGGTGATGTGTCGCCCTCCATATGTTGTAAAACAGATATGCAATAGAAACGATACAAAATTGGCCTACGATAGAGATTTTAAGTCTACATTCGACTGCAACTGTTTATTAAAGGTTTGTTGCCGATTAGATTTTGAAGTGCGATGAGGTCTTAAAATATTTTGAGAAGGTCTTAAAAAAGTCTTAAAAAGGTATTGAAATTAACTTCAGGATTCCTGCATATACCCTGACATGGATCACCGTCATTGTGATGTGTGTGAAATCTTTAATGAGACTTTATATATCCTACTTGATAATATCTTCGAAATGCACCATTAGATGTTCTCAATACTAGGCGCAACAAATATCAGAACAAGCTGTAACGCGCGCGCGCGCGTGCGTGCGTGTGTGTGTGTGTGTGTGTGTGTGTGTGTGTGTGTGTGTGTGTGATTAGCAGCGCTCGTGCTTTCAGAGCTCAGAGCTGCGTGCTTTCATTGATTTGTGTAATTTAAATATCACACTTTAATCATATTTATAGCTACTAACTTAAAGCAAGCTGTGTTACAATGATGAATGATTAGCTCAAAAGATCAGCATGTGTGATGTACTTTATCTGAATTAAACATATCTCGCGTTTGATCACGTTCTAGCGGTTATTCCCCCGTGTGATGTATAGGTTGTCGACCCTGGTTTATGTAAATGTAATTTTGCCAAAATAAATTTTTTTGTTTTGTTTAGCAACCTACTTCAGTGTAGCTAATATGTGACGATAGCATTGCGCATAACACGGAGGATTTGAAGTTGTGACGATAGGGTGCGGGTGGATGGTTTGCTTCTAACAGCTGATTCGGTGACGGTAGAGCTGATCCGCACAGCTCTTGTTCCAAGTTAACCTGTCCAATATGTTTTGCTCCAGTAAAGGAGTAAATAAGACAGTAAATGCTTATGTCATGCCTGAGCTGAAGCTGATACATGAAAGTTAAGTTGCACAACATAAACACAATGTTTAGTTATTTATAGAATATTTATAGAATATTAGAATATTTATATTATATAGAATTTATAGAATATTTATATTATTTATATTGGCATTATTGTTATTTATATTACTACTATTTAGATTTATTGGTTGTAGGTTTAGTTTTAGATTGAACTATGTTTGCCTTTTTAAAGTAATTTGAAATAGATTTTTATTTAATATAATATGGCAATTGTATGCATTAAAATTGTTTAGTTTCACAGTTATTAATGTATGCAATTTCAGCAATGAAACTTAATTTTTCTAAAAAGAAGACAAATTAGATGTTAATTTTAAGATTCCCGTCTTATTGTCTCTTATTGCTCTTTAATAAAGAAAAAGTAATTATTATCCGATTAATCGATTAATCGATCGATTAAGTGGTAGATTAATCGATTACAAAAAGAATCGATAGCTGCAGCCCTAGTAGATATGCAACAATACAGTTAGTCCACGGTTCAATACATACTTCGGTTTTTAACCACGGTTTTTCAGTTCCTTTTTTTTTTCCTATTCTATTCTCCAAGTGGCAGCTCAGAGATATACAGTAGCATTTTAGTATGAAATTAAATGAATAAATGTAGGCTTAAATTAAAACTACATAGTCTTCAATATACAACATTTATTAAAAGCTACTGTATTAAAGGTCTTTTTTTTTTTTATTAACATCATTTTAGAGGTGAACTGTCCGTTAAGGACAAGCAGTTCACTAGGCTGCTGCTGTTAATTGAAGACCTGCTTACATCTCATATATACGCACACGATTTTACTTTCACTTTAAACATAACCGACTGTGTTTATATGTTAACCTTGTGTGTATTTGACAGTATTAGTGCAGTAAGACTGATCAGTAATCACGTGTGTTTGACAGACGTTTAGTGCGCGCGCTCAAAACAGTCTGTGCATTGAACAGACCGTGCCTTGCCGGTTAAACGTTTGATTTGCGTGCACGCAAATCAAATGTTTAACTGGCAAGGCTTTAAAACGTGGCTAACACCCCCTAACTTTAGTGCATATGATTGGATATTTTCTCAAATCAGCGTGTAGACTCACAGGCGCACTCAGAAAGAGCCGAAATAAACTGAGAGGAATATTTCAAATGGAGGGAAATGGAAATAATTAATTAAATGCAAAACCGGAAAAAACGCAATTCACCAGCGCGTATTGAACGGTTCAATATTATATTGAGTATTGTGACATCCCTAATTAGTAGTAATATGCATTGCTAAGAAATTCATTTGGACAACTTTAAAGGCGATTTTCTCAATGCTTAGGTTTGGTTGCACCCTCAGATTCCAGATTTTCCAATAGTTTTATCTCTGCCAAATATTGTCATATCATAAAAACCCATATATCAATTGAAAAAATGTAAAATATAAAATAAGAAAATAAATATAAAATAAGTACCCTCATGACCAATGTTCCCTCTAATTTATTTTCTCGCTGAGAAAAATGTGGACATGCTGAGTGGACATTTTGGTTACCTGAGCAAAAACATTCTTTATACCAGACCTGTATAGCGTTCGTAAACACACACAAAAAGGGGTTTCATCATGCAGTTATAACTTTTAACTAATGTGCAATCTCTTTCTATTTAACCCTTGATGTAACTTAGTTATATATGTAACTTAGTTTTGTGCTCCAGGGTCACATTTGCGTTTTCTGGCCTCATGCAAGCTTCAGATGTTTGTGAACAAATAACGCTGTTGTAACGAATTGAGTTCCATTTCGCATCTTGTGCTTGAACATTTAAATGGGCAAAGATTAAACTTTTGTGACGATGCAGCACTGTCCGGAGTGTCGTTCACATTTATGTTCTCGCAACATAGCATCGATAGGATTCATTAAAATGTTACTGGCCATCTAGTGATTGATCAGTGAAAAACACCTGGTGTGACACACAACCACACAAAGTAAATTTTTCTGTGTGTGTAGGAAACTACTGCACCATGTGCTTCAAATGTTATGAAGATAATGACTACGATAGCCAGATGATGCAATGCTCCACGTGTAACCACTGGGTCCATGCTAAATGTGAAGGTCTGACAGGTGAGTGACATCTTCAGATCTTACCTTCTGCTAAAGGCTGGGTTGAGTGGGATGGTCAGATGGACTATTTCATTTTTTTATTAATATTATTTCATGTAATCTAATTTGTCTTTTTTTTTTATCCATCAAATGTATTAATGCATTTTGACTTCTCTAAATATATCATGATTTCTTGACACTTAATTTACATATGTACAAAACTGAAAGCTTCAGATACCATTGGTTTGTAAATAAATATGTTGTAATTATTTGTTGTGCATTACAGGGTTATTAATTTGTGGCTGGTGTATGAAAGCATTCCTTTGTATCTAGAGAAAATCATAAAATGTGGCTTTGCAAAAAACTTTTCGCGCAACATTAAAATTACCATCTTTTTTCTTTTTTTTCTTCCACCATTTCAATTATTGCCACAGGCTAAAAATTTGCAAGCCTCTTGTTTCTCAATACTTGTGGGGAAAATACATTGGAAATTTTGCATTTTTCATGCCACTCTATGCTGACTTTTGCATGATTTCCCCAAACCTAATGTTTAGTAATCATTCCCCTGTAATTTAGTTTTTATTGAACTAAGCATTCCCTATGGGAAGTGTATTTTTATTTTATTTTTGTCAAAGATCACTGTCAAAGAAGTAATTGAGAAATGTGAAAATTTTCCAAGCTGAATCAGCAATAGGAAATTTACTGCTTGCCTCTGTGGCTGACTCCCAAATTTGTGTTTGCTCACAGATGACTTGTATGAAATCTTGTCGAGTCTGCCTGAGAGTGTGGTGTATTCCTGTGAGCCGTGCTTACGAGATCAGCCCAATGGAGAGGACGTTAATGGAGCGGGGTGGAGGGAACTGCTCGACCAGGAGCTGAGGACTGGCCTAGAGAGGGTGCTGGCTTGTCTGCTGAGCTCCACCCTCACTAATCACCTGGTCACCTGCAAGCAGGTGGGCTTCCCATCTCTCATAAACCTAGTATGCTATCCTTTTAAAGCGGCGGCAACCGGATACTGTCGATTATTCCAAAAGCAAATAGGACCGCATAAACAGTTTCAAAATATTTATTTTGACAAACATGTTCCTTCCCAAGCTCAGGGTTCACATGGTCCACTCCTAAAAGTCATTGGAATTAATAAAGTCTTAAGTGAAATAAATAATTTCCAGTGTTTCCCATATATGACATAGACTCTAACAGCCCACACGGTCTAATCTGTCCTGTTACATTTTCTAAAAATGTATATAGTGCTTTATACAATACATATTGTTTCAAAGCAGCTTTACAGCGATAAACTGGGAAATAACAGAATAACATTCTGCTGTAATTGAGAAATGTGAAAATTTTCCAAGCTGAATCAGCAATAGGAAATCGACTGCTTGCCATCTGTGGCTGACTCGTAAATTTGTGTTTGCTCACAGATGACTGGTATGAAATAAACAATTTCAAAATAGCTTTCAAAAACTCTATTATAATAAAAATGGTTTTGTCATCTGTAAATCAAACTAAAATCAAAAGTGTGATGTGGATTTAATTCTCTTATTAAAAAGGATTCAATTCAGTTAAAGCTGTTGTCCGTAACTTTTTTTGTGTTCAAGATTTACAAAAATTATATAATGAGAATGTACATGAATACATTTTCCAAACCGTGATTTTGTCTTTCCCTGAATCATTATGGTGCACTTATAATAAGTGTTTATATTGGGGCTATTTCAGACGTGTCTGGTAGGAACCGCTGCGGATGAGGAGAACAGTCCCTGCAGGACTCGCCATTGACATAAACAGAGAGAAGTAGATACGGCTGCATTGTTCTTCCGCAAGGCGGATTCAGTTCTGTTTATTGACTGCTAGAGCGCAAAAAGTTATGGACTGCAGCTTTAAGTATATAGTTGGCTGGATAAAAAAATCTTGATTCTCATTTTTATAAACCAATATCATTTCCTAAATCTCAAGAATCGATTAGTCGTCTAACACCCATGTATAGTTTACTGCAATATATATAGTAGTATGTATATAGTTTTATTTGCCATGTGTATCTGATATACATCAACAATAATCAATATTGAATCTAATTGAAAGCTTGTGAATGGAAATCGAATCAAATCTTGAAATTTGTCTCAGTACACAGCCCTAGCCTTTATAGTCTGTTTTGCTCGTGCGTTCAGCATGTGATCCAATGTTTCCCGTGGCTCAGTTCACAGTGTGCAGAGATCAGAGATGTTTGGCAATAGGAATTAATCACTTGATATATTTTTTTTTCCACATCACTTGATATATATTTTTTACTTTGCAACTTTTTCTTTGACCGATCATTAAAGCATTCCACAAAATTTGTTGTGAGATGAGCAGAAAAGAAACTCCAGTTTTAATTAAAGCTTGAGGATTTATCTTGCAAGTTTGGATAAAAACGACAGTATTGTAATTTGCAGCTGTATTACAATAGCAATATATTATTTGTCTTAGGAATAATAATAGATTTATTATATATTTAAATTGCTTTACTTCCTAAAACATCCATGTGAATGTAAAATAGTCTGAGACACAATATCATCAGCTAAAAAGAGGTGTAAATCCACTTAAAGGGTTACTTCAGCGATTAGCATTACGATTTGTATCAGGAGAAACACGGTAGTATATTCGAATGATCAAACTTTCCCACCTCGTATCCCTCAGAGACAAGAGAATTGTGCATTTTATTTCTGGAAAGAATCCTCAGATGACGCAAATATAGTCACAGAATATAAACGCGCTGTGAATGTATGCTGCGCTTATTATTTTACATTATTATATGCAGTGATGCCAGTAACGCGTTACATAGTAACGCGTTACTCTAATCTGACTACTTTTTTCCAGTAGTGAGTAATCTAACGCGTTACTATTTCCAAACCAGTAATCAGATTAAAGTTACTTATCCAAGTCACTGTGAGTTACTATTTTAGTCATTTTCCTTAGTAAAAACCGACAGCTTATCAAAATTCTCAGCCCGAGTCCGGCTGGAGCCCGTGTTTTTTATTTTTTTTATTTTTTTACATTGTTGCAGCCGTAAAATAATTCAGTTTTTGTTTTTAATGTCAATGTAGTTATTTTTCGTTTCGTTTCTTTATAAACCTAATTAAGAAAAATGTTCAGAGCAATTTTTTGTTTGTTAAATTAAAGTTTATATAGGCAAGACAATTCAAGAGTTGGATTGAGAGACTATAGGCTATTAAACATGCGGTTAACTCACTGGGTCGTCACATAAAAAAATTAAAACTTTAATTTAACAAACAAAAAATTGCTCTAAACATTTTTTGAAATGATCTAAATAAAGAAACGAAACGAAATATAACTACTTTGACATCAAAAACAAAGTAGGCTAGTTATTATACCACCACAAAGGCATTTTTGACGAGCTGAGGCAGGCTGATAGATTAGCCTACTGCTCGCAACGGCGCTCAAAAAAAAAACGAAACGGGCTACACAATCTAAAAAAAAAAAGAAAAGAAAGTACATGCAGGTTGTCTTATAGCCTACCTTACACTTCAGCAAAATTAATATAAATCCGATCTTCAATTCCCGCAGTATATGCTCATTTAACGGAGTTCACATCAAAGCAAAAGATTCTAGCATTTTATTCTGCAGCCCATTTCAAATTCAAAGATCGCAATATGAGAGAGAGCGACCTAAGCACTGGTAAGATCATTAGTCTCATTAATTTATATTGAAGATGATTGTGTTTTGTGTGACTTATTTTAAAGTTTCATTTACGGCCATATGCGTTGGCTTGCTTTACTCATCTGCAGCGATGTTGCAGTAGCACCGTTATCTATCTGACTACACCATAACACGCTCTCACACATTTATTTTTTAATTATTTGCCAGGAGTAAAATTTACACATGTGGTTTAAACAACCAGATATATTTACATTTGTCCGGTTTAGTTTGAAATGCTTTCATGCACCTTCTGAATTGGTTTGTTTGAGTGATCGGAATTAAATACGTCTCGAAAGACTCTCGGAAGGCATTAGGCCTACTCCTGGTCATTTCGCAATCAGATAGATAAGCCTACCTGGTCAGAGAAAACGAATGAAGGAACCAGTTGTAAAAAGGCCATAACTCTAGCAGCTGCACTGAAGAGACGGACTCTTTAACCCTGCGCGAGCCATATCTATCATGGTCTCATGTTGTTTCCAACAGCACATCTCATTGTTCATTTTAATTATTAAAATAAATATAAAACGAAGGAGAAGCCTAAAAAAATGGGTGTAAAAAAGTCGGGACCGTCAGGCTCGGGCATAAATGCAATAAAGTGTGTTGCCAAAAACAGTTGTCATTTCTATTTTGAGGCGGCAGGGGTGTTGTCGGCAACTGCTGAATGTAACTTATAAAGTAACTTGTAATCTAACTTAGTTACTTTTAAAATCAAGTAATCTGTAAAGTAACTAAGTTACTTTTTAAAGGAGTAATCAGTAATCAGTAATCAGATTACTTTTTCAAAGTAACTGTGGCAACACTGATTATATGTTATATTACTTATTATATTACATTAGTGAGTTGGTTCTGATAGATTTGAACTCCAGTTCATCGGATTGATGTTTTTCATTAGCATTTAACATCCCAATCCTGCCTTGTGAAGCTCTGTTAAAAGGAAATGTCAGTATGTTATGTTTTGAACAAACATTTGAAAATGTATGTTTAAACAGTTTACTCGAAGTGAGTACATTTACAGGAAACATGTAATCATTTGTTTTTTTCTTCTTTTGCAGTGTGCTACACTGGGTTCGCCGATCACTGGAGTTGAAGATTTGCGTGTTTGTGACTTGCATGCTATTGGAAAGAAGTTTGATGAAGGCCTGTACACATCCTTGGTCAGTTTCTCTGCTTTTCATCTCACTTGAAAACGTACTTGTTTTAGGTCTGAGAATAACAAGATGAAAACTTCCCTTTGCTCTTTGAGACGAACACAAATTTTAAAGATTTCTAAACAAATGCATTTCTAAAAAAACAGTCCTTGGTTCAGTTTAGCTGTGTCGCTTCACCATGCTTTCCAAGTGTGTGGTGATCCCATATTGTTCATAAACTAGGGCTGTATGTGCGACTGTGAGCAATTTTTGTAATTGTTAATAAATAAATGCACATTAATTGATCTTGCTAACTGCTAGTATATCTGTTGGCACACATTAGCAAGTCAACTTCAAACTGGATCCTCAAATTACCAGGGCCAAAAAAATAATAATTGAATTTGTGTTTTTGTTTTTGTTAATCAGAAATCCTTCCACGAGGATGTGGTGAAGGTAATTCGCAGTCACTTGGAGGAAGAGGAAATTTTACCAGAGGACCAAAGACCCACTGCCCTCGCCCGCTCATACTATCTCACGGTCAGAGTCTGGAGTGTTTATTTTTGTGTGACTCCAAAGTCATTTTTACCCGACCAGTCAGAGTAGCTTAGCTCATTTGGCGGAAAAAAAAATTACTTGATGCACTGCTTAAATATATACATTTATTTATAGTCATGACAGGATATGACTGTTAGTTTTATCTTCTTTTCCTCTTTTGTCTGTTAGTCTTTCTACATTTTAACATGTAACAATTGTTAAAAAAATATTAAAAACAATTAAAATAAATATTTAGTACCGATTCACATTAAATCCATCTGTGCCAAATTTCGGAACCGGAGAGTGATATAGACTAGTGCCTGTGAATATTAAACCGCAAAATGATTAATAAATAGGAATAATGCATGCCTCTGTGAATGAATGGCGCAGACGCGGTTTAATTTACCTCACAATTTTATTCACACGCAGTCGCGCGTTTCCATATCTGCCGTCTCCTGAGGACATCTCACGTCTTTTTATTTGAGAAAAACTACCGTCATATCATAATAAAACCCGTCAAAATAAACTTGAACTTTGATTCAACTTGACAGATATATTACTGCTGTACAGTAGAATTTAGATATGACTCGACGTAATACTAACACTAATGTTATAATAACAAATTATCAAAACTTTATTTTTTAACTAATAAATCACAATTTTTCTTCCATGTTTTAATTTGAACAGTATTAAGCTCAGTTGTGCAGCACTTTGTTTGAGATTTTTTTTCTGTTTGTTTAATTAAATTAAAAGATTAAAAAAAAAATGTCTACATTTGATTACCAAAAAATACACAACGCAGAATTTGTGGGAAATCTTTTTATAGAAATGAAATTTAAAAATATTAATAATAATGATGTATATTAAAATGGTTGTTTTTATAAATTTAATTAAGTAGCTAGTAGTCTGCTATTTCCAGGTAAATATTACAGTAAACAAACATCACAGACAATGAGTGTGTTCACATGCACATCTGTAAACTGATAACTCGCAAATATCAGCTTATCAGCTGAAATAACCAGTTTTTCCTGTTTACTTGCACACCAGAAACCTGACAACGCAAGTAAACTTCCTTGTAGTGATTTCCTTGTAGTGACATCAAAAATATTAATTTCCATACCTGAAATTATAGTATTCCAAATGTTACGTCAGTTGTGCTGTTTAATAAAGCTTGCAACGTGTCAGCAGGAACTTTACGGCTCACATTATTCTCTCATGCAGTTACAGATGCAGCGTTTTGTCTGAACCTCATCTACAGCATGAGATGAGAACACATCTTTACATTTTTCTGGGTCTTAAAAGAGTCTGCGTTTGTGATATATTTCCTTCTTTTTGTCATGCAAAACACTCGCTCTGTCCGGATGCGTTTATATCTCCTCTAAGTATGCTTTTTTGTCACCTATCACACGTGCGCACTTCAATAAGCCGACAGAAAGCAGGTAAATGTGTTTACTTGCAACATGAAATCAGGGTAATGGGCAAATAAGTACCTGTGACGATCGGTTTTTGCTTACGCTGTTTATGACCTTTCCCTGATTAAAGAAAACCGCTTTACCCCACGTGTTATCAGTTTACTAAACATAATCGGCATAAGACTGTGCATGTAATCGCACTCAGTGGCAGACAGCGACCAAGGCAGCTCTGGCACAATGTCAATAGAAGCACTTCTTTAAATGAGTTACTTTTTTTCTACAGTTATTGAGGTAATCATACCTAAAATACCAAAAAAAGGTACTGTTGGGTACCGGTACTGAATTTCTGGTACCGTTTAAAATGTGAATGGTACCCAACCCTACTTTTGGCAGTCTGTCATGAAAAGTAAATATCAGCCTGGAAATACTCATAAGATAGTTTTTTGTTGTGATTCTTCAACTTGGCTTTATATTTGTATGCATTTCTATAATAATTCAATCCTTTTCAGCTCCTAGAGGAAGTTTATGGTTGGTTCAACAGTCAGGACCCGAAAGTATGGGATCCACGCTCTAAACATCTGCCTGCGTACGTGTCAAGTTCTTTCCAGTTTGGTTCTTTCCAGAAACGTTATGGTAAATTTTGATGAATCACTCATGCTTTCTTTTCCATTCTTGCACTGTCAATTGTGCTGCAGTGGGATGCTTTCACATGCAGTGATGCCACCGAACTATGAACATGTTTATGCTCAATGGCGTGAGAAAGATGGCTGTAGCAAGGCTTTGGACGGCACCGCAAAGATAACTGGAAGACACGTGGATGTTAAAACGGGAGAAGAGGAGGATCTGTCCACACCTTTAGCTCATAACCCTAAAGGTCACTTTATGGACATAAGGGCATTACGAATGAATATGAAAGGTAAATAAACTCAAGTATAAAATGAAAATTGTAACTCTTGTTTCTGAACGTATGGAAAGCTGTGCTAAAATCATCCTAACTTGAGTTTGTGATGCTTTCTCCCAGGGAAAAAGGGTCGACCATCTAAAACCGAGCTGGACACAGGCTGGTCCAAAGACGACGAGAGACAATGTGCTCTGTGCCAAAAATATGGTGATGCAAAGGCCAGCGTAAGTACTTTTAGAGACAGTAACTCAGTATTCTACCTCCTATTAGCGTGTTACTGAAATGTCCTAATATGGATTTTAGGGACGGTACGATGGTAATACTATGCTTTTTAAGAGACACCATTGGAATATTACAGTGTTCTTTGTAGGACCATGATGTACCATTTAATTACTATGGTATATGATTATAGCAATCATTTTAGCTGTTAATACGGTATGCATTAATGGCCTAAATGTAAATATCATAGCATTGCAATCTGATAATGTCGCAGTATTTTTTTGTACAGGTGCTTTCACAATTAATGCCTTGTCGTACGATTACAGCATACAATTCTTACTCTGCTTTGTGAAAGTTATTATTAGTGTCAGCAAAATCCAAATTGCAACCTTTTGTATTATGCATTGTTCTTCCCAGGATGCAGGGAGGTTGCTCTATCTTGGGCAAAATGAATGGGCTCATGTGAACTGTACCATGTGGTCTGCAGAGGTGTTCGAGGAGGATAATGGCTCACTTCTGCATGTTCACAGTGCTGTAGCACGAGGTCGTCAAATGGTACGTTATTAATCTCGTAATTCTGGTTCATAGGTTCTAGTAATGGGTGATGTAAACGATACAAAATTGGCCTACGATAGAGATTTCAATTATATTGAACAGTATAATTAAAATAATGCATGTCTGATGTAATCTAGCCACGAAATTTAGAGCCACAAGCTGCAACTGATTGCAGTGCATCATCGTATTCGTCATCTTGAGTAAACATAGCTGAAAGCAAAATGGTGGAGCTGTGGGGAAAAAAGACCGTTGCAACATCCATTTGGACTTGGTTCAGATAAGGCATCTGACTCGCAGATGTGCGGGCTACATACACACACTCAAACGCTCGCTCGCTCCCCATCTCTATGAGGACACGAACGCATAAACCATCACTTTGTGAGAATTTACCGTTTCATTTGAGATCTGATATCAAGAACACACTCAAAGGTCTTCACGGCAACCCGTCATAATAAAAGTTTGTTCGAACGTGGGAATATGTTAGGTATATATTTATATTTCTCAAAAAAAGAAATAACATAATTGTAACCACACTTATTTTTGCACCGCGGAACGTTTTTCAATGAATGAGTTTCGATGGACCAATTATACTGGAAAACCAACTAGCGCTCACGAGTCACGACAACAACAAACCATGAGTGAACATGAACGAAGAAGCTGATGAGACTGCTTTGTTTGGCCCCGTGGATGGGAAATTTTGTTTTAAAAAAACGAAAGGATGGAAGTGTCGACAAGAGCATGGTTGTGTGCAAGCTATACAACAAGGAATTAGCGTATCACCGCAGCACGTCGAGCCTCAAATATCACAAAAATGCTTTTGCTAAACTTAATGGCAAACATTGCACTGGTCTGCTGGACTGAAATAAATAAACAATATTTTGTTGATTAAGCTTATGTATTCAGTCATTATTCAATGGTATACTAAAAATCCATGTGAAAAATTACTTCTCACTGTTCTCAGGTCAAATATTTATATGCAATTAAAATGCGATTCATTTCAATTAATTAATTACAAAGCCTCTAATTAAGAGATTAAGAGATTCATTTTTTTTTATCGAGTCCCTGCCCTAGTTTTAATATATTTTCAGAATATATTAGGCTACTAGATTTAACTTTGTTAATAATAATTTGTCTCTTCTAATAATAATAATTATGCCTAGGTGGTTGATATTTTTCACTTGATCTTTTTATAAACCATGTTTACTTTTAAAAAGTAAACAGCCTTTGAATGTTTATGTATTATTTACTAATAATGGTTATCATCTTAAATAATACACGTATTTAAAAAAAAAAAAGAGTGGTACGAGTAGCCTACCGTGACCCGTGAAGTTGTGCTTGTTCAAATTTTCAGGCTAAGTCAACGTATTAGGGTAGGGTTATGGGTAGGGGAAGTGTCAAACGTGTAATTACAAATGAAACTACAAAAATGTATTACAGATGTAATTACATGCAGATATTTTAAAAAATGTAAGTACAATGTAAAAACATGTATGTACACAATAAGTGCATTGTATCAAATTATTAATTAAAATGTAAGTACATAGTAGTTAAGGTCACCTAATATGAAGTGGGTCCCAACATTTTTCCCTATTACTGAAAGTATTGTCAGTACAGTGTCTGTTCCTTAAAGGGGTACTTCAGCGCTGGGAAGATGAATCTGTATTTAAACTGGGTCATTAATGTAGTAGAAATGTGAAATTATTTTTTAATTTGGTACCTTCTAGACTGAGAAAAGACAAAAAATGTATTTTTGTCTCATGGGGATGAAAGACTACAATTCCCAGAATGCTTTGCTGCCCTATGAGGCCATTCCCAAAGCCACCAACTTGATTACAGTGACTGAGTTGGAGAAGTCACTACAATTAAAAACTGAACGTGTCTGTTCAATATAATGAGTGAGTCACCGCGCGAGTATCACAGCACTGAGCACTAACTGCAGGAGTGAAAAAAATGAGCTGATGAGGTCTCGTGATGAGAGCTGAGGTAATCGCGACTACACTCGCGGCATACATTCACAACGCGAGTTCAGTCTGGCACGCGTTTCAGTTCATGCCTTTGCAAGCTTAAATTTCGTAGAAATTAATTTGAGAAGTTAGAAGACTAACATTGCTCACCATGCAAGCTGAGCTCTCCTTGAGCTGAGTGTAATCTCCCCTCCCCCATGCGCGGATTCAAAACATGTGGAAATGGCTCCCTCTGCTGGCTGTAGTCTTTAGCCTTTGGGCAAACATTCCTCCTATGATGCAAATATCGTCAATTTGCAACATTGGAGGAATTTTTCCAGAAATAAAATGCATAAATCTCTTGTCTCAGGGGGATATGAGGGGGGAAAGCACAATCATTTGAATATACTCCAAGGTTTCTACTGATACAAAGCCACATGCTAATCGCTGAAGTAACCCTTTAACTAAAATACAATTTTTTTCCTGTTCTCTCCATCTTGGGTGGCATTTAAGAACCAAGGACATTCAAGCAGAATTGTTTTAGATAGTTCTATTAAAATTTATATATCGCAATATATCTTTATCGCAAGAGGCTGCAATGTATATCGCAACATGGATTTTAGGCCATATCGCCCATCACTAATAGGTTCCATTGGTGATACTTAACATTGCATCGTTTAAGCATCTGGCTTTGCTAATGTTCCAACTTTCCCTCCACAGCGCTGTGAACGGTGTAATCGAACTGGGGCAACGGTAGGTTGCTGCCTTACTTCATGCCAGAGCAACTACCACTTCATGTGTGCTCGCTTTCGCAACTGTGTCTTCCAGGATGATAAAAGAGTCTTCTGTTACAAGCATCGTGACCTTATAAGTGGAAAAGTAAGCTTTGTTTAATTTAATTTAATTTAACTATATATATATATATTCTGTCAAATATGCACAATTTCTTTTCTTTCTGTACATCACCAGATCATCACTGGTCAAGGGTTCGAAGTACTTCGGCGAGTTTATGTGGACTTTGAAGGGATGAGCCTTCGCAGAAAGTTTATGACTGGATTGGAGCCAGAGTCAATTAATTTAATGATAGGTTTGTGTTTTTGTCATTGAAGGATATATAAGGATACAATAAAATGATGTAATATGTACATATAATGCATTATGATACAGGGAGGTTTGTACAATGTTTCAAATATAATTTTTCAACTTTTAGGTTCTTTGCTAGTAGAAAAGCTTGGAAAGCTGAGTGAATTATCTCCCTGTCATGGAAAACTTTTCCCTGTGGGCTATGAGTAAGTATCTTTTGATTTCCTTAGGAGTTTGCTCGTGACATAATGGGTGTACTAGACATAGCAATTCCTCTTGCTTGCTCGTCAACAGAGTTTTTGTTTCTTCTACTTTTTTTAAGATGCTCTCGCTGGTATTGGAGTACTGTAAACCCCCTTCGCCGCTGCAAATACACATTTCGTGTTATGGAGGTCAGACCACCTGTTCAGGAAAAAACTGTGGAAGAGTCACCCGATCAGGGAGAAAATTGCACAATTGCCCACAGTCCATGCCCGCAGTCAGGTGATTACTACATTGTTACTTCCTGCAATGTCTTCTGATGTCTTCTATATTTTTTAATATTGAATTTCCAATATATATTTCCATTAGGATCTGAAGCCCTTGAAGTGGATTTGTCCTCAACAAATCCTTCCAGTGAAAAAAATTCCAACTCGGTATCTATCTTTGCCAAACCCGACCTTGGTGCCCGCCCAAAAATCCCTTCATATCCCCAGAACAGAAGACCTGCTGGAGGATTATCCAGACCACTGCCTTCTCCAGGTAATCAAAGTCAATTTAAGTAGGTTTGCACACATGTATTGTCTTCACAATATATATATATTTTTTATAATTGATAATTTACTTTTTTTTTTTATCAGGAGCTGCCCCATCCAAACCTCATCACATCCTGACTATCAGTGATTTGGATGACACTCGAAGACCACGACGGCATAGCCCACACACCCAGAATAGCGGTAGCCGCAGTCACATGACCTCCCCTACTCTTGGATCACACCCAGGCCCAATTGCATCCAGAGCAGGGGGTTCCCACCTCCCTAAAACCTCCCAGCCTACCTCCTCAGTTTTCCCTCTTGGTGCTACTGAAAACCTGCTGACCTCTTCCTCAGCTCGTCCTGTCTGTCGAAGTGCTTCCTCAGTCCGGGGTTCTGGAATATTGACGCCCCATTCTACCTCAGGACTTTTTTCACAGTCCACAAGGCAAGTTGGCATTGGCAGCACCTCTTGTACCAACCGATCCCTTACATCTCCCTCCCATTTCTCATCAAGACCACGGCCTTTTGATTTTAATCAGATAGACTCTGTAGAACTTCCACATAATTTTATAGCATCACCACAGGAGCATCCAGCAGAAAATGGTGCCTTGCCATTAGGAGACCATTTGGGTACTCAAAGAGGTAATCATCTAGACAGTGAAAGAGATTTCCCTTACACATCCTTCCACTTAGAGGCAGACCTGACTGTAGCACCTGAGCTGAGAACCGAGCTTGAAATTGAAGAAACAGTGCTGAATGAAGGTGTAGCCATGAACTGCAGTGCACAAATTGTAGTTGAAGGTGAAGACAACCAAGAGGACTTCTGGGAGCCAAATGACGAGAAGTCCAAAATGTCTACACAGAGATTGTCTTGTTCTGTTGATGCTTGTAGAGAAGACTGGGGTCATAGTTCTTCTGATGAGGACATGGAGAACTACTTCAATTTCACCCGCACAGTGGTTACTTGCAAGGCTCAAAGGGATGCCTCTCAAGCACCTACATCACCATCTTTGAGGCATATTTCCCAACTTGACGGTGTTGATGATGGAGCAGAGAGTGATACAAGTATGGCTAATAATGAAAACCAGGGCATGAAGTTGTCGAATCAAGCCCAAAAGCCACACAAATCACTCAACACTGTACCTCATGAACAGACAGCTAGCAATGGGCTCTGTTTGACTTTTCCAAGTCCTGTATCTGATATTTCGTCAATTAGTTGTCGGTTAGAACCAGTGTCCCACTCACAGGCGGTTGATGATCAAGATTTTTTTGGTCTAACTCAAACATTTCAACCAAACCCTGTGGTTGTTGCACACACGCAAGACCCTATGACTAATTTTGTAGACACAAAGTCTTTTTCTACATATGATAATGATTTCCAATCTCCTCATTTAATTGAACCAGAGATGCCTTTAATTCTTGAGAGATGTGATCCTCTTTCACCCAATGCACATTTCACAGAGCTGGTCCCAGTCCAGGATTCTCCAGGTGACCCACAAGAATCTAAAGAATTGTACTTAGATCCTAGTAGTGGCCACTTTGTGTCTTCTATGGATGGCTCTACAGTTTATCCAAACAACCACTTGCAAGAAGGTTCTCTTGACTTAGGCCAAGTTAATGGAAATCAAACTCCACTGCAACCAAATTCTGTTCCTTTCACAGAGTTGTCCAAATCTGCATCCACTTGTGAACCTGTATCCTCTGATTCATCTTTACAAGTTCCTTTTACAACATTCCCAAATCAGGCACCTCCTGTAAATGTTTCATTGTATCCTGTCCAAACTCCTGAGGGTAAGACGGTCTTACCGCCCATGGAGAGTTTCAGAACCAAATTACAACCACCTGCTGAACCAAGGCATCCTGCCCCCTCAGTTCCTGAAGAGGCAATGCTATGTGCCCCCACAAACACACCACAGAAACCAGAGTCAATGCTGTCTGTGCCGTCAGCCACAGGCGTACCCCTTGGGACTTATGGGCCAGTCTTGGGTACAGTGTCTGTCCCATTGCATCCCACTTACCCACAGCCTATCAGTTCTACAGCAGTTGGTGTCGTCTCCTCATCCTCTTCCCAACCATCAGCTCAGTGCCAAGCAATGCATACTGCCATTCAGACAGCCTCTTCTCCAGGTGTCATCAATGGGTACAACACCACGCCTATGCAAAGAGAAACTGCTCCAGGACGAACTATTTCCATCAATTTTTCTACCCCCAGATCAACAATTGAACCCCAACAACAATTGGTTACTCAAGCATTACCAGGTCATGCTATTCTTACTGTAAAGGAAGTCGGTGGACCTAATGTGGATCCTACACCACATGTTTTACTTGTTAATCGTCTTGGTCAAATTTTTGTCAAAAACCCAGAAAGCAACACCTTTCAGCTGCCGACTCCACATTCCCCTTCATTCAACTGCGTAACCCAAATCGCCAGCCTCTTGCAAAGCAATGCCTTGTCGGCAACACTTGCAGCAGCTGGAAACTTGCCCACAGTTGCAGGTGCCACAGTTACAACCCAAGTCCACCAAATTGTGAACCCATTGGTACATACCTCCAATACCATTACCCAACTACTTACAACCAGTAGTAATGTAGCCGCTTCGCTACCAGCAGATGTTAAGAAACCACGTAGGAATGCCAAAGCTTCTGGAGATGGAGTGAAAAAACCACGGAATAAGAAGGAGTCTTCCACACCTAGAAGGACAAAGTCTGTTAGCACACCTGGACCTTCTAGCAAACAATCTTTGAATCAAGTAACAACCTCCTCAGATACATCTAATCAAGCAGACAGTGCCCAAGCTATCATCAACCAAGCTATGGCTGGCTATTATGATCCCAATAAAACTGTTCCACATATTCTTACTCCCTCATCACCTCGAAACACCACCGTTGTTGGGCGAACTCAGAAAACAAGTTCAGTTGTTTTGCCTGAAGGTCTCCTTGTTGAACCAGAGGCAAAGGCTTCCCCAGCAGATACACCAGAAGCAGCACCTCGACCAAAGCAGGTTCGAATGAAAAGAGTGTCCTCTCTATCTGACCGTATTGCCACCAAGAAATCAAAATCAGACTTTTTGGACCTCTGTAGCCCTAGTGAATTGGAAGAACCACGCAAGTCAATCTCAGTATCAGCCAGGTAAATGGAATCAGTTAGACTTTACTTAAATGTAAGGATATTTTCTGTAATTTCAAACTCTGGAATATGGGAATATTCATTTGTCTTTTTTCCACTGCAGATATGGAGTTCGCATTAAAACCCCAACCATCAAGGGAATTCTAGACCTAGATAAGCTTAATGAAGAGCGAAGTAGTGACTCTGAGAGTGCAAGGTGAGCCTTTGAATTAGGGATATTCAATTACATTTTCTTAATCGATCGTCTGGAGAATTAACGATTGACTATCGATTAATATTTTTTATAATAAAATAAATTATTTAACTTTTATAATTCAAAAATTCAATGAATACAAAAATGCAACATGCTTTTCTTCGATGAGACCTTTATTACAAGATCAACTTCAGACAGACAGTAAACTACGTTCAGTTAGCCAAACCGAACATATGTTCGCGTGCATATGCGTTTCTGCGTGGCGTTTTCTATGCCGAAGCGGGTCTGACGCAGTGTTGCTGCTGCTGCTATTGATGTACAAGAAAGGCCTATACTTCATGTTAAACATAAATATATAGACTACTGATACAGCAAAGACATTGACGGCTAAATATGCTACCGAATATTTAGTTCTGTAACAGGTGCAATATATTTTAAAATCGATTATGTTTTTTTATTATAGTTACGCATATATCTGCATTTATGTTAAGCTAGAGACTTTCAAACATCAAAATGTCATTTATTAATGTGCGTTCATGTCAAAATGACATATAAACATATTCTATTTAGCCTGGAAACGCTTTCAACACGGTTCTCCAGCATGCACGTGTTCTCGGCGCGGCTTCTGAGACGCGTGTCATGCAGGTTTCGTGCAAGCTTTAACCTTTTAACCAAAATAAAAACGGACACGCCATGAAAACACCCGCTCTGAGGGGACTGACATTGCCCCCTGGATGCATAGGCACCTCCGCGCTAACTTTTCCAGCAGGATGCACCGCAGCCGACATTAACCAGGGACGGATGCACTTTGTTTAAGCGGTAATGTTAGAATATTTGACTCATGGCCATGTTGTACTTCTTATACACGGCATCGCAATGTTTGCATAGAAATATTTCGTTTTTTATATCAATACGGTCCCACGCCACACTTTGCCGTGACCTCTTCATGAGTATTCTTTTGAAATCAAAATGGAAGATCACTGATAACCGATAATGAGTCAAATATTGCATCCAGGTGGTGAAATGTTTAATTGTTGCCACATAGTGAAATTAATTTAATTGCTTCAAGACTCACACTACAACCTGCATAAAAAAATGCATTTGATTAATCGAGAACAAATTAACGTGATCGGCAAAATTCTTAACAATCAACTATCGATATGCCCCTTTTTTGCAATTCTGAAAAATACATTTGTCAAATATCAGCATGATTGTTTGATTTTGAAACACTAATTCCATTGCAAACATACAGGACGTCACACCAAAAGTCTGTTTAAAATGTCATAGTAAGAATACTGAATAGTTTCTTAGTAATAATAACAAATATAACAGTATGTTTTTAATGTGGGCAGTTTGTTTGCCTCATTCATGACATCATGTTGTTGCAATGGATGGAACATGTCAGATATTAAAATGGCCTGACCAATCCACTAATATGTGACCTGTCAATCATTTTATTTTAGGCCTGGACCTTGGGATCGTCTTTCATTGCCTCGAGGTGGAGACGGCAACAAGCCAGCAAATTGGGATCCTGCTAACCGTAGTGCACTATCTGACTGGAACAAATACTCAGGTATATTGTAATGTAATTATGTTTTACTTTTTTTGTTGTTGTTGCTCACTTTAAGGTTTTTCAATAGATCGAAGCATGAGTTGTTAAACGATATTCTTTATTTTTAGGGATGCTGTCCTGTTCAGATGATGAGATGCCTCCATCTGATTGTGAAGAGCATATTCCTCCCAGCCGAGACCATCCCCACCTACGCTTTGAGATCGCTAGTGATGACGGCTTTAGTGTAGAAGCAGACAGCATTGAGGGTACGAGGTCATGTCTTAGCCTGTGGTTGGAAACAAAAAGTAGTTATGTGTCGAACTATGTTGTGTTTTGTTTGCCAATATTGACCTTTTGGCTACAAATAATGCATGGTTTAAATAGGTGTTGACCTTGTTGCCTGATTTAAGTGAAGTGAGCTAATTAAATCAAAGATATCTAAATGCAAATTCACAATGCACTGACCAACACTAATCTAATTACAGTACTTCACTAATAGACATATTAGGTCAAAGATATTTTGACCAGTAAGACAATTTAGTTTTTTTGTTTTTTTGCTGTTTGTCATTGGCAGTTCAAAAAGTGTACTGTTTGTTAATGTATTTGTGAACCAAAAAATAATGTTTTTTTTTTTTTTTTTCAAAAATCCTAACAGTGGCTTGGACCACCGTTATTGAGGGGGTCCAGGAAGCCCGCGCCGTTGCTGGACTGAGGCAGCTCACTTTTTCAGGGTTGAGCGGGGCTCGTATGATGGGAATGCTACACGATGCCGTAGTCTACCTGGTGGAACAGCTCCAAGGGGCCAAACGCTGCCATCGCCACACCTTCCGCTTCCACAAGCAGGCCAGTCAAGAGGAAGATCTGCCCGTTAACCCAAGTGGCTGTGCCCGCTCTGAAGTCTACTTAAGGTCAGTTCACTGGTTTAACTGTTTAAATTTATGAAGTGGTGTAAACCAAGTGAGTAGTAATTAATATAAAAAAATATATATTGATGATGATGATTGTTATTATTCTACAAGGCAACAAGCAATTTACTGACTTCTAAAGCCACTTGTAGTGTTTATTCAATGCTTAAACTCCACGGATCCAGAATGACCTGGTCATATATATATTGACGAAATTTTGGTGTCATTTTACAGGATACCCTTTAGAGTTACATAAAACACTGCTAAAAGTGATACACATGTAAGTATATGTTGTTGGAGCTGTAATTCCCCCCCCCCCCCCCCCCCCCCCCCCCCCAAAAAAAAAAAAAAAAAACTTTTTGATTTTTTGGGGTTATAAATTGATTTTGGCCCTGTGAGCTCTAGCACCCTGCAGACAGTTTGGGATGTTTCCAGCATATTAAATTAATTTATTGACACTGGGATATTACATTTATACCACTGTATATGGTGGAGTGTAGCAGGGTAAGGGGAGAAGGGGAAAAAGCGAGGTCCTACCTTTTAGATCCATTTGAATAAATCTTGCATATAACATGACACAGGGAAACTTCTTTTTTCCACTATTTCCTGCAAGTCCCTTGGGATGAGAAATAAAATCACTATTAATCACGTGATTGGGACGGGAGCAGAATTTTTTTTTACCGGGAGCGGGAATTGTAATACTATGATACCATCTATGTACTTTTTATATAAATTACCTCTATGTTTTAATTTTGAACTCAATTCTAGTAGCCTTATCTCAATGCTCTCCTGTTTGCTTTGGTGTGGCTGGTTCAGTGAATGACGTGTTCCACACCCGTTATACCAATTACCAATCACTACCAACAGTTAATACCAATAATAAAAGCAAAAGGAGACTTTGCTATGCACTTTGTTGCTGCGAAAATCATAATCCAAATTGAGTCAGACCAAAAAGCCACGCTGTAATGACTACTGTTGGAAAATGATACCTCAGCTGTGCTCACTGACATTTTAGGGCACTCTGAAGTAACCAATCTTTTTACTGACGTGCCTGTGTTTGCATAGATGATTTACGTGGAATTTAATGTGTGTGCATCGTTATTATATTCATCTGAAATTATATTGAACGACATTTTGGCACTTTGACCTTCTATTCAACTGGGCATGGCTATGCTGTGATCTGTATTTAATTTTTTACTGTAACTGACTGTAACTGATTCTGGCCGAAAAAAATGTAACATGGGAGTGGGAGGGAACAGGAGTCATTCTTCTGGGATTGTGACGGGATGGGATGGGATGAGATTTTTTTTTTTTTGGGAGTGGGACGGGAGAGGTTTGAAAATCCTCTCCTGTGTCATCCTCTATTACACACTCTCCCCCCAAAAATCAGGGAGTTATTACAGCTTAGACAACATGTTTATCACTTTTAGTAGTGTTTTCCCAGCAAATTGATATTTGGTTATTTCCTGTGCTTTCCTTCTTTTAACTCCTCCACAATACTATAGTAGAATTACTTCCAATTAATAATAATTATTAAAACATCATTTACAATAATTAATAATACTAATAATATCATTTCATTGTTACAAAGCTTCAAACTATTTATTGACTATTGACACATTTTACTATAGTATTGTGGAGGAGTTAAATGAATGAATGCACAGAAAAAAAACAAATATCAATTTGCTGGAAAAGACCTTTAACTCCTTGCCTGTCTAAGACCATGTGATGTGAGTTTTTGAGAAGGCTAGATAAGATTAATTGGCCTGTAAACACCTATTTGCAGTCTTTTGTGTAATGTCTGGTGAGGAGAACAGCTTAATTCATGATCTTTTGTTCTCAATCGTACATTTCACACTTTTGGCATATGAGACTTAACCCACGTTATTCATTTATCGGCACTTTGTAATCTTTATTAAATGCTTAAGTTGTCTGCTTCAGTAACATGTTACTAATAATAATATACTACTATATATATATATACAAGGGGGAGAGGATGCTGGCGTTGTCTGTTCGCCGCTTTTCCACTCGATTTTAGTTTATATACGTTAATTATAGACTATATTTTTATTTTATTTTTTGTCAGTAACTAGTACATTCAGTCAGTGCTAATTTTGGGACATATTGCTTGGATCTTATCGTTTCGGATAGCTCTTCTCGGCTGTTGACAGTTGGCTGTTGACAGTTGGCAGTTTGAATGGACTCCCTCATGACAGGAGAGGACTGTCATTGTTCACCACTTTTATACATCTAAAACATTTTTTGTACAGATTTTTACGTTTTTCCTCCTAATTTCAAAGACTTTTACTCACCCCCTGCTATCTCTTCTAAAAATCGTCTGATTGCTGGGAGTTGCCGCATACACTCCTCTGCTATGGTATGGACCATCATCTCGCTGTGCCTGACAGTGTTCCAGCTCTGTGTTTCTATAATGCATAGCGCTAGTCAAAACCTTCCAGCGGCCGTCATGAAGCTTAAATATTCCATCCCACAGCTGCTAAATTTCAACGACCACACATTTCCAGCGTGCATCGCGGTCATTAAGGAACTTGGACTTCTGCGCAAACCGCGTTACATCCATAGAGGCGCTCGTCGCGGGCTAGTTTATCATCAGCCTGAAAACTCCGCATCAGCCATACCATCCATCTGGACCCCCGTCGCACATCTGCCGCGTCATCACAACAGTGTTGCTCTCCGTTTTGGTAACACGGGAATCACCGCAAGATCTCACCAATCTAAGCTGGATTGCACGGGAAACACCGCGAGATCTCACCAATCTAAACTGGATTGCACGGGAAACACCGCAAGATCTTTTAGCACAGCGCATGACAGAAAACGTGGAATGGATTTTAGTGTTTTACGGCCAATAACGAGATTCACCACCCCATCAACGCTCAAAATAGAACTTTTTAATGCACAATCCCTCACAAATAAGTCATCTTTCATCCAAGACCACATCATTGATAAGAGATTAGACCTTGTGTGCTTAATGGAAACATGGCATCAGCCTGTAGTTTACTCAGCACTTAATGATGCCTGTCCTCCTGGTTACAGCTACCTGAAGAAAGCCCGCTACACTGGTCATGGTGGTGGCTTAGCTGTAATTCATAGACAATCATTGGAGCTGTCTTTTCTCCCTCTGCCCACAGTGTCATCATTTGAATACCTTGCTTTTAAATGTAAACCCCCTTTTTCTTTGACAAAACTGTTTCTTTATCGGCCCCCAAAAACAAATTTTGTTTTTATCTCTGAGATGCATGACTTTCTCACAACACTCTGCTCTACTTCTGGCAACATTTTAATATTTGGAGATTTTAATATTCATGTAGATACCCCCTACTAACACCTGGCAGCTGAGTTTCTGCAATTATTGGACTGCCTCAATCTCCAACAGCACGTGGTTGGCCCCACTCATTCTAGGGGGCACACTCTGGACTTGGTCATTTCCAGCTCTCCTCATATTAGAAACCTCTTGGTTTATGATCTGGGTGTGTCTGACCACCAGGCCATCTCATTGGAGCTGCCACGCCCCTCTTTTTCTCTTACCAAAGATACCTGTCAAATTTGCTTCAGGAACCTGAAAAAGATTAACCAAGACTCTTTAACTATAGACCTTCAGCAATTCTCCTCTGTTGATCTCTCCTCAGTCTCAGAGTCGGTTGACTTCTACAACAAGTCTCTGAGCAACCTTCTAGATCTTCACGCACCTGTCAAAACTAGAATGGTCACCTTCTCGCGCTCAGCACCCTGGTACACCAGTGAACTGCGGAAGATGAAGACGGTTGGGCGCGTACTTGAGAGGCGTCTCAAGCACTCAGGACTCACTGTTCATAGGCAAGCCTATAGAGATCATCAGAAGGCCTACGCAAGGTCCTTGAGAGATGCTCAGTCACAGTTCTACTCTTGCATCATCAACAATAACTCTGGAAACTCCAAGAAGCTTTTCTCCACTATAAATCACATCCTCAAACCACAAACTCACTCTTTTTTCAGAAGCCACAGAAGAGAGGTGTAATAAGTTCATGAACTTTTTTAGGAACAAAGTAGACAACATCCACTTGCTTCTATCTAGCACCTCCGCTCTGCCTGTCCCGTCTGTTGATCCACAGCCAGGGACCTTCCAACATCTCTGCTGCTTCTCCATCATCACACAGCTTGAGGTTGAGGACATCATCAGAAAAATGAAACCATCCACCTGTCCACTGGATCCTTTTCCTACAGCCTTGGTAAAATCTAACCTCTGTGTCTTAAGTCCATTTTTTAACCAAGATTATTAATAATTCCCTCCAGGCTGGCCTTGTTCCTTCATCTCTAAAAACTGCTATCATCAGACCACTTTAAAAAAAAAACTACTTTAGACCCTGATGTTATTGACAACTACAGGCCCATATCCAACCTCCCATACCTCTCTAAGGTGCTGGAAAAAGTTGTTGCTGCACAGCTTCAGGTCCATTTGGAGCATAATAATCTTTTTGAGAAATTTCAGTCTGGTTTTCGCTCAGGACACAGCACAGAAACAACTTTGGTCAGGGTCACAAACGATCTATTGATGCCGGCAAATGCTGGTTCCCCATCCCTTCTCATCCTCCTGGACTTACAGCCTTCGATATAGTTTACCATAACATCCTCCTTCACCGTTTACATTCCACCATGGGTCTCTCTGACTCGGTCCACAACTGGTTTTCTTCTTATCTCACTGGGAGAACTGAATATGTTGCATTAGGAGAAGCTACATCCCTGTCACAAAATGTCACCTGCGGTGTCCCTGAAGGCTCTGTGCTCGGACCCACCCTGTTCATACTCTACATGCTCCCCCTTGGCCGTCTCATCAGCCGGCATGGGATTTCTTTTCACTGCTATGCTGATGACAATCAACTTTACTTTAGGACAAGTTCCTCTCCCTCTGCTGACCTCACACCATCCACTTTGATCACTTGCCGGGATGAGAAGGCGTGGATGAAGCAAAACTTTCTGCAGCTAAACAGCTCCAAGACTGAAGCTATCCTAGTCGGCACTCCACTTCAGGTCCAGAAGTCCGTTATCACCAGCATTGCTTTCTCTGGTCAGGTCATTCCACTTTCCACTTCAGTCACCAATCTGGGGGTCAGAATGGAATCGCAGCTTACTTTTGAAGCTCACATCAAACACCTGTGTAGGACCTCCTTCTTCCACCTCAGAAACATTGGCAAACTTCGTCCCATTCTAACACTGGCAGATGCGGAGAAGCTTGTCCACGTCTTTATCTCCTCCAGGCTGGACTACTGCAATGCGCTCCTTATTGGCATCCCTAGCCAAAAATCTCCAGAGGCTGCAGTGTATTCAGAACAGTGCTGCTAGGATCCTCATGAGGGTGCGAAAATACGATCACAACACCCCCATTCTAAAATCACTCCACTGGCTTCCTGTGTCGTTCAGGATCGAGTACAAGATCTCTCTCATTACGCACCAGTGCATCCATGGTGATGCTCCCTCCTATCTCAAGGAACTCCTCACCACACAAACAGCCACTCGTAACCTCCGCTCTGTTTCTCTGTTTCATCTTAAAACTCCCTCGACCAATCTCCGTACTATGGGAGATCGGGCCTTCTGCTCTGCAGCCCCCAGTCTGGGGAATGCTCTCCCTGACCACCTGCGGACTCCACAGACTATAGATGCTTTTAAGCGTGGTCTTAACCCAGCTTTTAATTGACTTGGTACTACTTTATTTTTTTCAGTTTTATTTATTTTACTTCATTCATTTACTTATTTATTTATTGTTGTTGATTGTTTTTAATTCTTTAGCACTTTAAGATTTTGTTTAATATAAAGTGCATTATAAATAAAATGTATTATTATTATTACATTATTATTATTATTATTATTATTATTATTATTATCATTATCATTATTATTATAATTTAAGGGCTTTTTCCAGCAAATCGATATGTGAATATCTTAATGTGTAATTATTTTAATTGTGTTTTATAATTGATTGACAGTCCTAGTTCACAGCCGGGAATCCAGTTACTGGTTGAACATCGTACCTTAAATAAGGAACTTATGAGCGTGTCACTGTAGGGGGGCTTTCTCTATATCTTAGGTTTTCTTTAAGAAGCCGTTTTCTAAATGACTAAATGAGTAGGTGTTTTGCGTTCTGCTTTTTGATTTACCATACCAATGAATGGAGGGGATTTGGGCCTATATATTTGTCTTGGAGAGTAACAACTGATGTTATCTAGAAGCACAATTTCTGTGACGTAAATTTGCGTACTTAAAAAAAGGGATCTTTTCTGAGTAAAACTGCTCACACCTACTCTTGTCTGTTTAACAGGAAGTCTACCTTTGACATGTTTAACTTCTTGGCGTCACAGCACAGACAACTTCCTGACACCGACCTGTATGATGAGGAAGAAGATGAGGTCCTTCTCAAATCCACCAGGTCAAATAAGTTTGAATTTTATAAATAAAAGTTTTGTTTCTCTGATATGATGCGGAAGCACAAAAGAGTTATGAGAAAACCCTGATAGAGGTTCACAGTATACATGAATATTGTTTCAGAACTGCAATACTATATGCATGACGTTGCACTTTGCTGATTTCTTATTTCAAAAGTGAAATAAGACTTTATAACTTTATTTATAAAGTGCCCAATTATGCTATTTCATACTATTGTATGCCCCATTATGCTATTGTCTCCTACAATGGGCTGATATGCATCCAATATAAGAAACATTTTAATTTTCAAATAATATACATTGTGGCATCTCTAAATCTCTCCTTTTCGAGAGCCTATTCTGCTCTGATTGGTCAGATTGCCCAGTCTGTTATGGCTGGTCTACCACAGCGCGTGTCTGAAATGAAAATACCCATTACCATATCTGACTTTCAGCACTGGAGGCTTTCTCGGCACTTCTATAGATATAAATTCCAAAAATACAAAGTGGAACCTTCCTGGCCTCAGCTACAACTACAACTTAGAGTCAAAGTAGACATTGTTCACTGGCAGCCAGTGAATACAATATTATGCAAATGTGTTAACCTGTGTAGGTTCATGTGGGGGGAAAACTTGAATTACTGACGATTCTTTTCAGGCAGTTCAGAATCGGTTCCTTCTTTTTGGGAGACAATATTGGTACTTATCCGCACTGATCTGTAAAACTTTGCAGAGCTTTTACATTTTGAAGCAGCTCTATATCACACTGCATGAAAGGAAATATCTGAAAAAGCATAATTGGGGCACTTGAAGGTATTTTAATGAGGTCACCTTGAGCACTAAAATGGGAATGATATTTTTGCTTTTGTCTCATAAACAGAAAAATTGAGTTTGTGTGACAATGTGCCTTTCACATTCCTTTCCCCTTTTTTAATCTTCCGTTGATAGTAATTCCTCTTTCTTGGCTAACTCTCTGAGAATTGACCTTTTTTGAATAAGTTATTGAAACTGGCTTAATTCACGTGATGAGTAATTCAAATCAATTGCACTTTACAGACGTGCAACAAGTTTGGAGCTTCCTATGGCGATGCGCTTTAGACATCTGGAAAGGACATCCAAGGAAGCAGTTGGTGTCTACAGGTGGGTTAACGGATGAACTGAGTCATAGTTTCACTTCTGTCTACAACCCCCACATTTGAGCAACATCAGTTGAGATTCCGTTTTCATGCCTGTGAGCATTGTTTTTACATTTTGCAGAAGTCAAAATTTCCTAGTCATATGTTTGGAATTGAGATGAAGGAAGTGTTTAGTTGTTGCATCCAGGTGATCTCCCAGGAATAAACCTCTGAAGAAAAAGAAAACAAAACCCTGTTGAAGTCAATATGAGAGAAATATAAAGATAAATATGCGCTTTCATTTTGAGAAACCCTGGGATCTCCTGAAAATATTTGTCTTTCTTTCTCATCCCTGCATGACATTTTGGAGTCTGGGTTCAGTCAAAGTCTCAGTGGTTTATATATGGGAATGTGGGTTTGGCCTGGATATTGTTGTACAATCTTTGGAGTCTATTTTGCAACCCTTTGCAAGTGTCTGCTTTTTCTCTGTTGGATTTGCAATGATTCAGTGAAATGTAGACTTGTAACACTTGCAATGATTTTCTCCTAGTTCTTTGTGTTGCCAGTATTTTCATTCAAAACAATTCACATTTACGTAACTGTAATCGCTGTAGGTCTGCGATTCACGGAAGAGGCCTTTTCTGCAAGCGGAACATCGAGGCAGGGGAGATGGTCATCGAGTATTCAGGCATTGTTATTCGTTCTGTTCTTACGGACAAGCGTGAGAAGTATTACGATGGCAAGGTAGGTGGAAAGGTGCCATTTTAAATAGATCTATTGTATTAGGGATGTTCCAAGCTGATCTCAAGGATCAGTATCAAGGCCAATTTAGCAATTTTGATCATTTTAATGCATCCTTGCTGAATAAGAGTATCGATTTCTTATTTAAAAATGTCCATGTCTCATTTCTTCTCTTTAATCATAGTTGTATTTATATTATTATATTTGTTTATAAGTCTTATATTTATATTAGGGCTGTCAATCGACTAAAATATTTAATCACGATTAATCACGTTTGTCATGGGTTAACTTGCGATTAATCACACATTTTTATCAGTTATACATGTATCTTAAATTAAGTTTTGTTTTTAAAACTCTAATCAACATGGGTATGGACAAATATGCATGTTTAATGCAAATGTGTGTTTATTATTAGTGAAACCGTACTTATTCAATAATAATCAATAATACAGCATGAAGACTAGACATGCATCAAAGGTCACAGATGTTTATCAAAGAACTTGTTCATGTCTCAAAATATAGAATAAGCAGTCATTTCTCTCATTTTAAGAATATCAATAAAGGGAGTTTATTGCCCTACAGCCCTAATTTATATGGTTTTGATTGATTGATTAATTGATTGGTTGGTTGATTATATAATTATTTAACATAAAAACATCTTTTGGGTTCACCCTGTGCTAGATTAGAGTTTGAATATCAGTCTTATACCACCTCTTTCCTCTGCTCTTCCTACCAGGGCATTGGATGCTATATGTTCCGCATTGACGACTTTGACGTTGTAGATGCCACGATGCACGGTAACGCAGCTCGGTTCATCAACCACTCCTGTGAACCAAACTGCTACTCTCGAGTCATCAACGTTGAGGGTCAGAAGCACATAGTCATTTTCGCATTGCGGAAGATCTACCGAGGAGAAGAGCTGACATACGACTACAAGTTCCCCATTGAGGATGCCAGCAACAAGCTCGGCTGCAACTGTGGAGCAAAGCGCTGTCGACGCTTCTTAAACTGAGGGAGAGCGGTGGAAAAGTTGCAGTGCAATTGCACGACAATGGAGCTAGACGGGTAAAACACTGGGCCGAGGCTTGACGGGTAATGGGGATGCAAGCAGAGGGTCTCAAAGCTTCACAGTCACCTCTTCAGAGTCCTTCATTTAAAAGGACCCTTACATTTTAAACCGCTGTTGTGGAGCCATTCATGTTCTTGAATCGTGATTCCTGCCAATCCACAGACATTGAGTCCAGTAGAAGAGACTGAACACATTATTGATGATGTGTGGAAACATGGTCATGGCCTTTCAAGAACATTTCCCATTGTGCTACATCCTTTGTGGTTCACTAAATGTTTTGTCGGAATATTGGTGGTTTTAAAGAGTCTCGGTCTCAGTCATAGCAGTTTTTTTAACCAGTTCATAAGCAGCAAAGTAAAACAAAAAAGCGGCACAAAGATTGAACTTAAACCAGAGTCTTTTAAATGATTCCTGTTGGCTTATTTTATGCTTTTTAAAAGCTGAATAGAAATGGCCGCCGCCCAGATTTCAGGGCGTTCTGTTGCAGTAAATCTCAAACCTCCCTTTTTTTGCCTCCTTCTTCTTCGAGCCAACCTTTAAGTGCTGGATTCTCAACATCTGAACAGATTCGCCTCTGCTTGACCGCGTAGTGTGCGGCAGTGAAAGATGCTCTGTAAAAACATGCATATTACTAATCAAATGATGTGAACGTATTAAGTCAGATCTGTATCTTTCGATTTCGTTTTAGATCACACTTTTTGTGTTTAACTGAGAAAGACTCACACTGCTCAGGACAACATCGTAAACCCCTCGGTATAACCCATGGATCCACTCCTTCGGTAGTCCAGTTGGCAACGGACTCATTCTGTTGCATTTCACTGATACTTTTTTGAAGCATCTAGCGGTCTTCTCATCCTCTTGAAAACCCCTATAATCTCCTCAAAGGCTTTCACTTTTAACATTTTCTTTTTTTAATAATTTATTTTCCATTGCATTTTTATAGGCATGTCTAAACACTTTGTTTTTGGTCTAAAACTGTATAGGTGGTTTTTAAACTTGATGACCTTCATGGTGCTAAATCAAACAAGTCCTAAAGGGGAAACAACCCACTTCCTCAGTTTTATGTCTCTAGAAAAACGGATGCAAGCTGTAAATGCTGCAACCGGGGTATTAAAATAGCAAAGCATAACCAGCTTTCTAGCAATGTGCCCATATGTGTCTATGGTGTGTTCAAACCCCATTCCCAATACTCAAAAGAGCAACGTTATAGCATGTTTGTGCTTTTATACCTCTTGAGAGCCTTGTGTCGAAACAAAATCATGCCTGGAGAAGCGTAGAAGTATATTTGTGTTTCTTTTCATCGTGTAGTAGAGGACACTACTTAAGCTAATCGTGACTAACCGCATCCTCGCTGCGTCACAGCTTTTAAAGGTGTGATGACGTCGTGGATTTTTCCTGCAATAAAATCATTTTTTGCCACAATTGCACATACAATTGGAGCTCTAGATTTACTGCTTAAAGTGTCCTATAGATGTAGGACCGCAAAGGGGATGTATACTGGGGACTTACAGAATCTATATATATTTATAGAAGAGTTTAGAAAGTTTTTCAGCAGATGGTGGCACTCGGCACCTTAATTTTCCTTGAGAGATTGAGAGATGTGGGGAAAAATCAAGCTGATGCCATCGTTCATCGAAGCGTACAAAAGATTGTTCGGACTGTAGAAGCGTTCTATTTATTCCTGTTTGTCTTTATGGGAGTTTATACCCATAGGTCTGTGCTTTTTGTATGTGACCAAGGTCTTATCAGAGTTTTCTTCAGGGTTTTCCCCCGCCATTTTTATTTCCTTTTTTTTAAACTTGAACATTGAGGATGAGTTCTTGCAACGTGGCCTTTTTTTACGAGGTGATGTTTTGAGCCAGCTGTTTGTTTTATGTGTCTTAGCTGTCTGCTTTTATTTGACACCCTAAAAGGAGCCATTTTCTTCCCCCTAAAATCACGTTATCATCTTCTTGTTCTTTGTTTCGAGCGTTTCGCGTGGAGTGGGCGTCTCCATCAAGAAACTGAAATTAAGCGGATCTCCGATTTTAATCACACCACCCCAGACTTGCAAGGATTCTACCTCAAGCTGTTCAGACAACGTCAAGTAATACTAATGCAAACCTAGATTTGCTTGGTCTGTTCTGTCGTGCAGAGTGTGCAATGAAGGATGCAAAGCACTAGTCAGGACCTCCTGTGATGATGCGTTTCCAAGAGCTTCTTGGGAAAAGAAAAATCTGTTCCTGTGTAGGTTATTTTAAAAAAAATAAAACCAACAACAACAGCGTTGTGTTGAAAGACTTAAAAATAAAAAAATAAAAAATGTCTTTGCTACCTTGTACAAACGACCCCTAAGTTTGTAAATAGTTGTATACATATTTCTAAACCTGTTTAATTTTTCTATGCACTTTTTTTATTTATAATGTTTTTGCTTAATAAAGATGTACAATGTTTGAACAAAGTAAAAGATTTATTGTTGTCTTTGAGTTTAAAATCATCATTTGTGCAAGCTTTTTATAGGATTACAGCATTTAATAAGAATAAATAAACTACATTTTAGGAATTGTGGTAGTAATGAAATAAAAGACAAAACATTGAGTATACAGTATATGTAGCCAAAAGGTGATCTATAGTGAAAAGGAATGTTTAGGAAAAAATTAAAAAGCTAAAGGATTCCTAATGAACCCCAGGCATAGTCATCTGTTACACATTGTTAGTTGCTTTGTTGTTTTCAGTGAAAACATCTCCCTAACAACTTTTTAGAAACTACTGAGAACAATACTTCAGGGAAGTTTAATACTGGTTTGTTTGCTTACAATGCCAGATTCATTATTCTTCAACACCAGATTCGAGCTTTGCCAAAATCTCCACGGCATCGTTGCGACTGATGGCGGTCAACAGCTCGGCGAGGTGGCCGACGGTCCAGTCTGGGTTCTTGGTGACGACACCCTCCAAAACACAGACGAGGGGACTTTTGTGGTCCTTCATGGAATATGCATAATTAATCCAGGCAAAGGAAAAAGAACACTGGGAGGCAAGGTGACGTGTATTCTTAGTGCCGGAGATGTCCGGGTCTAATACCAGCACAAGCTCCTCAAGAACGTCCAGGTTGTTCAGCACTGTTTTCAAAGGCGCTCTCTGGACTTTGGGAGCTGTGAATAGAAATGAAATACAATTATGGGTTACACTTTAATAACGTGTTACCGAATGGAAATTTACTGTAAGAGTTCAGCTCCAAACTAAATCAAATACACAAGAAGCTATCTTTAATAATCTTCAGAATCTTCAGAGTGTTTTAGTTTTTTGTTTTGTTTTTTTCCAGGTTTGGAGCTAAATTGCAAAAAAGAGTGGCCCTCCAGGATAAATGTTCCCCACTCCTGATCTAGGGTCAAATTTTTTCATATACCCACCTAACAGATACGCCGGTCCAGCAATGTGATCATTATTGTCATTTTCTTTGATTATGTTGTATGAGATGGACTGTTCGTATCTGTTGATGCCCTTTTTGGACAGGCTTTCCCGAACCGCTCCATTACAATTTTGAAATTCTGTGAAACATAAGAGACATAATCCTGTTATTCCTGTTCTTATATCTAGTGAAATACATATTGTTTCATACTAGCACTCAATACTTTGTGACGTAGCAATTGCAATAATGAAAAAAACAAACACTTTAAGATGGGATCTTCGAAGATAAGATTCTCTACAATGGAGTAACGTTAGCGCATTAGAATGAAGAAGCACGCTTTGTGAGAACGTCCCCATAAACAAACTGACTGAAATATTGTCAGTGACCGTGGAGATCCAATTTTGCAACACGACTGAAGCGTGATGTGAAGCTTCTTGTCATTTCTGCGTTCAAATCGGTTGAAATGCAGCGCTGCCTTCCCGGGATGCTGTGCTGAAGCGTTGAAGTCATCTGACATCACCCATAGGAATAAAGTGGAGCGCGGCGCGACAGAAGTGTTGCTCGAGTGGATCTGCACCTGAGAGAGTGTTTATGGGGCGTGCGTTTCCGCTCTCGCTCTAGTCACGCGCACGCACCCTACCGGGAGAAGAGCCCGTACGGCCCATACAAGGACCTTCCGCTCTTTTGACGTCAAGTAGACCCATACTCGAAAAAAACTCTCCGAAACTTGTGAGAAACCGGAAGGGGTATTTTTGACACAGAAATACTCCATTAAACGTCCAACTTAGTGTTTGAAACTTTGTCTATGTTTAGGATGGGAATCCAAGTCTTTAAAAAGCTCAGTATGCATGAAACAGCATTCCCCCCCCCCCCCCCCCCATATAAAATAATAGGTACAGTTTAATTATTAAATAATCGTTTTAATACCGTGATGTTTTCTGAGATAGTTGTCATATTGTGAATATCTCATTCTATCACAACCCTACAGGGGAGAGTCCCCCACCCCCACTGTTAAAAAAAAGTAACTTTTACTCTGAGCACATTGTAAATTAGCTACTTTTTACTTTTACTTGAGTACATTTTTGACCAGTAATTTTTTCTTGTACTTGAGTAAAATTTCATTGAAGTAACAGTACTTTTACTTGAGTAGAATATTTTGTAACTCTTTCCACCTCTGTCTGTTGGATCGGATCACACGGACTAGCCTCCACCGCCCATGACCCTGTTGACGGTTCACCATGGTTCCACTTCCTTCCTTGGACCACTTTTTGAAAAATACTGAGCACTGCAGACGGGAACACCCCACAAGAGCTGCCGTTTTGGACATTCTCTGTCCCTGTCGTCTAGCCATCACAATTTAGCCCCTGACAAACTCGCTCAGATTGTTAGGCGTGCCTATTTTTTCTGCTTCTAACACATCAGCTTTGAGGACAAAATGTTCATTGCATCACCCACTAACTGTTTGAATTAAACAGCTCATAAAAATACTTTATAAGTAGAAAAAAAGTAACCCATACAAATGAAAATTATGCAGTCATTTAAGAAATTTCTCATACAACCATTTTTTGAAATTAGGGTTCTTCAAAAATTGAGTCAAGAACTTCTATATCGAGCTACATTGAACCTTTTTTTTCTAAGACTGTGAAGTGTGTGATTTCTGTACTGCCTCTGTAATCCCCAAATAGTTTTACAAAACAAGTGATCGTTTAATACGATCCAAGGAGTTTCCAAAAGCCTACATTACATTATTCCTGCCAAAAGCAAAATAATAATAATAATAATAACAAATCTAACAAATATTTTAAGAGAGGACACTTCTCAGAGGAATAGGTTTATGAATGGCTCACTTGTATTTGTCTCTGTCACCAACATCATATTACATCAGTTGTTTTTTGTCAGTTGGCAATGCAATGCAAGTCTTTATGGAGACTGTTTAATATAGTATATTGGATCAGCCTCACTCACATGACAGGACACATTAATGAATACACTTTCAGGATATCCTCCAAATGTTTTTTTTCCTTCCTGCGACTGACCTTCATTAAAATGGTTGGTCCTCCTCTTCTTGATAACGAAGAACAAACACACCAAAGTGAGAGCGGATAAAATCACTAAAGATACATAGATCCCTGCAAAAAATGCACAAAAGAGAAAGAGAAAAAAAACATTTACTTTTGTTTAGAGTTGAATCCAACACATTCTATTTTCCTTTCTTTCGACTAATATTGTGTGTCTGTATTATAAAGGCTACATTTTAACATACAGATCAACATCAAGCACTGATATACTGTAAATATACCCTATTGTTCAAAAGTTTGTGGTCAGTTTTGTATTTTTAATCAAATTAATACATTAATTCACCAAACATGCACTATTAGAGTTATCAAGAATGACAACAAATGATTTATATTGTTACAAAGACGTTATATTTAAAATAAATGCTGTTCTTTTGAACTTTCTATTAATTAAAGGTGTCATGAACTGGCTTTTTAAAAATCTTTTTTATACTGTTGTCTGAGGTCAACTTATGACATTCGCATGTTTTTTTCATTCATAAGTTAATGAGTAATATGCTATTTTCTACACTGGTTTTGAGGCTCTCTCTGGACGCTGGGTTTTGATGGGCGTGCAGCACTGGAGACTTGGAAGTAAACGCCCACAGCTAGGACTGGAGAAGATTTGGATATTTAATGAACTTAAACTCCCTTGTCAGTTCACAGGAGGGATTGTTTTGAAAGCGGCAACTTTGATGGACGCGCAAGGGATATGAGCACTTGCCTGACCTAACGCCTGAACCATGTTTTAATCACATAAGCAGGGGCGTAGCCATCTTTTCAGAAGTGAGGGGGAAAGAAATGTCATAATACCAAAAAAAAAAAATTGTTGGGCCGATATAATTTATCTTTTGCTTTTAATTTGGTAGGATATCAAATACACTGCTGAACAATAACCTCTAATATCTATAATATTTTTCTCCTATTTTTTATACCAATTTTATGATTGTTGATCAAAGCTGAATTTATCATCATTACTCCAGTCTTCAGTGTCACATGATTCTTCACTAATCATTCTCATATGAGGATCTGATGATCAACACACATTTATGATTATTATCAGTTGTGCTGCTCATGGTGATGCTTAATTTTTGTGGAAACCATCTAAACATTTGTGGTAAAATTAAAAAAGAGAGAAATTAATACTTTTATTGATCAGACATGCATTAAATTGATCAAAAGTGATGTTTTTAATATTATAAAAGATCATAATTTATATAATAAATGCAAATAAATGCTGTCCATTGAACTTTCTATTCATCAAAGAATCCTGAAAAATAAAATGTATCATGGTTTCCACAATATTTTTAAGCAGCACAACTGTTTTCATCACTAATAATAATCATAAATGTTTCTTGATTATAAAACCACCATAGGAGAATGATTAGTGAAGGATCATGTGACACTGAAGACTGAAGTAATGATGATAAATTCAAATAAATTACATGGGAAAAAAGCTGTTTTCATTTGTAATAGTATTTCACAATATTACTGTTTTAACTATTTTTCGATTAAATAAATACAGCCTTGGTGAGCAGAAGATACATTAAAAAATCAGCATTCTTCATATGATACTTTATTGTCAATAAATAGGCTACATTGAGATGGCTTGAAAAGCACACATAAAGCATGTATTGTCTCACTCGTATGATTGTCGTCGTCACGTTTCATCACTCATAACGATTGTTTTCCTTCAGCTGCAGCTCCAGCGTGACAGTAGCTATTACTTCTACGAATCCGCTTTTGGACTTTCTGTGAGAGCGCGCTCCTCCTATTTAGATGCGAATAAATGACAGGTCTTGCATTGATTATTTTTTGTCTCTGAATTTAAATATTGATGTATTCACATTGGTTTCTATGTAAATGCATTTGACCGTGACCTCAAGAAGCGCACTATCAATCGAGATTAGAGAAGGCTGTCTTTAGCTTCCCTGTGAATTTGCCCGCCACCGTGCAGGGTAACGTCGGTTCGAATCCCGCTCGGAGCGGGTCGACTAGGATCGGTGAGACCCAGTAAAAGTGCGGGGGGCGAAAATACATTTTATCAAAAGTGAGGGGTACACGTCACCCGCGTAATCTACGCCCATGCACATAAGTGTGCTGCGCCATTCCTGTCGGAGCCAATATAGAAGGCACAGCATTGTGTTTTAATCTCAATATGTCTGCAAATCCAGTGTCCACCTGTGTCGTGTTTACAAACGATTATCTTGCTATCTTCTGTATGTTTATTGCTCATTTAGCTCCACGAGTCCATTGGTGAGGCTACAGAAGCAGCGGACACATTATCTATAGAGTCTAGGATCGTGACTTAAGCAACGCAATGCATTTTGGGACTTTAGGTCACGGAGGCCGCTGTCGATACTGTGTTGTATAGAAAATTAACGCTTTTAGTTCTAAAAGTAGAACTAGTTGAGCTAAAAGGAGTTACAATGGTGAACGTGTGTTGTTTCATTAACTGCCATAATCACACTCACGACCGAAGTGGAAACCGAATCGCAAATGGAGTCTCAGTCGTGGACTTCAGGACACAGACACTACATAGCGAATAGAGGCGGTGTTTCCCCCTTCTAATACGTCATTGATTTGAGAGCTCTTGTTTTCTAGGCCCGGTGTCTATAAAAGCTTTTCTTTTACTAGCAAAGAAGTTTTCAGCTCCGAAACGTACAGGATATTCTTATATTACCATGAACTTTTATATATCAAAGGCTCAAGGGAAAGTTGATTTCTCAATTCATCAACCCTTTAAATAATGTCAGGGTTTCTACAAAAAAACAACAACAAAAAACAAGCAGCAATACTTTTAAATATTAATAAGAAATGTTTCTTAATCAGTACATTAGAAATTCTCAAGGATTGTGTAACTGAAGAATAGAGTGAAAATGTTGTATTTGTGATACTATATCTAAAAAAATTGGAACAGTATAGTATATCTATGGTATTTTAGTAATAAAGATTAAGAACATTAAGAACACTGAAATGCAAAACAATATGGTACCTGTGGCATGATGGGGGCTTTGAGGTGGATTTTGAAAGGGGGTTGGAGATAGATTTGGATTTGGAGCTGGAGTTGGAGCTGGAGCTGGAGTTGGAGCTGGAGCTGGAGCTGGAGATGGAGATGGAGATGGAGATGGAGATGGAGTGTGAGGGGTTATTGAGCTGCCAATAGAGGAATTTATGGAAGTCCAATTCAAAGTCTAACAAAAACAAAAAACAACAGTTTACACTGACAACATCTTTCTGCTTTAGATGAGAGCACAGGGAGAGCTAATGCAAAGAAAAGTTTGTTTAACAGTGAATCTTTATTACTGTTATCTCTGTGGTCTGCAGCGGTTGAGGTAGGCATTTTCCACTCAAAACCTGCTCTCTGGAAAAAAGATAAGTAACAAATTGAATATAACTAATTAGGAATAAAAGGGACAAGTAGATTTAAAGCTTACTTTTATTATGGTCAAAACTAGTAAGATATAAACATAAAATGTTTTATTTTTTTTATTTGACCTACCCTTGTTTACAGCAGATGGTATCAGATATTGTGCTGCATGCAATAAACTGTGGCGTTATGCAAGGTCGACAGGGTTGGCATTTTTCGTGCGATCCATCGTTAAAGGTTCCATTGCTGCATGCTTTGTAGACTGCCTGGGAATGGACGTTCGCCTTATCGTTGGACCACCCGCAATTTTTAGTAAATTCATTACCTGCGGTAAAGAAAAAAAAATCAAAACAAAACAAAACAAAGATGAGTCAAATGTTTTTTTTCTTCTTCTTCTTCTTCTTCTTCTTCTTCTTCTTCTTCTTCTTCTTCTTCTTCTTCTTCTTCTTCTTCTTCTTTTAAACATGTATGTTTTCCAAAAGTAGGCATATAGGCTATTAGCCTATAGGATATCATATCGTTAAAAGATATGTTTTTTATCATGTTTTATTTGAAACACTTTTAGATAATTAATTAGGCTGTGCGCTAGAGGCAAAACTATTTGCTTTTGCCTTGATAAAACTGCGCCACGAAAATTACTAAACATATCTCATCCTGTTTACATGTAAATAATGGACTGAGAGACTATTTAGCAAAAATTGAATTTGAAACTTACCTGCGCGGATTTTATATTTAGTCCTACATAGCTGACAGGTATTGTGATCATTGTTAAAGAATTTCCCGTCTATACACCGTCCCATTGTCGCAGACTAACGTTTCCTTGACGTGTGCTGCACTGTAGCTCGATTCTGTCTGATATCTGAAGCGAAACAGCACTGAGTATAGGGAGGAGTTTCTGTAGTCTAGACTAGATCACCGATTTGCAAGATAATTCATAATCATTTCAGACACATCTGTGGTGATGATGATTATAGTCGGAGAGAAGCGTGTGCTAAAAGCTGTGAGTTTTTCATATAAAATATTTATCTCTTAACATTTTAACATCAAATTCTTTAGTTTTCATATGTTCATCTTGTTTCGCTGCCCCCTTACCCTTAACCTCCTAACACCCAAGGGATTATTATTATAATTTTTTTAAATGTCATTTAGCCTACATTGTTTAGAGCCAAAAAAAAAAAAAAAAAAATGACATTAAATAACATGTAGGCTATAGGTAAAAACAATGTGATTTTATGTGGGGTTTTTTTCATTAACCAATCAATTTTTAGGTTTCAGGATTTTAGTTTTTATATTTGTTTTAACCAAACTTTGTTTAAAGATGATTCTTAACTTTGTTTTGAAAAATATAAACGAATTCATTCATATAGCCCATTTTACTTTATGCAATAGGTAATGTGGGTAAAATGGCCGTATGGGTTTTCCTATTCAATGCAATGTATTCTGGATCTAATTTTCATAATGTGTTCGTGGAGCAACGTAATGAAAACAATAAATATAATAATAGGAGTAATAGTTGGCAACATTTTCATCATAATATCTAATATGTCGGTAACACTTTACAATAAGGTCTAATTTTTTAGCATATAACTAACTTGAACTAACCATGAGCAATACATTTGTTACAGTATTAAATAATCTATGTTCATTTTAGTTACTAAATAAAAATACTGTCATTCATTGTTTGTTCATTTTCATGTCACAGCGCATTAGTTAATGTTAGTAGATACAACTTTTGATTTGAATAATGTAGGCCTATTAGTAAATGTTGAAATTAACATGAACTATTATTATTTATAAATGCTGTAGAAGTATTGTTCATTCTTAGTTCATGTTAACTAAAATAGTAATGTTAACTAATGAAACCTTATTGTAAAGTGTTACCAATATTTCATATATTGATGTGTAATTTATTTTTCTTGTCTCCTAAAATGTCTGATAAACATGATTTAAGTCCTGGTGCCCTCTACAGAACACATGTATTAAATCAATGCCCTGTTTTGTAGCAAAAAGTCATATTTTGAAAAGTAGTCAGATTTCAATCATAAAATATTACAAAATATTATCATATTTCCATAAGCATGCTAAATTTGGCTTAAATGTCATTTTTAAAGACCAAGCAGAAGTTGCTGTCCTGCTGAAACATCAAAACAAATGACATCTCAGCTCTTTACAAGACATCTAGGCTTATGATGAACTGTGACATATGGTGTCGGAAAAAATCACTAAAATATAATATCCTCGTACGTGGACATGCAGGCACTCAGGAGGTTTAAATGGTATAATAAATACTGAATAAAAGCAAGAATATATCCTTGCTCTCACACACATCATCCTCAAAGTATAATTGCTGTGGAAATGCATTTATGCCACTTCTGAGCAACACTAAACAGTAGGATATGTAATACATCTAAATTCCCACTTCAAAAATACCTCTGTGCCACCAACTGTAGTAAAAAAAGAAGAATTTTACTTGATGTAAGTTTTTGCCATTTATCAATGTCGTGATCTAAAACAAAATCTACTGAATTCGGCAACCTTTGGCATGCCTTTGTCATATAAGAGTAATGTTTATTGGAGGCTTGTGTAAGCATATTCGTATCTGGTTTCCTAATTAACAGGGGCTCAATCCTGAGTCAGTCAGCAGTTGAAGAAGCTGTCTGACCAGCCTTAAAAAAAAGAAGTTTATTGTTCCATATATTTATTTTAAACAAATTACACACGCACACACACACACACACACACACACACACACACACACACACACACACACACACACACACACACACACACACACACACAAAAACCATTCTGTCAGTCTACTTTTTATGTAGGCTACTTCTCAGAAATATACTTAGCACTGCACTTAAGTATTCTTAATTTATATACTGACAGAAAGGAAAGTCTAAGTATACTTGGCCTACTTAATCTTATTCTAGAGATACGTAGGATAGGACAGGATAGGATAGGATAGGATAGGATAGGATAGGATAGGACAGGATAGGATAGGATAGGATAGGATAGGATAGGATAGGATAGGATAGGATAGGATAGGATAGGATAGGATAGGATAGGATAGGATAGGAGTTTATTTGTCATTAGAAATGTACTAGTACACTGCAATGAAATGTTGTTTGGAGCAAGCCTCCAGACCGCAGCTATTACAACCGCCTCCGCACGCTCTCCAGAGGAAAAAAATGCTGATTTTGCAAAGCAGAGCATACATACATACAAAAACACAACATATAACAGCACACATGGTCAGGTGATGTTATTTTTTGTTTGGATTGGGTAGGGGAGGAAGAGAGGAAAGGAGGAGGCAAACGGATGGGGGGGGGGGTGTAGGGGTGGGGTCTGAGTTAGAGTCTGAACTTGTGTTGTGAAAATATTACCCATAACTTAAGATGTTTACAGTTCAGTTCTGTGGCTTTTCCTCAAAGGGAGAAGAGGCAGTTGACTGGGAACGATAGCAGACCCAGCTGTCAAACTGACCTCCCAACCGAGAGAAAGTGGGGGTGAAGTGAAGCCATAGTGAAGCCATATTTGAATCCATTTAATTGATCTTCAGTAATTTGTCTGGATCATAACCAATCAAGTCACTGATACTGAGCGTTCCTGCCGTGTCATGACATTTCATCCAATTTCATACTCAGTCGAACCCAAGTGAAACAAACAAAGCTTTGGCAGTGGAGTTGATGGACTCAATCTACTCCATATGTGATTTTTTTCCGTTTTTAGTTTAAAATAAACTTACCCACATACAGGTGTTGATAAAAAAGGATGCATGAAGTTTGTTGTTCACTTCAAGAAAACTTACAATTATATTAATAAACTAATAGTTAACCGGTAGCACACTAAAAATAAAATATATTAAAATGGTGAACTAGTATACTTAGGAACTCACTTGTAGTACAGATGCAGTACAAATGAAAAACGTGAAAATGAAATCTGTGAACAAGTTGTGCACTTAACGTTTACTATAATAGAAGCTTACACTTAAACATATTACATTTATACACTAAAAAGTGGGCCAATTTTAGTCCCAAGCAGTATTGAAATATATAGTGCACTTACATTTTTTCTACTAGTAGGCTACATTGACATTAGTATACTTACTACATAAAATATACTAAACATAAAACTCAGTATACTTAATAAAACCTATTTTTATATAATGTTGACAAACATTTAAAAAATGAATTTAAAAATCAATATATGTAATATATCGTAAAATGGAAGTACTTAGTACTTGCACTTAAATGGATAGGTCACCCAAAAATGTTGTTGTATTTGAGGTAAAAGATAATAAAAATACTGTTGGGTTTCTCACACAAACTGATTGTTTCGTGTCTTAAGACATCAATGTGTCGCCACGAGCCAGCCACAGGGTTTAATATGGATTATTATGTCTGTGTGTTTTTTACTCTCATAGTGGCTCTCATAGAAATACACCCCATTGACATGCATTATACAAGCAATGGTTGGAGTTCAAAATCTTAATTCGTGTTCTACTAAAGAAACAAACACCTTGGCTCTTGGGGTAAGCAGATAAACATCAAATTTTCGTTTTTTGGGTGAACTATCACTAAACAGTGATATAGTATGTACACTGTAAAAAAATAAAATAAAAATAAAAACAGTTGGTTTTTGTTGGTTTAACTTAAAAAAGTAAGTAACCTGGTTGCAAATTTGAGTTGATACAATGAAGGAAATTTGTTTAATAAATAGAAACTCAAAATATTATTGTTTCTGAACCACATAACAAATTTGATAAATCATGAAAATAGCACTATTTCACTGCGTCATCAGAAATAAAGCACACACAATTACCCAATATGCTTACAAAATCTTTTAATAATATTTTAATGAAGGTTGTCGAATTTCAAAAAATGTTTATTTTATTAATTCAAAATTTTAATTTCAGTGAACAAAATGTTTTAAGGCAACCAGGTAACTTTTTTTCCAAATAATTTTTTACAGTGTAACAATATTTCATACAATACAGGAACATATGACACTGTTTGGCAAGGTTTTGGATCCGGCTTCCCTCCCTCAGCATAAAGTATTGCAATATTCGTACTCTAAAAAATGCTGAGTTTAACATAACCCAAGTTGGGTTGAAAATGGGCAAATCCAGCAATTGGGTTGTTTTAACCCAGTACATTGGTTGTTTTAACCAAGCTGTTAGGTTAAATGTTTGCTTAAAACAACCCAATTGCTAGGTTTGTCCATTTTCAACCCAACTTGGGTTATTTTTAACCCAGGATTTTTTTAGAGTGCAGAATCATGCTGAGTAGGGACAGAAGCGCTCCTGTCACAGATCGCAGAGGGACCTCAGGTAATGTCCGGATCAGACCAGCAACAATCTAAAGCCCAAACCCAGCTTTGTTGTGCTAAACAAACCTGGAGACTGAATACGCCACCAGACGCACACTCCCACTGTGCATCAACACACTCTCATCAATTACTCATTCTTAGAAAAAGATTACACGAACATGAAAATCATTTACTCACTCTCATGTTGTGTCATGAACTTTCTTCTGTGGAATGAAAGAATAAAGATATTTCTGAGTAAAAGGTCTTTTTTTTTCCTCCCAAGTACTGATACAAAATGTGGGTCCAATATTGTTCCAAGAATAATTGTTTTTGTGAGCACTAAGGAGTTCCTAGATCTAGAATTGTTATGTTTGGGTGAACTATCCCATATCATTTAAAACTTTTTTTTTTTTTTTTTTGGAGCACTAAGTGATACATTACACTAAAATCTGCACCATAAAAGGGGTTCATATGGCTTGTTTGCTACATTACAAGTTATTTTATAATTCTGTGTGACGCTACACTACAATTTAAGACCTTAATGACTGATAATCACTGTGAACTCCTGCACAACAAGGACGAAAACTAGAAGAACTAAAATATTGTAATAATCATTTTAACTCCACGAGAATAGCGACGTTCACACAGCCTCTATAATGATAAAAACACTAAAAAATAGATATCAAAATAGATAAAAAATAGAGGAAAGATATTGCTGGAACCATTTTCAGAAGAAAAAAAATGTATCAGATGATGAATAAAAGCATTGACAGAAATCAGTCCACCCACATTTAAAGGTCAATCTCATGTCAATCTTGAGTACCTACAGAGTAGTATTGCATCCTTCATATCTCCAAAAAGTCTTTAGTTTTATCATATTTATAAAAGAAATATAGGCTGTACCGAGTCTTTCCGGAAAAAAAACGAGCGCCTGGAGGCGTATCGTGTGGGCGGAGCTAAAGAATGACGATCAAAGCGGTGACGTCCTCAAGCGTGGAGAAACTCATGGCTATCGAGCTCAGCTAATAGATATATGATCCAGAATCAGATCCGGAGGCTGAAATAAATTGAACAGAAGAAACAGCAACAGCAGGACGTCCGTCTCTGTGGTATGTACTGTATTTAGTGACCTGTCAACATTTGTGTGTGTTTACTCGCAGTTTATGAGGACATGATTCGGTTTATGGACTATTGTATGCGACTAAACCTTAGCAGTAGCAAGCAAAACGGTTTTGCACGTCAGACTAGTGTAATGTTATACAAAGAACAACAATGGAGTCCGTTAGCGCATTTGAATGACGAAGCACGCGATTGTGTCGTTTACTGATGTTTACTCAGGCGACGATAGCCAACAGCACAGACATTTGAAGCAGTTTTACTCACCGGCTGCTTCCAAAGCAGGACCGAACCTTTATCGCTGGGACCGCTCCGTCAAAAACACACTTCTTTGGTATGATTTGGTGAAGTCCTGTGACAGCAGTGGCGTGTAAATCCACTTTGAGACGTGACTGAAGCGATGTTGTGAAGCTTCCCGTCATTTCTGCGTTCAAATCGGTTCAAATGCAGCGCTGCCTTCCCGGAATGCTGTGCTGAAGCGTTGAAGTCGCTCGACATCAACCATAGGAATAAAGTGGAGCGCCGCACGTCATAAGTGTTCACGGACGACTGGATCTGCAGCTGAGCGAGTGTTTATGGGCGTGCATTTCCTTTCTCACTCTAGTCACGCGCGCGCGCACCCTACCGGGAGAAGAGCCCGTACGGCCCATACAAGGACCTTCTGCTCTTATTAACGTCAAGTCGAGCCATACTCGAAAAAAACTCGCCGAAACTTGTGAGAAACCGGAAGGAGTATTTTTGACACAGAAAAACTCCAACATTACTTTTTGAAACTTTGTCTATGTTTAGGATAGAGAACCCTGTCATGAGTGTAAATCAATTTCGGGTGTAAAATAGTACATATGAAAGCGCTATATAAATGCCTCATTCATTCTCATTAAAGTTCATGAGCAAAGGCAGGCGTTCCAAATTTTCTGGCAATATAGTGAACTTATTTTAATTCTGTACCAACTCAATATGGTTCGCTACCTTCCCCAGCACCACCTGCCTAAATATACCTTTTGGTGTGTCATTCAGCGTGATAGTAGATAGATTTTTTGTCTAAAATTTACTGCACATAATAATTTGATCAATATTTTTTTTCTTTTCGATTCTTCGTTTCTTTGACATCTTCGCGTCTGATTTGATCTTCTCCTAATATATCACCTTCAGTTAATCGATAAAATTGTGATTGGAAGGTAATTTTTTCTCTCCAAAATATACTATTAGGGTATTCACTTAGACTGCTACTCACCTTCATATGATCACCTAGCAAAGACAATTTAGGAAACAAGGAATGTATGGGACAAAACTGAATTTTCTTTTCCATAATAAGTCGGGACACTAAAATTAGTCTGAAATACAGGACTTTAAAATCATTACAAGTCTTGGAAGACGTGGAGGGGGAATTTCTCTTGCTGGAGTAGCCTGAGTCTGATCCGTCTGTTCCTGGTCAACACACCATCAGTTCCAGCACATTTGTGAGTTTTGGCCGGAGCAGCTGGAAAAGCAACAGTTTGAGATTATTGTTATCTGGAGGGCATATGGAAGTCTTTAAAATTATTTTTTGGTACATTTATGTATTTTTGGCAGTAGCCTATGATTATGATGTTTATTTATTGAATTTGTACTAAATCTGGGCTGTTAAGAAGTGAGTAGTTTGAAACCAAACAAAGTGTAACAACTTTTACAATTTAATAACTTTTTCATTATATGAAATGTATAACATAAAAAAAAAACTCAGCAAAACATGTAACATTTCCAATACTGTAATCGCTTTAAAACATAAACAATAGTATTCCCTTACAGTACATAAAATAAAAAAAATCTAAATCTAGTCTTAAACTACCTGCAAAATTCAGCATTTAAATATTCATGCAATTACTATGATTATGATTTCCATTATTATTAATAAACAAAGCATTGGTATTCCTTCACAGTAAAATAAAAATAAATAAAATAAAATCTAAATCCAACCTGCCTAAATTCACCAGATTGCTGATACTACTATTACTGCTGAGGAATACCAATGCTTTATGTTTAATAAACATATAATACAAATTGCATGAATATTTAAATGTAGCATTTTATCAGGTAGTTTAATACTGGCTTTAGATTTTTAAAAATGTAAGGGAATACCATTTTTTATGTTTTAAAAGCTATTTTGAAAATATTTTAGTATTAAAATTTTAGTTATAAAAGTTTTAGGTGAGTTTTTAATGTAATCATTTTTCTCATAATGTAAAAATTGTTACTACATTATGAGCTCAAGATTTTTATTACATTTTGAGAAAATTATTACATAATGAAAATTAAATAATAATAATAATAATCTAATAGCCTGCTTATTACATTGTGCAATTTGTACGTCATGCACCATTACATTATGAGTTTCTACACGTAACAAAATAAAAATAAAAATGTTTGTAGATATTTTTTTTTGTTTCAGTAATTTATAGGCTATACAACAGCTTTAATTCATTTTTATTTCAGTTGTAGTTGTAGGCTATTAAATTAGCCAACTTCTTTAGTCATCTATTGATAGGCCTATATTATTTGAGCTTTACAGTAGTTTTAGTCAGCAATGATTACAGCAACGATGTTTACCATAATAGAAATAACCAGGGGGAAAAAATCAAAGGTAAAGAGAATTTGGGAGTAGGCTAATCAATTTAATGATTAATGATTTCAAATTAATAAAATAAAATAACCTGGGCAGTCAGTATTTATAAATACAAATACGTTTTTATGATATTCTCATTCATAAATTCTTGCACAAATAAAATCTACAGATCCAGAAGTGATACTAGCCTACAGTATAGTGACATCTTGTGGTTAAAGTTAGCTTAGCGAGAATGTCTATAATAAGACGTTTTGGTTTCTCAGATTGTTTGACAACTTGTTTCGCCATAATTCTGTATGGAGGACCAACCCTGCACAAATTAAAAATAAATGAATGAATGAATGAATAAGTAAATAAATGAATAAATAAATAAATATACACATATGTAAATTAATAAACACATAAATAGATAAATAAATGTGATAATAGGAAAATAAATAACAGAATAAACGACTTGATTAAATAAATATGATTCATTTTTAATCAAATAAAATGTTGTATTATCTTTCCCTTCATTTGTTATTTTCTGCTTTTATAAAAATATATATTTTTAACTTTTATTTATTTGTTAATTAATTTTAACATTAATTTTTATATTTATTTTTACATTTCTTTTTATATTTATGCGTTCATTTATTTTTAACATTTATTTTTCCCACATGTATTTATTTTTACATTTATTGATCGATTGATTCATTTGTTTTTCTTTTTCCGTGTGCAACTATTTGTGTATAACTACTAATTCTGTGCCAATTAAGCTAAGAAATCATATATCGAGAGTCCGCTTTGAACCGTGCATGACATTGGAGAATGACCTGAGGCGGTTTCACAGAGCAGATCCGGTGCGTCTTCCAAACGCTGCATCCAGACTTTTAAGTGGGACTGGAAGTTTAGGAATCTCTCAAAGAGAGATCAAGAAGACGACATCGAAAAATCAACAGGAGTATCCACCACATCCAGAAGGAGCGCGTGTCAGAAGCCAGCGAGTGCGATTCTATTGTTATGAGTGCGATAGTGACCATCCACATGTGTTCACACCATGTCTAAAATGCCTTAATTATGAGATTCTGACATCTAAAAAGCGTCGACGTCCTCTTAGAACTAGCCAAATACTTGAATAGGCCTACTCCGAATTTTCTGCTACTAAGGTTTTTTTTATATAGGCTATTTTAATGTATTTGCAAGTGTATATGGGGACTTTTTTCAGTTTTCCTCAACCATCTGAAAAAAATTAAAGAAAAAAATAAATAAACATGACCAAAAGTAAGCTAACTTTTAAAATCATTAGACAAAGGAGCAACTAAAATGTTTCCAGAGCATTATCCAAAGTTCTAAGAACATCTCGGTTGGCTGAGGATAGCCATCTAACAATTTTTGTTCCCAGAACATTCTGGGGTGTGTTTTCCATACAACAACATTACTCACTTAGTAGGCCTAGTTGCATCATTGAAGAAATCAACTAGCTCCACTGTTTCCCAAAATCATATTGCAAATCTGAAGCCTATGACGTCGTTCAACCACGTTGGTTAATGGTGCAGGTGGTGGAGTAATAACTGCTTTTAATTAATTATTTTGAGATCGAATTCATGCTAGATATTTTGATATAAATAATGGACATTGCACTTGAGGACAAAATCTTATTTTCTCAGTTATTTTGCTTTATTTGCATATTCAATCATAGGCTCGTTCTCAGAGCACGTTCGCACACGCGCACTTAAAAAAGTGCTTTAAATCTCTTGACAAACTTAAAAGACAAAAACGACATTTGTATGTATTTGAAATAAAAGATATATTGTACTAAATGCCAACTTTCATATTTTGCTCAAGATAAGGATTTATTAAGTCCACATGTCAGGCAAAAAAGAAACCCACCACAGGGTGAGGGCTGTCGTTGCAACCACACAAGTTTGCGATACTGTTTTGTGAATAACTTGGAACCATGTTTTCAGTGTATTTCCATACTATTCTGATATTTTATTGTATATTCCTAAGTTATAGTGTATTTGGCCCCTGTGTTGTGAAATGTTTTGTTTCGTGTTCACAATGTTTTGTGAAATGAGTTGCTGTAAGATATGATAATATAAAGGGTGCTGTTCTAACGGTAAAGGATCACCAACTAAGAGGTCCCACATTCAACCAGTTGTCGCAGCAATGTTTTGCCAGTTGAAAGACTAACTTTTCTCTTTAAGTTGACCTGCTTGGCAGCCCCTGCTGGTTGATGCCGCAACTACACCATTAAGCATCTTTCACCATTAATGGCAATTAAAATAGCTTTGCTCTTTCAGCATTTAAAGCATTTTTGTTTGTTTTTATTTAAAACCTGTAATAAGTAAGTAAGTAAGTAAGTAAGCTTTATTTCTATAGCACGTTTCACAGACAAAAGGTCACAAAGTGCTTTACAAAATTAAAATATACACATAAAAGATATACACATACACATAACATACAAATATACATAAATACACACAAACATACAAAACCATAATTGCTAATGCTTGTCTAAAAAGATGCGTCTTAAGGTGTTTTTTAAAAGCTCTCAAGGCTAATGGAAGAGAGTTCCAGAGCCTTGGAGCCACTACACAGAAGGCTCGGTCACCTCTCGTTTTAAAACGTGTTCTAATAATTGAAAATTCTGTCATAATTTCCTCGCCCTCATGTTGTTCCAATCCAAACCTGTAAGACTTACGATCATCTTTGAAACACAAATGATGATATTTTAATAAAATCAGAGAAATTTCTGTTTCTTCATTGACAGATACTCAACTGATTCTTTGACACTTTAAAAAGTTAATAAATATCACTTTATATGATGAATATATTTAATTAAGGCTTTTATTCACATAAACTTTCATCAACTCAAAAATCAGTTATGATAAACGAAATCTCAAGTATGTTTGCTTGGCGTGCCAATGACGTTCATTCTCATGTTATGCAGCACATTTGAGCTTCAGCAAGAACCAATGAGGTTCATTCTCGTGTTACGCAGCACATTTGAGCTTCCTCGAGAACAAATGACGTTCATTCTCATGTTATGCAGCACATTTGAGCTTCAGCAAGAACCAATGAGGTTCATTCTCATGTTACGCAGCATGTTTGAGCTTCAGCAAGAACCAATGAGGTTCATTCTCATGTTACGCAGCATGTTTGAGCTTCAGCAAGAACCAATGAGGTTCATTCTCGTGTTACACAGCACATTTGAGCTTGCTCAAGAACCAATGAGGTTCATTCTCGTGTTACGCAGCACATTTGAGCTTTCTCTAAAACCATTGAGGTTCATTCTCATGTTACGCAACCCATTTGAGCTTCCTCGAGAACCAATGAGGTTCATTCTTGTGTTACGCAGCACATTTGAGCTTCAGCAAGAACCAATAAGGTTCACTCTCCTGTGTTATGCAACACGTTTGTTAAGGTAAAGGGCTGGGAAAATGTCAAATTGGTTCGGAAAGGACATGCATAGTTTATGCATAAGGTAGAACAAACAGATCAATCGCACAGAGTGGTCCGCTAAGGGAACAAATCAGCTGCTTGGAAAAGTTTCAATTCGATTTAGAATTTAGAATATAGGCTTCACAAGCTTTCAGGTTATTTTGCATAATTCCAGACATTGAAACATAAAAAAAAAAAAAAACTCTTTCTGCTTTAATCATAATGCTTTTATTAAAAGATTGCATGCATTGTGTAAATAGATCACATAGTGAGTTATATAAATGTTTCAGATTTTACCAGCTCACCAGCTATTGTGATGATTGATATTTCACAGAGAAAATAAGCATTGGCAAATTGTATATACTTAATCTCAACGGGTGGGTGCAATAACTAGACGTCTTCAAAGAAAACATCCATCATTGGCATTAATGTTCACTGTATGTAAATTAAATATATATTATCATATTTGTAAAATTGTTTCAAAAATGTATAAAAGTATTTAAAATAACATAACTGTAATAAATGCTCCATATCTACACACTTTACTTCCCTGGATTCAAATGTCCAGTATTTCAAGTGTGGCAGTTGTACAGGTATGTGCTGCTCAGGTTCCAGTCCGGAGGGAAGTCCTGCGAGGGATGACTCTTCAGGTGTTTCTGCATGGCTGCCAGGCTGCTACAAAACTCCAGACACATGGTGCACTGGTAGGGTGTGGCGCCGCCGTGAGTGCGCAGGTGCTTGATCATAGCCGAATAGTCACGTGAACGCTGGCCGCAAAGCCGACACTCAAATGGTTTCTCACCTGTAAGAGAGACGAGAGAAATTTTAACCCTTGTGCACTATTTATTTGGGATGTATACTCAGGCTTTTGGGGTCTGCAGAGACCCCACACAATTAAATGTGATTTTGCAACATAATACTGTAAAAAAACTAATGTAATCACTCCCTTTATTAATATTTTACTCTACATGTGTGCAGTGTTGGGGGATTTAACATTTATGTAAATACATTTAAACCATTATGTAAAATTTACTCACTTTCATTAATGGAGATAACATGGACAATGTGCCATGGTTTAATGGAAGATTGCTGGTATTGCCCTTTAAAGGTACTGTATGTATGAAGTGTATTTTAATTAATCGTAAAATGGCCCTGATATGTCACTAGACATTAAAGGAAGTGTATGTAAGATTGTGGCCAAAACTGGTACTGCAGGTGTATCCTTTCTCCCCCTCCACCCTGACTTGAGTTTGCCAGATCAACTGCAGGATCAGCAGGAGCGTTTGTAGCTGCCGCTGTGGTAACTAGAGCAGATCTGGCAACCTGGATGCCGAAACACTACTGACTTTGTGATTAGTAGATAGGTGGAGGGTGGAGCTTCAGGCCAAAACACAACATGACAACATCAACGTCAGTTGAGGGCTGCAACAACAACTTTTTAATGACAATATCCTGGCCGGACTACTGTTGTCAGTGATATTAGTATTTGAAATTATCAAATAATGTTAATAATTTCTTAATGTCCAGTGACATATGAGGGCCTTTTTATGATTCATTGAAATACATTTCTTACATACAGTTCCTTTAAGAAATCATGTTAACCCTCAACGGATGTTGATGGTGTCATGTTGTGTTTTGGCCTGAAGCTCCGCCCTCCACCTATCGACCAATCACAAAGTCAGTAGAGTTTCAGCATCCGGGTTGCCAGATCTGCTCTAGTTATCATAGCTACAGCTATAAACATTCCTGCTGGATCCTGCAGCCTATCTGGCTACCTCGAGTCAGGGGGGAGATGGAGAGGGATGACTCTACAGTCATTTAAAAGTGATTGCAGTACCAGTTTTGGCCACAGTCTTACATACACTTTTTTGACAAATTATGTAAAAAAAAGCTGTCTATGGTTGATTTTTTTTGTCAGTGTATGTGTGTATAACTTTTCCACATTGTGAATGTGCTACAGGGTTACCACTTCACTTATGTTCCGTATGATTTAGTATTTTTATGTGACAAATTTAAACAATTTTTTTTTTACATTTTACCTTTTTTTAAATTTTATTTCCCCATTCATGCTATTACATTTATTTATTTATTTATTTATTTATTTATTTATTTATTTATTTATTTATTTATTTATTTATTTATTTAAATGCAAAAAATATCTTAAATCCCCCAAACAATGCAGGAGTAAAAACGTTAATAAAGTGAGTGATTTGTATAAAATTTAAATAAAATAAAAAACATTATGCTGCAAAATCACATTAGATTGTCTGGGGTCTCTGGAGTCTCATGCCATTTAGATGAAGGGCATTTGTTATTTTATTTTTTACTTCAGAAAATGTAATTTGAGATCCAAAAGACCCAGAATAGCACATATAGGCTAACATGATATAAAAAAAAAATGCCTTAAAAAAAGAAAATACTAGAATCTAAAATAAAAATCTAAAATAACACTGTGTTTCACTGTATGAAGATTAGATCTGCAATCGTCATACAGTGAAACACAATGTTCGCTTCCTCAGAAAGTGAAATCTTTATCGAAATGAGGTTTATCCAACCCTGCTGCTATAGCGCCACCTCCCAGCAGAGTTCAGCTTCAGCCACAATTAAACGCACCTGAACCAGCCAATCTTCAGGATCACTAGAAACCTCCAAGCTCAAACTCTGGAGGAAGGCTCTGCTCATGAGGTTAAAGTTTGGTTGTACCTGTGTGAACCCGGTGATGTGTGTCCAGCTGGTGTTTAAGGCTGAACCTCTTGCTACACTGTTTGCACTGGTAAGGCTTCTCTCCCCCGACGCCCCTCCTGAGTGAGCGCAGAGATCGCCTGTCCCGTCCACCTCGGCCACAGAACTTACATCTGAACGCCATCTCCCCCGAACCTGCCAACGGGCGATGAGATAACAACAGTAGGTGAATAACTGGAGAACAAGTGTACTATAAATAGAACACTTCTCTGTTATCAGTGAACCTCATTTGAATGCAGATTCATTTCACAAGAAAACCACAGGCAAAGGTTTGAAGAGTCATATTTTTTTGACTCCGTTTAGATATACAAATCTTCAGAGCATTTACCAGTTTTTAAGGCATAAAAAAATGGGAGCACTTTATTTTACATAGTCAGTTACATTACATGAAGTAATAACTATACAATATGCGCAACTACATGCAGCTAAACCAAACATAACCAAACCCTAATCCTAACCCTATAATAAGCACATGTTACTTAATGTTACTCTGTAATTAAATGTATATTTATTAATATAACAAAGACACCTTCAAATAAAGTTAAAGATAAAGTTACCTTAAAGTACAGTACTTTTTACTGTACTTTTTGTACAGTTGTGAATTTTTCATTGAAATTGTATTTAATTTGATTTAGATTCATAAATGTTATAATGAAATTATAATACATGTTTTTAAATTAAGTCTGAAAACTTGTATATTTGAGTTGACTAAAATTAAAATGTAAAGAACAAGTTGAAATAACAAATTGTTTAACAGTGCATCCTCGCTGAAGAAAGGTATTTGTTTCTTTCCAAACAAACTATGATAATGTGACTGACCCCAAACGATGAAATGATAGAGTAAGTGTTCAGTTTAAAGATATGCCTTATGTCTATGCATGTGATATAAATAGTGACCTTTCGACTAAAGCTCTCAGCACATCATCATGGTCACTGAGGCAAAAAAAGTTGCAGCGCTTGGTGAGAAAGCAGGGTTATATTTGGTCTGACGCTGGTCAGCTCTATGGCCCCTCATATTTGGTTAAATGAGTATAAATTAGTCCAGGTGTTGTCTAATGCGCTACTGCTGATGATTGTTCCATCCTGTTAAAACACCAGTTAACCACGTGTGAAAGTGAAAGGAGACTTAATATAAAAATAATGGTAACACATTTAAATAAGGTTTCATTTGTTAACATTACACAAATGAACAAACAATGAAAAAATACTTCTAAAGCATTTGATAAATCTTAATGTTAATTTAAATGTTTACTAATACATGATTAAAACCAAGTTGTGGTTTATGTTAATACTTTTTAATGAACCTGAGCTAACATGAACTATTGTAACAATGAAGAGTTGTATTTTATTAACTAACATAAACTTTAATAAATACAGTAATGTATTTGCATAATACATTAACTAACATTGACCAATATAGGAAAGTGTTACCAAAATACTTTAGCTAGTTTATTACTTAAATAATCCACTTAGAACATGTATAATAATAGAAATATACACCAAAGTCTGCATCTACATTTTGTAATTTAATACAAACATTCACATTTTAATTTATATTACCATCCCCGCAGTTTGAGTGAGCTGATTTTCACACTTTTAGACATTTATTAGTGGGCTATGTGGATTGTCCTTCTTTTGTTTTAATGACAGCAGATCTCAAGCAGCAGGAACATTCGCAGGTTGAGCATCTTGAGTGTTTCACTACCTTTAGACTTCGTTTTCATTTGGACCACTCCAAATGACTTGACAAGAAGACCTTTATCAGTGTTATCGATGCTAGTGATTCTCAACATGTGGTCAGTCTTATTTCCAGTCAACATGAGATGTCTGCACGACATTTGACAGAAACCGATGGTTTGCAGCTGGCCAGAGAAATTTGTTGCACTACTTTCTTACAAGAAAAAAAAAAATGACTAAAGAATAATGCATGGCCTTTCGGGGCTTCTGTGCATTTCATACTCATTCTTATTCCTTTTCATCTCAAGATCTGTTTAAAATGCTCATCCTAAAATGGACAAACCAAAAACGAATAAATCAAAGTGTGATTTTCAGTTCCCTCTAATTGCTGTGATGATAATATAATTTGTAATGGACATTTGAAAATGCAGAAGATGATTTTCATCTATCAGACTTTCATTTACACTTTATTTTATTATGTTACAGTAAAATTATATATTTAAGTACTGAGTAATAGTAATAAACTACATGTACTTACTATAGGGTTAGGGTTTGGATTAGGTTAGTTGCATGCAATTGAGCACAATTTACAGTAATTGCTATAGTAACTACATGAAACGTGTGTAAACAAAACACTGTAGAATACCTTTTACCTTTCTTTTTATCATAAATGCATTTTTTGTTTTCTGTAATCATATAACTTTCTCTTAATTTTCATGTTTAAATGAACAGATGAGGAACTCACCTTATATATAATTGATGTTACTAATATCAGTTAAAGACAATACAATTTAAATGGTATTAAATGTACAAATGATGATTAATACAAACATATCTTTGTAATGTCTGACTTGTCAAAAATGGCTGCTTGTTAACGGATCTTCATCAGAAAGAATTCAAAACAATAACTTGCTGGTAAATATCAAGTTCTGTGCATATAATAATAAACCAATCTTTTGTTTATTTTATGTCAAATGTAAAAATGGCAAGATTAAAAGTGATTTATGGTCAAAAATTAATTGACATCTGAGCTTTGGTAGTGCGCAGCCGAGGGGCCCAATTTTAGATAAACACATCCTGTGGCAACTTGGTGTGCGGCCTAGTTTATAGCTCTCCCTGTCCACACACACACACACACACACACACACACACTCATACATACATACATACACACACACACACACGCACACACACACACACACCACATCCTCCCCTGTACAGCTCAAAGTGTGAAAAAAGCATGGTTAACACTTTCTGTCTTTATATTCACTAAGAGAGCGTTTAAGACAATCAAATGGACACTTGCAAGGTTGTGTAAGCTTACGCTTCAGAGCATTCTGAAAAAAAAAACTCAAATGCAAAAGTCATGTGAAACAAAAGCAAACATACGTGCACATGACAGTCATTTTATTCACACATATATAAACACCCACACATTCCCACATACCCACACAGCACTAACCCAGGATGCAGCGAGCGCAGTAACATATGCTGCAGAAACCTGCGCCGTTACAGCACAAGTTCTCTGCTTGAAAAGGCGACATCGTACAATGTGCCCGACCGTTCTTTAAACTGGTGATCAAAATGATCGGAAGCATTTTAACAAAAGCCAAACGCAGTTGGGAAACGGCTTTAAAAATGACGTGAGTTGAGTTGGCGCAACCTAATGTTGTCAGGTTGAATGAGTCATATAAAGCACATTTTTAGGTTTTTTCATGGAAGTTAAAGAAAATGTGACAATCTTATATTTCAGGATTTCTTCCAAAAACGACTTTTTAATCATTATTAGACGAATCAATAAGAGAATACATTAGAATATGATAAAAAACTTGTGTAAAAAAGCATTACATAAAATACACTTTATCTTTTGATTCATAGAAATATACATTTATATTTATTTTAAAGGGGTGGTTGCATGCGATTTCACTTTTTTAACTTTAGTTAGTGTGTAATGTTGCTGCTTGAGCATAAACAGTATCTGCAAAGTTACAAAGCTGAAAGTTCAAAGCAAACGGAGATATTGTCTTTTAAAGTTATGGCAGTTTTTTGCCTACAAAAACGGCCGGTTTGGACTACAGCGAGCTTCTTCCCGGGTTGGTGACATCATAAACCCTTGCTAGTCACCGCAGATGTGACTTCTGCCCGTAATGGTAAGGGGCGTGGCGTTTCCGGACAACCTGTGCTTGGCATTTCAGCCAATAAAAATACATGAAACTACATTTGGCCATCTAACCAATCTAAGACCATTGCGTTTTTCGGAGGGATGGGCTTCATAGAAGCAGGAAATAAACGAGTAAAGAAGTATTAAGACTTAAGAATTAAGTATTATATAAGTATTAAGTATTATACTGCACCCCATAAACAACAAAGCCTAGAAAAAAAAAACACGGAACCACCCCTTTAAACTAAAACTACCCACACACTGAATATTCTAAATTACATAGTCTCTTAAGGATAACATCTCATAAAAAGTTGTTACTATCGTTCTCACCCCAAAATGCTCCGGCGTGCACACATGCTCGCACACATTAAAAGCGCTCTAACCCCAGTTTGGATGAAAAAAGCACAAGTCAACACTTTGTTAGGTACTGTATTTAAACCGCCGTGGAGCACAGAGCCGATCAACCACATGACTGTGCTGATGCACCACGATTCAGAAGCCACAGTTTTCTCTTTCGCATGCAGCTTTGCACCCCGGTTTAGCAGGTAAGGGGTCATTTGGTTCTGCCTTTGTAAATGAGAACTCTATGTGAACTAGGACAAAGCACAACCACTATTGTTACTAATACACAGTGACTCCTAAATAGTATCTGGGCACTAAATTTGCTTAAATGCAGGAATGTTATGGAATTAGATGGCAAGCTCCACCTGAAAACATATGCTGCAGGAGTGTTTCTCAGAACTAACTTTACTTTCATGAACATTTAACCAACTGGTGTGAATGTGAATTTTTTTTCTTTTTTCTGATGTATGAAGTAATTTCCCTTCACATTGACACATTTGTGCTAGCAGATTAACCACAAGTGTAGCGCATAGCACTACTGTCTGATAACCAAAAAAAGGTCTGAATCAGTTTTATAATATTAAATAAATTATAAAAGCAAGTGTATTACTTGCAGTGTTAGGGAAAGTTACTTTTAAAAGTAACTAATTGTTACTTTTAGTGTAAAGTAATGCAGTATTTTAGGTTTGCTCTACTTTTTCTCACCTAGAGTCTATTCTTCATACCAGATGCCAGATCGTAAAAAAAAAAAAAAAGGTAGCAGTGGCTGGAACAGACTTTAAGTATCACCTTTGGTTAAAACGATGCACTTTAATCATGTTTACACATTAAATAAGCAACTCCTGAGTAGGTTTGAGTTTACGGACATGTTACGGACAGCAACTCCGGGTTGAGCTTTAAAGAACCTAACAATCCTGGATCATGTCAAGTGATCAACAATAGAATCCAGATTATATATATATATATATATATATATATATATATATATATATATATATATATATATATATATATATATATATATATATATATATATATATATATATATATATATATATTTATTTTTAAGGTGCACTATGTAACTTTTTCATCCACAAGAGGTTACATATTCAAAACAAAGGCATAGTTTGATGACGCCAAGTTTGATTGCAGAATCTTGGGACATGTGGTCTTCACCTCACAGCCTAAACTTTGAGGTGAACTTTGTTCAACTGAACTTTTTTTCACACACTGTGTGGACACTGGCCTAGTGGTTTTTGGATATTTTACTGCACAAATTTTAAGCTTTCTATGTTTTCACTGTTATGCGGTAGGGGGCGCTATGACGCTATCTTCTGGAAGAGTACTGAATCTCTGGATCAAAACACAAGTGAAGAAGTAGAAACAAGCGATAGAATATGTAAGCTTATAACAGCATATACATCAAAACTGCCAAACATTACCAAATGAAAATTCAAATCCACAAAGTAGGACTGTGAAGCATCTACTCCATCTATGTTTTGATCATTGTTCTGAACCAGATCTGGATAAAGCCTTTTGCAAAAAAAAAAAAAAAAAAAAAAAAAATTCTCAGCTTTTTGCTCAAAATGTTACTTAAAAAAAAAAAATGAAACTTACACTTTCAAATGTTGATAAAGGAATGCATGCAGCTAAAATAAAATGTTGGTGTTGTTTAAAAGCAAAGGCTATGTTCTTTCTTTTGATATATTCATATATATTACAAAATATACTTGGGGGCTATGAAAGTGTGCCCATTATTTAAAAATGGCTTGCGGTGGCTTGCAAGTAAAAAAAGAAAATATATTATATATTATATTATAAAGATATTATATATTAACATATAATTATTGAAGGTTTGTGTAATAGTTGGAGTTTGCATTTCACTGTTTTTATTGATTTTGAGGAAAACTAGCCTACTCTAATACTGACATTTCTTATTTTTTTTTTATAGAATTTTGCAGGATTATTATTTAATTTTTTCATACGAAAATAATGCCTCTCAATCATTACTTAAGGTCCACTAGAAGTGTGTGGTGGTGTTTGAATGGAAACATAGCTACTGTCCGGTTAGACACAAAGTCTGAATTTAACTTAAAGCAATATTGCTAAACTGGAATATTGCAGTGTTCAACTTTTTTGTTATAAAACTTTTTTGCCCAAATGAGAAAAGTGATGCAAAAGTAACAATGCATTACTTTTCTTAAAAAAGTTACCAAGTGACATAATTTGTTACTTTTTATGAAGTTACGCAATATTGTAACACTGCAGATAAAACATTTGTTTCCATCCGATTTGTTTAAGAGAGCAAAATCGTAATTTCCTGGGAAACTGACTAAATATCTGTAATAAAAACTTAAGTTGCTGTAATCGGAGAAGCCATTATGGCTCTTTTTTCCTACACGATAGACAATACGCGCTGTTGTGTTATCTTGCGATCAGATGCCTGGTGTTTGGGAATACAATCGTGTAAGACACTTCTGGGAGATCATTGTATAAAATCATTTTGATGACAGACTTTCAGAATGATCAAACTTACATTTGAGATGCTGTGTGATGAAATTAGTTTAAGATATTTTATATTTAGTCCGAGAGCATATGCAAGTGTATGCACACTATACTGTCCATGTCCAGGAAGGGAATAAAAACATCATCAAAGTAGTCCATATGTGACATAAGTGGGTTAATTAGAATCTCTTGAAGCATCGAAAATACATTTTGGTCCAAAAATAACAAAAAACTATTATTCAAAACACACAAGTCACACATGACGGACATTAGCCGAGAACTAGTCTAATATATGCTGCTTGACTATGCTCGTGTGTCATGTTCGCTTGTTAGTCCATTTGCGATCGTGTCTCACTTCAGCGATGATAAAGACCCGTTCATTTCCACACTGTATGGAGCATCTAAATCTCCTCACTGCGTGCTTCAAGCATCAGCTCACACAATGTCTCCGACAAGTAAGAGACTATACTCCTAATATATGTTTGCTTACTCTTTTCATGATCTATATAACCCTTATCCAGTCATAATTGTAATATGTCGTTAGCTGGATTGTCGTGCTTATGTTCTATAGAGTTGTTTATGAGAACAGTTTGATCGTTATCTCTAATCTTGTCATAATTGTAATATGTCATTAGTTGGACTGTCGGCTCGTGCTATAGAGTTGTTCATGAGAACAGTTTATGATTTTGTGATCGCTATGACTCTAATCTTGTCATAATTGTAATATGTCGTTAGCTGGACTGTGTGCTTGTGTACTATCGAGTTGTTCATGAGAACGGATTGTGTGTGTTTTTGTGATCGCTATGACTCTAATCTTGTCATAATTGTAATATGTCGTTAGCTGGACTGTGTGCTCGTGTACTATTGAGTTGTTCATGAGAATGGTTTGTGTGTGTTTTTGTGATCGCTGTAACTCTAATCTTGTCATAATTGTAATATGTTCGTTAGTTGAACTGTCTTGCTCGTATACAATCGAGTTCTTCATGAGAACGGTTTGTGTGTGTTTTTGTGATCACTATGACTCTAATCTTGTCATAATTGTAATATGTCGTTCGCTGGACTGTCTTGCTCGTGTACTATCGAGTTGTTCACAAGAACGGTTTGTGTTGTTGTGATAGATGGGATGACTTTTTCATTGAATATTCGACCTGGATTAGATACACAGAGATTCTGCTAATAGCTGTTGATGCGTATGTGTGACCCTTTTGGAGTTAGGGGCGTGTTTGTTTTGGTGATTTGAAATACCAATAACGGTTACCAGATAGCACTTACCTCACCTTTAATGACATAAATTTCATTTTTGGGTGAACTAACCCTTTAAATAAGAAATAAAAAATACTTTGCATTTCACCACTACACTGCTTTGTTTCACAATCTTGCGTTTAACTTTCAGAAGAAATTTTCAATATAGAACCCTATAGAGTTCTTGACTGAAGAACACTTTATGCCAAAAAATATTCTATATTGGGAGAAATTAAAATTTTAATGTTAAAATTATTGCATAAAACATGTTTTGTTATGAACACGTATTCAGTAAAAACTTTATGATCTGTTTTTATTGTTTTCTTACAAAAATAATTCAATAATACTAAATCCATAAAATGATCCCAAGGAGGTTCTTTATATGAAACTCTGACATAACGCAGGTTCTATATAGAGCATTTTCTTCTAAGAGTGAATAAAGTTTGTGTTATTGGCCGTTAAATCTTGTTGGCCCTTTCCTGAACTGCTTTTGTTTCTCTGTCGAAAGTCGCTTTGGATGAAAGCATCTGCTAAATGCATAAATGGAAACAGAAACAAAGCACGCACATCACCAGCAAACATATGCTCAAGTGTGGGTGCTTAGCTAAAGAAATACAAATTGAAAAAGTCTGCACACCAAAACTCCAAAATATGGAAAAAAATAAATCAGGCGACGAGCCTGTTTTGCTCGAAACGTAACCCGCGTGTGAGTCCAATTTTTTTTCTCCTGTTTTTTAAATGCATAAATGTACATGTATGCAAAATAAAATATAAACCATTTAATAGGAAAGATTTCACAGGAGTTCAACAAATAGATACATGAATTCATTTTGCATTTCAAAAGATGCTGTAATTTTTTTCCACAGTCTACGATCCGTTCTTTTACTGCAGTCAGAGGAAGGGAGGCACGGCCACCGTCTCTACTTTAAATTGCTTTCAGCTCTTTGAGAGACACACAACATTTACATCCTGTTGCGGGCATCCATTCCTCTGAACTACTTAACATGTCAATGCATCCAAGGCAAAATCTGCAACTTCTACATGAGTATCTAAATGCCTTCTTTATTCTGTGCAGATAAGAGCGGGTACATTTACTCTCGATCCATTTCTGTGCATTTGTACAACATATTACCTGAGGTTGATGAGCCAGTGGTTGACCTCCAGGGGTTTTCCAGGGCCAGCTTACCGCAGTGTCTGCAGCATATCCCCCTCTCCTCTTGAACCTTTGGCTTCCTGTGGAAAATGTTGTCATGTTAACACTTAATCAAAGATATCCATATTTTCCATGCATAACTATAGACATTAGCCTTTTGTACTTTTTTCATTCATCATCAAATAACTGAGTCACTGCATTTTCCGCTGGTGTTTTAAAAAAAATGTTTTAGCACTCGTTGATCTGGTCAACTAACACCTGCATCTTCATTTGCACGTCTAGAGCTGCCTTTCCACACATTGAAGTGTTTTAGCTAGACCACAGCTAATCAAGCAGGTAAAGGTCAGTAAGAAACCCACACGCTTTCAGGTGTTACTGCTGATACTCTCCGTTTGGTTTGGTGTGATATCACATTTGTGACATTATTTAGGAGGAAATGCATTACCAGTGACTGATTTCTCACAGTCTTACAAACCTTTTGATCTAAATGCTTTTGCTTAATAGTAGTTCTTTAGACAAACACAAATATACTCAGGTATGACTTTCTTCACTACTTCTTTATTTTACAAAAATTGACTTTGTAATACACGTTTTGTACTGCAAGTGTAAATATAATATGAAACGAATAGGTGTGAAGAATAGGAAGAGGACATTTACGAACAAAGCGGCGCGTTCTGACACATGCAGTCACAAGGCGGCAAACTGCCATTAAAATGCATTTCAAACCCGTTTTATCAAACGATTAAGAACATCAATTTAGACTTACATCAGTTCCTTCTGTCTAAAACACGACCAAAAACTGTAGGAACAAAGGTTTTCTGCTCAGGTAGCAGGAAACAATGCAAGCAGACAATGGTTTCCTCTGCCAGAGTAAAGCAACCTGCAGCGCATCTACAGCATGAAGAAAAGATCATCCGATTTCATATCCGATTCAAATATTTAGAGCCAAAATAATAATAAAATGCTCTCCAAAATATACAAAGTAACCCTATTACCTTACGTATTAAAGGCCTTCAGAAATGGACATTATTCTGGATGTTTAATCATGAAAACTGGTGAGTGGGTGGTTTGTACTGTTTCGATGGATGTGCATGCATCGTTTGCATGCGTTTCAATTTTACACTCACATTGAGCAAAACAGGCATACAGATCTCCGTCTTAATGGGGCCCCTGTTTGTGTGTGTGGCAAATTAGGGAGTGGAACAGCCTTGGACTAAAAATGAGCCTGAAATAGAACAACCTGCTCTGAGGGTGGAGATGGCTTACTTTCATGTTTGCTATCTGTAAATTCGGGGAGAATTGGGGGGCTCCCCTCAGTTTCGGCCTTGATTGTAGGTGTTGTTTTCCAAAACACTCCAACGACATATCCAGTATTTAGTGCACATGGTGCTTTTATACTGGCTCAAACACTTAAAATAGTGACTGACAGATCTATATAATTAGCATAACAATATCTATTATGGACCCACTTTATATTAGGTGGCCTTAACTACTATGTACTAACATTGTAATTAATCATTTGATACAATGCACTTATTGTGTACATACATGTTTTTACACAGTACTTACATTTTAAAAATACCTGCATGTAATTACGTCTGTAATTAATATCTGTATTACATTTGTAATTACACAGTTGGCACTTCCCTTACACCTTACCCTACCCTTAGACTTACCCATATCACCACATTTGTCCCTAACTATACCCGTACCCCAGCTCAATATCAGCAAAAGTGCTTTGCAATGCAATTTGAACACAGTATGCACATTCTACTTATTTTTGATGTAAGTACATAGTACTTAAGGCCACCTAATTTAAAGTGGGGTCTGTATTATTCATACCCCAAAGTGTTTCATCATAATAATATATCATAACACAATCCATAATTATCGTTATAACATAATTATCTTCATTAAACGGTTATTCTGCTGCCACTGAACCAGAGGCTGTTATTAGTTCCCCTAATTTTAATGGAGCCTGCAGAAAGACTCTTCATGTAGGTGGAACAGGGGGCTGGTTGGGGAAAATGTGTCTGTTGGAAAGTACAGAAAGAGAGCCTTTGAAAAGTTTGATATGCTTGATTGAATTTGTTTCTAAAGGCATGTCAAAGAATAATATTATAGATATATTTTTGATCAAATACTATTTTTGATGATGATTATTTGATCTAAAAAGAAAAAGCAGTGCACTTGTGAACGATTCAAAAAGTTGAGTCAAAATATTGTAAACATTATTTTGAATTTTATATTTAAAAAAATCAGGATAAAAGTCGATTTCGAGCAACCGTGATCTTCTTCAACACCTGGTGTGACTTCAGTTCCAGAATCAGTATAATATAGCATAGTAAACCAGTCCTTTTTTTAAATGTTAAAGTAAACAAGGTCAGATTCTGTGGTGTTTGCTTTGGTTATGAGGGTAAATGTGTAGTTGCATTGGTGGAAAAATGTGTTTACCAGGCTAATGGTGTTCCGCCAAAATTAGCTGACTATAATGTGGCTTCCTGTCGAAAATATCGTTATAAAAAAGGGATTTCTTTTACCGTGCTGACAGTACCCAGATGTTTTATAACCCTGGACTTCTCCCTGAAAACGACTATGGACACTGGACTACTGTCCTACTACTGTAAAAAAAAAAAAAAAAAAAAAAAAATATATATATATATAGTTTCTTAGTGTTCAAATGTTATTAAATGTTTATCGTACATGTTTATTGTAATGTTTATTAAGTCACCCAAGATAGGTCACCCAAAACAAATTTTTCTTTTATTATTTACTCACCTTCATGGCAACTCTGTATAATTTACTTTCTTCTAAAGAATATATTTGGAAGGATGTTGGTATCCAAACAGTTTTCATTGTACAGACAAAAATATGATCAAATGGCATTGACTTGGTAGGTTTATAATAACATTAAGGGGAATAAATGATGACAGAAGTCAAATTTTTAGGTAAACTTTTAAGCCACCCATTAAACATATATCACTGCATTAGATAGAAAGCATCTTAAAGTTTTTTAAACCACCTCTCTCTGATCAATGTGACGTGCTAAACAAACTCAATTTATTTATTGGCTTTTAGTTATTGATTTATTTATTCATTGATTATATCCATTCATCAATTTATGTATCTGGCTTTGATATAAATATAAAAAATAGGGTCCCGCTTTATATTAGGCGTCTTTAACTACCGACCATTTACTAACATTGTATAAATAAATACCTGCATGTTATTACAGCTGAAAATAATTTCTGTAATTACATCTATAATTAATCTGCCAAGCATTCCCTAACTGCTTAACCCACTTTTAAACCTACCAATACCACCAAACCTGTCCCTAAACGTACACCATATGAACACAATAACTATATTGTGTGTATATATATATAAGTACATAGTGGTAAAGAACACCTAATATAAAATGTGACCAAAAATAGATTATTAATAGTCAAAATCAAGAAAAAAAATGACTACCATTTAGCCTTTTTTTTCTAGTTCACCAAACTCAGATGATCAAACCAATAACATTTTTAAGTGTCATTTACGTGTAGTTTCTTACCTCTCTTGGTCTTCTGACACAGACTCTGTTAAAGCTGTACTGATAGAGGTGTTTTTTCCTTTTAGACCCGAAACAAAGGGACTGCCATGGGTCAGCTGAGGAGAGTGTATGAGAGGGTGATAGGGGTGAATCAACCCCGTGTAACCCATAAGTGAGGAGGAGACCTGTGGCTGGAGCGAGCGGTGCAGGATGGGGTACATGGGTGTGGGGTACGGGTACGCTCGGAGGGAGTGGAAGGTCATAAAATCTCTACAGTTTAACACCATGCTACGAGACGGGCTGACCGGGGGCCAGCAGAAGCGAGGGGTTGGAGATGGGCTGCTTGAGGAGATGATGGGTTCTCTGGAGAACATGGGAGGCTTAGGAGACACAGGAGAACTTTTATTGTGTGGATCACGGACCGATCTCTGGTCTGTGGAAGAATGTTCTTCTTCTAAAAAAACATCAAGGTGACTTCTTTTGGACAACTCGGTCTGCTTGTATGTTTTGTCATCTTGGAGTGACTTTACCACTTTTGTGTCTGTCTTAGTTGGGGAATCTGGACTATTAAGTTGTGCTTGACACTGTACCACCAAAGACTCCACTTCCAGGTACTCGGCGCCCCTCAGCAGCTCTTCCAGGTCATCTTTGGGCACCTCCACCGATTCGCTGTACACATAGTCCAAGATTTGCTTGAGTGTGTGGGGAGATATGCTTTCTATATCGCAGCAGTACCCCGGACCTGGACCGTGCTGATCTGTTAACTGACGCTTGAGTCGTTTGCTCGCCAGCGCTAGGATCAGAGCGTGTGCTTTAAATGAAAGGCCCTCTGCGGTGAGAAGTGTGTCACAAAGAGTCCCGGCCTGGCGGAGCTGCTCCGTCTGGTGCAGAAACGGAACGTGGTGGGGGTTATGAATGCGGATCATCTTCAAAGAGTCAAAGGGGAGGCTGAAGTGAGACGATCAGGTATGATGTCGAGCTGTGAAATTTCATGTCAGCCTTTGGAAAGGGAGGGGGGAAACATAAGGTTAAGTTTTTCAAAGGAATCATAGTTGACGTGAAAAAAAGGAATCATGAAAATCAGTAGATTATATAAATTACATATTTGTTGCTGTATACAACAAGATATTTAAGTACAACTGGCCATGAGTGCAATTGATTATATATATATATTTTTTCAATCTGATACAAACTCAATTTGCAAACTTTGATACAAATTCAATTGGCTTTTAGTTATTTATATATATATATTTATTAACTTGAATGGATATGACATATTGATTCATCAATTTATTTATGTATGCCCCCACCCCAACTCACATCAATTAGCTATTTTTAAAAATCTAGTTTGCTCAAATCAAATAACCTGTTTTGTCATAGATATTTTTGCCCATTTATTAGAGAATTTTAGGGCACATGCACTGTAAAAAATAAGTTACCTGTTTGCCTTAAAAGTTTGAGTTCATTGAAATTAAAAAATTGAGTTAATACAATGAACGTTTTTGAGAATTGACAACATTCATTCAAATATTATTGAAAGATTTTGTAAGCATATTGGGTAATGGTGTGATTTTTATTTGCGATGATGCAGTGAAACATGCCAGATTATGCTATTTTCATGATTAAGCACATTTTTATGTGGTTCATACACTATTATAGTTTCTATTTATTAAACCGATTTCCTTCATTATATCAACTCAAATTTTTAATTTCAATAAACTCAAAATTTTAAGGCAACCAGGTTACTTACTTTTATAAGTAAAACTAACAATTATTTTTTACAGTGTGCTAGAGTGTACAAGATATCAATCTCTAGACATTTAACAGTCATATATTGGACAATAACCAGTATAATAGCCATTTTACAAGCAGCCAAGGATTAATCAAACCTTTCATAGTGAAGGTTTTCAGCCATACATACCGAAAGAAAGAGTGAAACATAGATAAGCCCGAAGAGGTAAATAAACTTTACATTTCACAGAGATTGTGAAAGACATATTCAGAGGAATCAGTACGGTTTTTTTCCTGAACTCATCAGCGTCACAACACCTCTAACCTACTTTCAGCCATCAGGCAGACAAACTAATTCACAAAATGAAACTCTAGCAATGTTTAATCATTTCTATCTCGCAATACATTCACCCATGAACTAGAATTGCATTGTCTGGGTATGGCACAGAGTGGAGGCGGACATGTCTGGTCATGTCAGACGGCAAGGGCCTTTCAAATTTTGCATCACCTTTGAAATTCTGTTGAGGAGCTTTGCGATGAAGCCACAGACCTCTCCAGAATGTGAAACTCTGACTAATGCCGGTACGCTGAGACTCGTAAGAGTTCAAGTTTGTTTGATCAACAACAACAGTATCAAAGCCATACAGTAGGTCGGTTTAGATATGCATCTACTGTAGTAGCAGTGTGATGTGGTGTCTGGTGGAGCATTTGATTACAGTAGGCCTACATCGCAGCCTTGTGCTTATTCCTCACAATTTCGCAGAAAGTGGACAATTTCGATACTCGATCTTGTAGTGCGTGCAGAGAATGACACTCCAAATAACATGACCATTCTGGAATATACAATAAGGGTTGAGACGCAAGTATCGCAATCTGCAATATCCACACGACGCATTGCCTGTTTTCGTTATCAATCTCACAATTGCGCACAAAAGAAAGTCAAAGAAGAATGCCTGCAAAAACTTGCTGATACGATCACTCCCCCTCAGCGCAGACGCAACGGTGACGGATTGTGGAACATATTGTACTGAGATGACGATGCTCAATGCTCTAATTACTAGAATTGATGCTAAACTGGCTAAAAGTGAGACACACACACACACATCACATGCACTCAGCAAAGCATGAAAGAACAACCGAAACAACCCAACAATAATATCGTAAAACATTTACCAAACAGATGCGTGCAAGATATTTATTTTTCATAACTGTCCAAATTACCTGATGTGGTTTAAGCACTCAAAATGCGTAGTTAACAATGCTCTTTAACACAAATGAGGTGTTCTGGAACCTAAATTAGCCTATTTAAAGGGATAGTTCACCCCAAAATAAAAAATATTACGCCGTTTCAAAACGGTATGATTTCTTTTCTTCAACAGAACACAAAAAAAGATCGTTAAAGAACATCAGTCTCCAATTTACTGAATTTTCTGATATTTTTCACATGTCATACAAAGTTTGGTATGACATGAGGGTATGAGTAAATAATTACAGATTTTTTTGGGTAAGCGGTACCTTTAACAGAGAATAAAACAGAAAAGACGACCTCTGTGGCCCTTTGCAGCTTCATTTGTAGCATTAGCTTGTGTGTGTACCATTGTTTTCTGGGAAAAAGTCTGATGAGTCCAATTTTATGCAACAATATTAACTAGTCTAGTGTGTTGTATTATAAGTGCATTCCTTGCTTAAAGTTTTGCTTTTTCAAAAGTCGCACAAATATAATAATTATAAATATAATAAACATATAATCCAAGCTGATTAGAAAAAAAGAAGATCTAGTTATATACTGTATGTTAAGCAAATGGAATATGCTAAGCATATAAAATCTCAAATAGTAAAAAATATCATGAACCGTTTCATGCTTTACTGTATTTTCTACAATTATCGTGATATCTTTAGCAACTACCAAGAAACAGGCCACAGGTGCAGAAAGTCGTTGCTATGCTCGTCTAAATGATTTGCATATTGAAAGACCAATAACTTAAGGTTTTTCTAAATTATTTCTAAAAGCTATGTAGCTTTTGTACGGTAAACAAAGAGCATCACAGCGAACGATACCTCACCAGTTCCTATTCTTTCTTCGCCCACTTCTAAAGCCCTAGTTGAATTCTCTTTTGAGTGTGAGAATAAGAGGAATGAAACTGAAGAAAATGCTGTGTAATTGCGATGCAATTTTTTACTAAAATGACTGCGAATTCTGCGGCAATGCAGTGAGCAATTGACTTACCTGCTGTGCAGGCCCGTGAATGTCTGAATGTGACACGCAGGTTACGCTCTGTCCCATCACTAAACTGAAACCTTACCTTCATTGGACCGTTGAAATTACGAAATTACGGTATATCAGATGTCAAAACTACTGTCCAACAACAGGCATTGGACCAGGCCACAACGATTGATGAGTGCTATCGACAAAAAAAGTCACTTGTAGAGAAGCACCTATAGTTCGTACACCAGAACGTCAAATGCAGGTGATAACTTTAGAAACCTGCAAAAGTGCATCGGTCAGACCAACATAAAGCGACAAAGAGAGAGAAAGAGGCCCATGAGTAACAGGGGAAAACCTGTCTACAGTGACACATCCTCTCCGGGCCTGCAGTCAGAAAAGACCTCAACACACAATCAGACACTTGCACGGATGCTTTTGTTATCAAAAGATGTTTTTCCAGATATAGAAAGCAAGGCACTTGGTGATGGGGGAGGGGAAGATGTAGAGAAACAGCAGACAAGATGAAAAACAGCACGATGACTCTAGACGTTGGAAAAGAAGAAGTGCCTGACTCACAGAAACTTTCAAAGACGTACCTATGAGCTCAAGGTGGAGGCTGCGTCCTGCCGCGAGCAAGTCAACAGAGACGCATTAACGCGCATTGCGACCTCAACCAGAGGTGTCATCGACCAGTGCAAGCCTACATGTGGGTGAGACATAGCAAGGCCACCTCTAAACTCAAGCCAGCCCCTCCCCTTACATCTCAGACATCTGTGATTGGCCTTTTTTTCCTTCTTCCTCTCGTTCACCATTTTTTCTAGAAATCAAGTGCATCTGTGCTGTTGACTTATTTGTCCATCACAACCTTTCAAAGCCTCATTGTTCACTTAATAGATACTGTAGAGCAAAGCTCATTTCCATATTTCAGAAACTTCAAATTGTACTTTTAATATTTTATCCAATGCATTAAAATATGATGGGGACATTAAATGTTACTGTAACTAATGTCCAGCTCACTTTAAAAATAATTTTTCTAAGTTGTAAATAAAACAATGATTATTAGAATATGTTTTACAAGAAAATATTTCAGTTTCTTTTCACTTGTAATTGTTTATTTATAACTATTTAATGAGTAATAATGAATTTACTAGCAGTTTTTGAGAGAATACTGTTTCAAAGCAAATCCTACATCACATGTTTTTGGTCACTTTAGATTAGGGTCCAATTCTTACTATTAACTAACTATTAACTACAACTTTTGTTTCAAATGCCTAATTACTGCTTATTAATAGTTTATAAGGTAGTTGATAAGTTGGGTAGGTTTAAGGGATGTAGAATATAGAGATGGATATAGAATGTGGCATAAATATGTGCTTCATAAGTACTAATAAACAGCCAATATGCTAGTAATAAGCATGCTAATAGGCAACTAATAATGAGAACTAGACCCTAAACTAATGTGTTACCCTTTTCTCAATCTAATAAGATTTGTCATGAGAGTGAGGTAATCAAGCACTTGTGTGTGTTTTTGTTTTTTGAACATGACAAGATTAATAAGCTTAATAGAAGAACTGGTAATGAATAGTGGAAATTTTTATTATTTACTAATTTTGTCTGAACACTTTTTGTGCCCTTTTTTGGTGCAACTGCCCACTCTTTCCCATGTTCCATACCATAAATCTCAAAATATCATCTTATGGAAAAGAGCCAGTTTTACATGAAAGGGAAGTTGAGATGCAGAGGTAGCTGTCACTCTGGCCACAAGTGAAACTCACAAAAAAACAAAAAAGATTCACCTCTTTTATCATCATCTCACCTCTCTGAATATACCTCAGCGAGCACATGCATCTTCCAGTACCCACACTGATCATATATAATCATATTTTGCTAAATGAATGCAACTCACAAGATAAGAACAATTCCATGAAGAAAAAAGTGAAAGTGAAGGTGTGCAAATTAAGTGAAATCCTCTTATCAGTCACTGCAGTGGAGGCTGCAGATCTTTATCAGGTAATGATGTGCAAATAACGGAAACTAGAAATGTGGCATTTTATACCAAGGAAAGGCCTATTCTTACATAGTTGTGGAGCTTCTCTGTCTTTCTAGTTGTGTTATGGGGTCCCTAGAGGTCAGTGTCAGAATTATGCAGAAGCTGAAAAGGCCAATACATAATTAATCAAATTAAATAAATAAAACCACAACCACAATTGCTCATTTTTGAGTCATCATTGAATAATAATCTTTCTGTCTGACTTTGCTCTCAAAATTATAGTGAAGCTCGTCCAAGAGTGCCATTTTTTTAATCAAAGGTGACCGCGAAGGAAATGTAAGCCTCAACGTGAATACAACTCGCGTGTTATTTATTATCATGTGCTGTTTTACTGACTGTTGAAACACCAATTGCACGATTACATGAGATACATGGAGCATTTCAGTCAGTTGTGGCCTACTGTATCTTTCATCATATACTCAGATGTTCATTCGTGTTTATTAAATTCTATAACTAGTACACTGTAAAAAAAAGAAAAGTTGACAAACTGCTGCACAGCCTTTTTGAATTTAACAAAAATACACAATGTAATTCACGCAACTCCATTAACTAGGTAAGGTCACATGTCTCCAAATTTAAGATCTTTTGTTCCGCTGATTGAGTTTTTATCGTTTTTTTATTTTTATTTTGAGTTGATTTTTTTTTATGTCACCATCATGGTGATTAGTGTTTTCTTTAGTTTGGCAGTTTGATGACTTTTTAATGTTAGTGTTTCTCTGGCTGCTGAATAATAATTTAATAATTGTATAGTGGTTAATTCACTGATTTTATGACTTTATGAGTTTTATGATTTTATAAGTTTAATATGAGCAATATACTATTAACTTTGTTTTATTGTGATTCTAAAAAAGATCCAGCACAGTTATAATCAAAAAAGCTGAAAAAGCTTTAAAACCGATTGTACATTAAGCACTTTGTCCTCCTCTGAGATGTACTCCCACAGATATCTAGAATCAGCCTATGAACCTCAACAACGGTGACATGCTTCATGCCGCAATGCATGCAGGGAGCCATGGATGAGTTTTGCATGATGCACCCAGAATGCATTGTTAACTTGTTGCAACTTGTATGCTTGTTAACTTGCAATTACAAATCAAATTTACAATTACTACTAAGTTGGTCCAACAACTGATGAACCAACTTCGTTTTACTGGTTTAGGCAACTTTTTTGCATTTAATTGTTCAGTTAATTAAAACAATCATTAGCCTAAATTTGGTGAGTTGGATTTTTTTACAGTGTATTAAAGAGAAAGAGATGGTCACAGTTCAAGTGGGCTTCCGCTTCGCTTAAACTGAGGCACTAATCCATCACACCACATTAAAGAAAGAAAAAATGGGATTTATTGTTTTAATTTAATAATACAATTTACATCATAACCTGCTCTGTCATGTCTGTCAGCACGTTGGCTGGTATCCTCTTTGCTCTGCAATGTTTTTCACAGTGAAAATGAAAGTATAGTGTAGCAAGAGAGCTTTAGAACAGCGTCAACTGTGTGAACTGGGTTCAAGTGAGAGGTGACAGCCCATAAAGAGCCATATTCACAAAATGTAACAGAGCATCAGATTAAGTTCTTGACTGCTGGTTTTTGTTACACATTGTCGGTTTTGGTTAGAGAGCACAGGGTGCCATAGTGAATTGGTAAGATGTGTGAATTGCAGTTACGCTGTCGCACTTTTTGTAATGTTGTAACATAAAAATGGAGTGGTTCCTTGTGACAAGTAATTGACCTTGCAATTGCTTTTTAAAGGGATAGATTACCCCAAAATGAAAATTTGATCCGCTTACCTAATCTGATCATATGCATACCCCCAGTGCATCCAAGATGTAGGTATCTTTGTTTCTTCAGTAGAACACAAATGAAGATTACATGATAGGGCGTAGAGATACATGCAAGAGATCACTTCCACTGCTTGTATCCCATTGGCCCTGTCTCAAATGGCACACTTCTGTGCACTTTTGGTCTTTTGGACTTACAATGGCCGCTGCGTAAGTCATTAAGTCCCATTCATCACTTAAGCTTAAAGAAGGGTGCTTGTGAGCTGCTATGCGCCCTCGATTCACACTTCTGCAGAGACCGCACTGGTGTGGGTAACGCAGTAGACTTCTTCCCGGCAGTCAAACCGGCATTACGATGTGAAAGTGTGGACTCAGAAGAAGACCATGAGGGTTTAGGGTGCCATTTGGGACAGGGTCATTGAGATACGCCATATCGTGTGCATTTAACCTCACTTGCCGGAAGTCATCACGCACTTGTGGCTTTTGTACATAGTATTGTATTTGAGGTAAAAATTATATAAATACTGTTTGGTTTCTCACACAAACCGCTCGTTTCTAATCTTAAGGCATCAATGTTTCGTCACGAGCCGCAGGGTTTAATATGGATTCATATGTATATGTTTCTTTTTTACTCTCATATCTCTCGTACTCTAAAATTATATGACTGGCACACCGCAACGGTTGGAGTTAAAAATCTTCATTTGTGTTTTACTGAAGAAACAAAGACTCCTACAACGTGGATGCCCTGGGGGTAAGCAGATAAACATCAAATTTTCATTTTTGGGGGAGCTATCCCTTTATGTCCTGTTTCTAGAGGAAATTATAATATAAACTTACTTAACCACAACCGTTGGGATGCGTGAAACAGGGACTTTCACTTTTGTCCATCAAAACACAAAGAGCGAAGACTGGCAGTGCCTCGATACAGCCGCTGCATTGTCCTGGTTTGAAACTGTAAATAGACAGAGATTGGCGAATACTAATGTTTCCCCAGTGCGATGGGTTCTTTTTGATGCCTTATTGCTATTAATTGAAATAAAAAAAATATTTGAGAAGATTTGACTGATCTATGTGTGCTTGTTTAATTTCATAAAATTAAAAAATTTTATTAAATTGTGACTGGACACGTTTTGTTAACAGTTATTATTTACATAAAAATAACCTTTTTTTGCTCATATTTATTAGTAATTACACAGCTCCACAGTCATTGATCTAATGCCCCCTTGGCACTTGCGTTCAAACTGATCCGGCCGCTTTTGCCAGTACATCAGAGGTCAAAGAACATACAAGTCGACAATGACAAAATGATGGTGTAGATAGTGACACATACCTGCATACCTAATGCAGTCCTTAAACAGGAGGCCCTTTAAACTGAATACATTTTTACAAAGCAGGAAGGAGGGGTGTCCACATCACATCTACAATACAGACACAGATTGAATAAATAAAAAAAATTATATATATATATATATGTATATATATATATATATATATATATATATATATATATATACATATATATATATATATATATACATATATATATATATATATATATATATATATATATATATATATATATATATATATATATATATATATATATATATATATACATATATATATATATATATATATATATATATATATATATATATATATATATATATATATATATATATATATATATATATATATATATATATTCACATCAAAACATAAGTGCCGTGCCCTTATTGTGTTCATATTGTATTGCAAAACATTTTTGCTGATATTGAGGTGGGATATTGGTAAAGCTGGGGACAGGTGTGGTGGTATGGGTAAGATTCACGGTAAAGTTATGGACAGGTGTGGTGGTATGGGTAAGTTTAAGGGTAAAGTTAGGGTCAGGTGTGGCATATGGGTAAGTTTAAGGGTAAAGTTAGGGACAGGTGTGGTGGTATGGGTAAGTTTAAGGGTAAAGTTAGGGTCAGGTGTGGCATATGGGTAAGTTTAAGGGTAAAGTTAGGGACAGGTGTGGTGGTGTGGGTAAGTTTAAGGGTAAAGTTAGGGTCAGGTGTGGTGGTATGGGTAAGTTTAAGGGTAAGGTTAGGGACAGGTGTGGTGGTGTGGGTAAGTTTAAGGGTAAAGTTAGGGTCAGGTGTGGTGGTATGGGTAAGTTTAAGGGTAAAGTTAGGGTCAGGTGTGGCGTATGGGTACGTTTAAGGGTAAAGTTAGGGACAGGTGTGGTTGTATGGGTAGGTTAAAGGATAAACTTAGGGACAGGTGTGATGCTATGTGTAAATTTAAGGTTCAGGGTAGGTATAAGGGAAGTGTCATCAGTGTAATTATAAAGGTAATTACAGAAATTAATTTCAGATGTAAGTACAACATGTAAGTACAACGTAAAAACATATACACAATAAGTGTTTTGTATCAAATGATTAATTTAAATGTTAGTACATAGTTAAGGCCACCTTATATAAAATGGGTCCAAAATATAGTTGGGATCACAGAACAACAGTTAATTTTCCATCTGATGAAAGCCAGGATCTACTGACTTTAAAGAGCATGTGCATTACTGCAGTGCACTTATAATAATGAACGCTATTGTCCATTGGGGTGGACAGATGCTAATATAGTTATAGTTTACTTCTTGGTATTTGTTACAATTATGTTCTGTTTTGTCTTCTCCTGTGCTCATTCATCCCTGATTAGTTTATCATCTCCACCTGTGTCTAATTAGTTCCCTCCTTCACCGTTGCTGCATTCCAATTCGCCTACTTATACTACGTCCTAAAAGTATGTACTCTTTTTGTGAAGAAAAAGTATATACTTTTGAGTGTGTAGCAGAAAAGTATGCAAGCTTCGGGACATACTACTTCGCCATCTTTAACGGACTCTGTTGCTTAGTTACGTGCATCCCGTTACTGTTTAACTACTCTGTCAATCATCGTCACAGTTCAAATCCTCCACATTCAGTTTAATCTCCTACCATATCGGAGAGAAATGTAGCCACACGTTGATCTGCCATTTGTGGGTCTTTAATGCAGAGACTCTCCTCATGTGTTTGCAGTTTAAATATAATGATGCATTTAAAAGTTAAAGGCCAAACATGTCATTACAAAAGTTCACAATGCTGCTGCATGTGAAATATAATATGGACAACACTGAATAAATATATTTTTGTCAGGTGAAATATTGATAGTTTGTCACTCAAACCCCTTTATCTAAACCTCTCTACTTAACCGTCGGACTCACACATCTGCCATGTTTGTAGTTTTTTAACACTTTTTATCCGCGTTTGTAGTTCTAATCGAATCCTCGTCCAACTCGCAATGGGTTGTGGGTAATATCAGCCGTTAGACTGCGCATCGATCCATACTTTGAATTCGGACCGGAAATTGTAAACCATCCGGGTATCTTTGAAATACTCTTTTCAACATACTATGATTTGGGACATACTAATTCTATTTTCGAATACTATTTAGTATGGATAGTATGCAAATTGGGACGTAGGGCCTGTCTATTTATAATCCCTGTTCTGTTCAGTCCTTTGTCAGTTATTGTTTGTATACACACTGTGTGAATTTTTCCTGAACTCTCTCTGCATGTTATTGGGATTAAAGATGTTTGGTTACCCTCATCGCCTTCGTTGTGAGCTTTCTACAGCCTGAATGTAACAGTATTAGTTAGTCAGTTTATGTATCCCCTTAGGGAAAGTACATATGCACCATACTCACACAGACATTAAGATTTCATAACTGGCATACACAATCATAATTTAAAGGTCCTGTTCTTCGCGATTCCATCTTTCAAACTTTAGTTAGTGTGAAATGTTGCTGTTAGAGCATAAATAATACCTATAAAATTATAAAGCTCAAAGTTCAATGCCAAGCGAGATATTTTATTTAACAGAAGTTCCCTTTCAAAGCCTACAGCGAACGGACGGTTTAGACTACACCCCTGCACTTCCTGGCATGAATGACGTCACTAGAACCGTTTGTTGACTAACCCTCCACCCACAAGAACACGCAAAATAGGGGGCGTGGTCTTGTTGCTCTCCCACATGGAGAAGAGCGCGCATTCAGCGCTTGCATCTCCCCGTTATGGTAAGAGGCGGGAGCTTTCCGGGCAAAGTGCACTAAGCTGCTGTCCAATCACAACACGGGAAGCGCTGGCCCAATCAGAACTCGTTACGTGTTTCTACTTCATAGAACAAGGAAATCATCAGGCAGTTTTTAGGACAGAGGAAACAGCAGTGTACAGATAAGTAAATTGTGTGAAAAATAATGTGTTTTTTTTACACGCGAAACATGAACTCATATTATATTGCACACTGTAAACATAATCAAAGCTTCGAAAACACGTGAAGAACGGGACCTTTAAAACAAATAAATCTACTTTAGAGTTTAAGATAAGATAACCAGACCAGATGACCATCAATCAACATTGGATGATGAATTCAAAATTCTGATTGCTTGGGGAACAAAATATAGCTTGGACCTCTTTTTCATGCATCTGGGAACACAATACCACCGTACAGATGGCAGTAGTTCAAAAGCATGATATAAGGGATTCCTGTTATCCTGCACAATAATGTTGACTTTATTTATTACTCTCTCTTTGTATATGCTCTCTAAACTTGTTAATGAGATGCCCAGCAGCTTGCTTGTCATTGTCACAACCCTCCGTAATGATTTCTTCTGAGCCTCCGAAGCATTACCGTACCAGCAGCGCACACAGAATGTCATAATGCTTTCAATAAAAGCCCCGTAAAACAACAAAAGCAGTCTGCTATGTACATTAAAAGACAACAATATCAGTATTAGTCTTTGTGTGAACGGCATTTTATTCTCCTCCCACTCATTCTACACCAATAAGAGTACTCTTGTACTGATTGAAAGCTACATTTGTGCAGAGGAGGTTTTAAAGTTCTTGTAGATATTCTTTTTGGGTTAACTGCATAGGCTATTCTGTTCCAAACAAATGGAAATTAATTTTGCTGTTAATAAACATATACTGAAACAAAGATTTGACAGTCCACTTTCGGTTTATATCTAGTTTCTCACAGTTTCTGGAGACATTTACTTGATGAAACCACAACGGAGAGAAGTAGCTATTAATCCAACAGCAGACATATCACTTTTCAAAAACCATATATACTTTTTAAAATGTGTTTAGGTGCTATCTTTTTGTTGAATTTTTAAGTGCTAGTGTTTTGGGGTGTATGTGTCGGGGAGTGGGGGTGTGCTGTGGCAGTTGCAGCGTTAATGGTCCAGTAATTTCCAGACTGCCTCCCCCCCACCCTTTGAAAGAAATGTCAAGTTTTGCATACTGTATGCAACGGTTCTCACAGCTACATGAACAGGGTGATGCACAATGAAACTGTACTACAATGACTGAAACCCCTCAGGGAACCTAAATCACCTTAAAGACACCCTCTACTCCTTTTCTTCTCTGATGTGTTTTCTGAAAGAAGGGTATCCCCACCGCTAAGGTTACCTATTTTAGATGTGTTTGCACCGGGGGTCTGCCTCACTTTGGGTTAATTTACAATCAACTGTTCAAGGTGAAACAATTGAAAATCTGTCATCCTTCACTAGCAAGCATTATACCTCCTGATGTTTCTCCCGATTCTAAAACAAAAAAACAATTATTTACTAGAGGATAAATCTGTTTGAATGATTCAATCTTTGACACTCTTTGTTTCATTACTGGACGAATCAGTGCCTTGAACAAATGATTCAATGACAAATACATTTGTTCAGTCACTTACCATAACAATCAAGCGCAGCATTACTTCTGACAGGTCATGTCAGTCAAGCTTGCATCAGCTGACTCTTTAGTTGAACTACATCTACCTTTAGGACTATGATGCTTATCACAGAGCATCCCTATATAAGGTCCATTCAGTATTATTAGCAGCTTACAAGTTGCTCAGGAGCTAATTACTCTCCTCCATCCTCAGCTCCTCCTCTGATTCAGTCAGGAGTTGGCCTTTTTTTCTCCATCGCAATTTATTGAATTATGTAGTACATAAACCATTGAACATTATTAATATCTGCAATAAATGTATGTTGGTTATGTTCTTTTTTCCTAAGGGGGGTTATTGCTGCTCTTATTCATGCTAGGCTCCATACCAGTAATCCAATTTGATATTAATTGTCAATAATTTTTGATGATAGTGGTCCTGACAGAAATGTAATTTAAACCATTTTTATTTAAAGAGGCATTTTATTCTATTTATCGCTACTGTAGTAACTCTAGTTTATATCTGAACTGTTACATTTTATCCCAAACTGTTATATTTTATCCATACAGTCTGTGATACTTTGGATTATTGTAATTGGAAATAACACACTGTATAGTTGTAAAAGAGTTTTTTGAAGCTGTTTTATACATGTCAACTGCTATCTCTGGCTCAGCATAACACACATTTTACCCCCAAACCCCCGAAAAGCTTTTGTTTAGGGCTAGTAGTTGGCAGGTTTTGTTGTAAAAACTTATCTGCTTGCATGCTGCATTCCATCACAATGAGCGGCGAAGGGGTCTACCACGGCCCCGAGGAGCGGGTCATTCAGGGTGGTCGTGATGGAACTGTGTCAGAAGGTTGGAGTCCAGAATGTCGTTCCTGGAGATCCAGCACCGCTCCTCGGGAGCATAGTACTCCCAGTCTACCAGGTACTCCAGCCAAGACCCCCGTCGCCACGAGTCAAGGATAGCTCTGACCCGATAGACATTGGTGTCCTCGTCGATGGTGGAAGGAGGAGGAGGTATGGCACCATTACCAGGTTCTGTGAGGGAAGAAGACAGAGGGTCAGTGAAGGGCTTCAGAAGGGAGATGGAATGACAGTGCAATACGGTAGTGTGAGGGAAGGTGAAGATGATGCGTGACATCGTTCAGCTGCCTGTCAATGGTAAACGGTCCAATATAACGGGGACTCAGCTTACGGCACGGCAGCCAGAGGCGGATGTCCCGCGTGGAGAGCCAAACCTTCTGGCCCGGCTGGCACTGCGGCGTGGGTCCTCGTTTGACATCAGCTTGCTTTTTGTGCCTCCGGACTGCCTGCTGGAGTTGCATGTGAGCTGAGTCCCAGACCCTCCCGCTCTGGCTGAACCAGTAATCCACTGCTGGGACCTCCGAGGGCTTTTATCACGAAATACGATATTATCACAATATTGAAATAAGTTGCAAAAAAAGTGTTGTCATAGCATTACAGTTCATAGTTCATAGCTTTAAGAACTATTTTTGTAATAACAAAAATAACTAAATGTTTAAATACAATAATACAATGTGTGACCGCATGAATGAGGTAAGGGTGGTGATTGACACATGTCCACCAATCAGTAGCGAGTATGTGCCACTTTGGGGCTGGGTGGTTTGAGCCTAGGATGTGATTGACGCTCGTGTCCACCAATCAGTAGCGAGGATGTACTATTTCAGGGCTGGTTGGCTTGAGCCTGGAATGCGTCACGTCCGTATCCTCCCCTTTTTGCCGTTTGTGTCAGCGGGGTCTAGATATGTGTTGTTAGCATGTAGTGTTTTGCTAACTACTTTTATTTTTCGTTGTACTAATGGTTTGCTTATTGTACACCAGCCTGTCTTTTCATAAGTTGTGTTTCTGTCGGATGCTGTTTTGGATGAGATTTCTGCCCTCCCTTCAGGTATGAGGAAGTTTTATTGTAAACTATGTCTAGCTTCACTGAGGGGCGGGTGGTTTGAGTAATGTGCAGTCCCTGTACTTCAGTTTACCAGCGGGTTATTTGAAGGCTGTGTATCCTGAGTGGTGAACTGATTGTAAAACTCCTCTATCCATACTGGGTATGTTTTGTTGGCCTTACCGGGTGGGGGAATTTGGGCATGTGTTGTGCATTTTTTTTTTTTTTAGTAATCCTGTTTGTTTGTATTGATATTTGTTATAGGATTCTCCATTTCGTCCTGGCTGTTTAGTATTACAGCTTGGTTGTTTCCTTCGCTGCGTGCCGTACTAACAACATCGGATTACAACTTTTTAAGGGGACTTCTGCCGTCTGGGTTCTGTGATTTGTTATAAATAATATGTTTTTTTGGGTTACTTTGGGGTGGAGGATCGTGCTGTTTTTGGCGCTGGCCCAAGGTCAACGTGGCCGCTCCTTTCTGAGTCCTGTCCTGCAAACTTTTAATGAGTTTTTTTTCTTTTTCAAGATTTGTATATTGTCACCTGTACTGTGCCATGCTGTGGTGACTGTTGCCCACCGTGGGGGATTTGTGACTGTCTCTCAATCTTTGGTTTATGAGACTTTTTTTTTTTTTTTTTTTCAGGAGCTGGGGTCCCACCGGTGAATGATCTTTGTGGTGGTGGTGCTGCTACAACGTTTGCCGTGTGACACTTTTGAAGTGTACGAGTGTGTGATCTGAGTTCACGGTGGTGTGTGGAAGTGTGCTTTTTGGATAACTAGTGTGGCGATCACACCAGTGGGTAACCCCAGCCCTGTAATTAATTATTTTTCATTATATTCTTTTTTTTGTTTATTTGGAAATTGTGTTATTGGGTTGTGTTTAACATTTCTTTTTTTGTCGTGTGTTAATTTGTTGTATTGTCACCAGAGAGAGACAGCTGTAATGAATGGCACATATAATTGAGCTGATTTTAAGTTATTTGTCTATCTTGAATTCAAGTTGTGAATAAAACTTTTGTATTTTTATATGATGCCCACATTCCTTTATAAGAGTCGAACCTGTGTGACCTAATAACAAATTGTGGGGTTTAATTCTATTTCCTGGGTGAAACCCTCCCAGGTGGCGTAGTCGCATTTTCTACAAGTAGTTAAACTTGAGCTTGTGTGTGTTAAGCAGTACTTTAAGAGAAATCAATTTTAAGTGGTCTCTCAATTTTAAGTGGTCTCTTAATTTTTTCCAGAGCTGTAAAAGTGCAATTTTCAAACAGATTAAAGTGCAAAAGAATTAGGCTATAAAGGTAACAGGTAACAAATTAACATAAGGTCTCATTATTTAATGCATTAACTAAGATTGAGCAATAGCTACATTTGTTACAGAAAGTATACTGTTTTTGGTAATGTTAGATAAGAAATACTGATCATTGTTAGTTTTATCTTAGGTCCATTCAAAAAGTTATTTTGTTATTAAACAGTTACTAAGAAATTAACGTTACTTAGAATAATTAATTCTTTATAAGTATTTTTCATTGTCAGTTTGGTAATAATGAATTAACATGTTACCAAATGAAGTCGTATGTCTTTTGGACAAATAATCCAAAAGATTCTTATCATTAGGGCACGTTGTAGTCCAGATTAAAACATAATGTTTAAGTTTGAAAATAGATAGCCTAAGTCTTTGGTGCTGTGATGAACAACATTGAGATTACAAAAACGAATGGCTGTTTTAAAAACTTCACTAGCGCTTGCTTTTGTTTGCGGGGTTTCCGGGGTAATCGCGGCATTCTGCAGTTCATCAGCGCCCTCTGCTGTCATTGAGCGGCACTTCAGCAGCGTGTCTCCTTCACTCGTTCATGTGCTTCTCATTTACATCTGAGCATGTGTTCCTTTTTACGCAGAATACAGCGGTATTGAGCATTTATACGGTTGATGGGCAAAGTATTCTTGAGTGCATTATAATTTTTTTTTATAATTGTTAATAAATGATTATTTATGACATTTTGAAATGCCCACGATAACAATATCATGCATATTCATTATCGTGATACATCGAATTACTGAAAATCGGCACATGCCTAAAGAGCGGTGGTTGAAATCTGAGGACACATCGGAATGGGGTGAGCCCTGTGGTGGACTGGCAGAGGGAGTTCTGGGCGTATTTGGCCCAGGGCAGATACTGGCTCCAGCCCTCCTGGTTCTGGTGGCAGTAAACCCTCAGAAAAATCTTATGATCTCCTGGATCTTCCGTTCAGTCTGGCCACTGGTTTGAGGGTGGTAACCGAAAGACAGGCTGACGGATACTCCTAGGAGATGGAAGAAGGCAGACCATACTCGTGAGATGAATTTGGGTCCTCAATCGGATACAATGTCTTCCAGGAGCCCGACGTGCCGGAAAATTTGGGAAAAGAGTGCCTCTGTGGTTACCAACGCGGTCGGTAGGCCTTGAAGGGGATTAATTTACAAGATTTAGAGAAACAGTCCGCGACGACTAAGACACAGGTGAACCCTTGAGAGAGAGGAAGGTCCGTCATAAAGTCGATACCCAGGTGAGTCCACGGACGCTCGGGGATTGGAAGCGGCACCAATTTACCCCTCGGGCAGTCTCCTAGTAGTATCGACAATAGCACAGACTGAACATCCCTTTACATATTGGGAAATGTCCCGAGGCATGGCAGGCCACTAGTATCGCTGACGGAGGAGCGAGAGGGTCCTTTTCCTGCCTGGGTGTCCAGAGCCCGGTGATGAATGCGTTAAGTCCAAGAGGGGCAGGCGATGATGAGACGGGACGTACAGACGCCCCTCCGGACCTCCTGGCGGAGCAGGCTGTTGGGCATTCTCCTGTTGGATCTGTTGGTGGAGAGCCCACTAGATCTGGCTGACGACCATGGCTGGAGGGAGGATAGGTTCAAGGTGTTCTGGTTCAGGGTCCACTTGGTACAGGCGTGATAGGGCATCCGCCCAGTTATTCTGGTCCCCTGGACGATACGTCACCTTGAAGTTGAATCGTGTGAAGAAGAGAGCCCATCGGGCTTGACTATGATTCAGACGTTTGGCGTCTTGTAGGTACTCTAGATTACGATGATCAGTGATTACCTCGAACGGATGCTCCGCTCCCTCTAGCCAATATCTTCACTCTTCCAAAGCAAGTCTGATCGCAAGGAGCTCCCGGTTTCCGATGTCGTAATTCTGCTCCGCCGGGGATAGCTTCATGGAGAAGAAGGCGCATGGATGGAGCCGTGAGGGTTTTCCCTGCTTAAATTGTATTGTATGAGGATGTTTTGTTTGGTATATTGTGCAGCACTTTGGTCAGCATTTATGTTGTTTTAAAGGGCTATATAAATAAACTTGACCTTGACCCTGCCGCTGAGACAATACTGCTCTGACCACGGTAGAGGAGGCATCCACCTCCACAACGAACAGACAATGAGGGTCAGGGTGGGCCAGGATCAGAGCAGACTGGAAGGTGAGCTTCAGCTGATGGAAAGCTTCTTCAGCAGATGGATTCCAGGACAGAGACTTGGCCACAAAGGTCCAGGTCGTTCTTGGCCACAAAGAAGAAGCTCGAAGCAGCAGGGGATGTAGATGGATGGATGAACCCTTCTTGGAGTGTTTCGTGCACAAACTCCTCCATGGCCTTCTGTTCCGGGATGGACAGGGGATAGATGTGGCCCTTTGGTAGAGTTGCCCAAGACATGAGGTCAATGGCGTATGGACGATGAGGTGGAAGTTTGGTGGCCAACCGCTTACTGAAGACATCCTGGAACGCCTGGTAAGCTGGAGGGATGGTCCACACACAAAGTGGATTGTAAAGGAAGTGATGTTTGCACTGACAAAGAAGATGGTTTCTTGCGGAGAGGACGATGAATACAACAATCGAAACAGTTCTCACCCCATGTCCATCTCCCCCACAATACAAAAATTGTTGTGAAACACGGATGGTCTTCTGGATGAGGGCTTCCAACCCCATGGTCTCCTCGTAGACAACGATCAACTGCTTGATCTCATTGAGGAGGCCGTGGCGGAAGGCGGTGATGAGGGCCGATTCATTCCATCCACTCATGCAGGCCAGCTTGCGAAAGCTCAATGCATACAAGCTTGTGGTCTCTCGTTTACCTTGGTGAGTGGTGAAGAGTTGGTCATGGAATGATAATTATGCCGTTTGTTGGCCGAAGACCTCTTCAAGATGAGTGCAGAACGCGAGAGATATGAATTTGCTTCCATATATAGAGAGCATTGAAGCATGAACCCGCAGCAGTCCTCCGCAGCGCTGCTGTATGTCGCTGGTCGGGCCATGGGACTCGCACAGGCAGCTGAAAAAGAGATGAGTGACGTGGATGTCGGTGAAGGTGAGCTAGCTGGATTAGCTGCTGGGGTGACGGAGGAGGTATCTTGACTCAGTTAGGACCGTACTGCGTGAACCAGAGTGGTAAAGTGGTCGGCGGTGCGGTTCCCGCCTGTGTCCGGAGAGCTCTGCATTTGGTCTGGTCTTCTGTCAGACACAGACGAGGACACAGATGGTTAGTGCTCAGTGACATTTATTAAACAGAGGTAATGGGCACAAGATAACTTAAAGGTGGATCTTGACACGTAGAATGAGTAGACAACAACAACAAACTTTCCTTGGTGAAGACAGATGACAAAGACGGTGATCCAGAGGATGACGATGGGGGTGACGAGGACGATGACAAGGATGAATAGGACGGGCAGGTTGCAGTGTTGTAGTCGAGACCAGCTCATTTGAGTCCGAGTCGAGTCCGAGTTCAGAGCGGGTCGAGTCCGAGTTGAGTCCGAGTTCAGAGAGGGTCGAGTCCGAGTTCAGAGAGGGTCGAGTCTGAGTCAAGTCCGAGTTCAGAGAGGGTAGAGTCCGAGTCGAGACCGAGTTCAAAAATGTCTGTCCAAAACCCCTTTGCTTCAGTAATGGATGTACCGCAGAATTTACACATCGCAGAGTCTTACTACATATAAACTCTTTGTGGCTCTAATATGCAAACTGAATAACAGATGAGGTAGCAGACATTTCCACACAAAGTTAAGAGCTAGCTCGCTCCTTCCTGACCTGAGTCCTGCTACCTTTGTGTTAGTCACGTCAAGGGGGTCGATTTGGTTTAAACATTGGGTGGTTGAATGTTGGTATGCTATATATATATATATATATATATATATATATATATATATATATATATATATATATATATATATATATATAATGAATAATATATATATATATATATTATTTCATTATTAAATATTTAATTTTTTAATATATAATTTTTTTTATGTGTATTGTTATTGGATCATTTCTGTCTGTCTGTCTGTCTGTCTGTCTGTCTGTCTGTCTGTCTGTCTGTCTGTCTGTCTGTCTGTCTGTCTATCTATCTATCTATCTATCTATCTATCTATCTATCTATCTATCTATCTATCTATCTATCTATCTATCTATCTATCTATCTATCTATCTATCTATCTATCTATCTATCTATCTATCTATCTATCTATCTATCTATCTATCTATCTATCTATCTATCTGTACAGCCTAACTTTACAAAGCTGCTGTTTTTCTTTACCTGATCACCTGCTCCGATCTCCCTTTTCTACCCGGCTGGTATATTTACCTTGAATCTGTTATAAAAACATGTTAAAAACATGTCAAGAGATTATACACCTCATGACCTTATGAAATTTGTGTATAATCTTTCATACAATTCTAGAGATTATAAAAAGAAAGAAATTAAGTATTAAAACCGCCTGTAACGTTAGGCGGCAGCGATTCACTGTTTAAATGAGTGAGCCACTTAAAATCGTTCATTCATACAATTCGTTCAAAACTCTGATTAATTTAGGAAGAAAACACACTGATGTGAATACTTTTGTCATTGATAATTACAGACGCTATTGAAAAATGAACTAGCAAAACAGACGGCTGCTTTGGTAACTTGTTATACTGATATCCCAGCTAACAATTTTAGGTTATAAGAACGTTTCCCTAACGTTCCCATTAAGTTCTAAAAACGTTTTTGAACGTTCTAGGAACGTTGAAATGTCCAGTTTGTGGAACGTTGTATTAACGTTCTCATTAGGTTCTAAGAACGTTAAATAACGTTCTTATAAGGGTGTGGAGTATGATCAAATAAAATATTCCTGTTTTCTCCTTTAATGTACTTGCTTTTGTTTATTGACATCTTATACTTTCTTAAAAAAAGCTAAAACCACTTTTATAATTGACTTTTATATTTATATTACATTTATATTTAATACATAATTAGTTTACTAGATTTTTCTTCTGATTGTAAAAAAATAAATATATACTCGAAAATAGCATTTAAGTGTCATTAAGTTGTCTCTGGATATACAAATTATGTATCTGAAGTTTGAGAAAAAAGCTGAATGACTAATTTGTAATGACTAATACTTTTTTAATGTAGTAACGTTTTTAAAACGTTCCACTAACAATGTAAAAAAAACGTTTTATAGGTAACGTTTTTAGAACGTTACTCAACAGCAAATAACGTTGGCACAACGTTCTAATAACGTTACTGCAAGAACGTTTTTTGATAACTTTGAGATAACTTTTAAAGAACGTTAGCCAACGTTCTGAGAACGTTCCCTGTTAGCTGGGATAGCTAAATGCATTGCAATGGATTAGCTAAATGTATGCACTTAGCTATTACACAATATTCTCATACCTCATTCTCAGTACATGCTTTATTTATTTTTTGCATGCCTATCTGACCAGCAGTTTAATATAGTCCGCTGTGCAGCACTTCTCTTCATTTGGCGCTAACGTTTGCTCTCCCATTCAACACCACTCGCGTTGTTTTGGTGAAAGTGCGGTTCATTGGTTGGGCGTTACCAATCGGTTCAATGGAGGGGGAGTATTTTTTGTCCAATTTATTATGACAAACTCATATTTAATTAGGAACAAAATTATTGTTTCAAAATAAATGAATTCTACATATTTTCTTTTGATCTATTGTGATTTTCATGTTTAAATATTGGGTTTTAAATATTGGGTGGGTTACATCTGGTTTTAGCACTAAAATGCTTTTTGAAATACTCTAAAAGCATGTCTCTTATGAGTCTTAAAATTAGGACTGATATGCCCAATTTTTTAAGAGTTTCTCCTATATTTAAGATGTTTTGTAAATACAGCCTCTGATCACTAAAAACAATAGCAACTGGCACAAATTGAATCATCATTATTTGTAATACAGTCTGACTGTAAATAAATAGCATATGACAACATTGTCTGTAACTCTAGAACATATCACATGGTGATACACAACCAGGAAAACAAACTGTTCAGAAACCACTGCAGCACATAACTTGTTAGCAAATGTATGGTTTAAACAATAAAGTAGTGTGCATAATGCATTTAAATGTCATTGTAACTGGAGAGCAGAGACCACTTGTAAAATGAGTTAAGCGGCTTGACATTAATATCAAAAGCCACAGTTTACAGATCACACAAGGACAAACACATACGTCTTATGCATATTGGTACCTACACACTTGTGATTTTGACCACGACCCCGTATGCAGCTGAGTCACTTTGAAATCGACTGCATCTGTGAACGTGTGTGTGCGAATGAGTATGTGGTTTAGTGTGTGTGTGTGTGTGTGCGCACACATGCAAAATTAATGTAAGAACAAACAGACAAAGTGAGTCTTCTGAAATTAGGGTTAAGATTTGGAGTTAGTAGTGGTCTCAAAAATGAAAGATGGATTAAATATAGGCCTACAATGTATATGTTACCCAGAATGGTCCAGTAAGGTTCCTAATTTTAGTTGACTGTTTTCTCCCAGCAAACATTGGTCCGACAGCATTGTCGTGTCCCTGGCCAAAAAAAGTTGTGGTAGGGTGGCATAAATATTTTACACAGAACATACATTCAGATATGTCTGATCAATTTTCATTTTGGGACTATATTTCAACCACGAAGGAACATTTCAATGGTCATTACACATCCAAATGTTTGCCAGGCTAAGGCTTTTTTTTTTTTAAAGGTTTTTCTTTACCTGTAGACAACAATACTGAAATCCCTAGACACATGTATGATTTACATAAAATTAAAATTCACCCTGCCTATTTTTAAATGCAATGTTATAGATCTTAATTATACATAAATGTACAGTATGTTTTATTTTCTAACATTGTCTTTGACCTCATAATGTAATCAAAATGTCATATCTCAGTTTTCTGGTGACATATACCGTCACTTAAACCCTGCCCTTCTCACAATTCACTGCAAGCTCACATTGATTTTTGATTGCAACACGCACATTTCAAACACCAACCAACATCCGATGGACAGAACCAAGTCCTGTCCTACTTTATTCTCTTATCCGATAATCCATCACACTTGGAATATACGTCATTTACTTACACAGGAACACTTTACAACACGGGTGCACTAATATGCAAAGGTATCATTATCTTATTACTTTAATTGTTGAGGCACATGACTGTTAACTAATTGCTAAGTAATATGTCATTGTGGTTATTGGTTTTTAAATTAATTTCGAATAAGTTAGTCAACATATACCTCCACAAGTCATAACAATGATACCATTGCAAATTATTAGCTAATGATTCATTAAAGCAGACTACTGGAAGTTGAAATGCATGGCTTCAAACCCACTTAACGCATAAATTTACACCATTGGTTAATACTATTAGGGAATTACTACATTATGACACATTTTACTAATAACAATTTATTGATTACTTAATCTATTAATCACATCGAATTTCCAATTGTTGCTAATGCAGTTATCATTATTACATTGTTTAGTTCTTTATGAGTCATATACTGTATTAACACATGATTATCTGAGCAGTAAATAATTAATTAATGTTAGTTAGTGTTAATTAATTAGTGTTACCAAAAAATATGTTGCTACTTCCATTTCATCATCACTTTAAGAGGACTTCATTGATATATAGGGAGCATGGAGAAGAATATAATTAAAGATTGGATGGTGGACTGTTTCAACTGTTCCAAAGTTCACCACAAGCATTCTGTAGGATGTAGGATCTAAAATCACCACTCAGAACACATTAGCAACTGCTTAGAAACACTATGGCAATGTACACTATACATTAACAATGAGTTTTCTTAGTGTAAAAAAACACTGTAATCTGCACAACCTTTTTTACCGATAAAGAACCTTCAGTGCCATGTTAAAGGTTCTTCGGGGAACTAACGGCAACAAATAATCTTTATTTTCAAGAGTAAAAGTCTTATAGTGCAAATATTTAGAAAGTAAATAGCACATTTACCATTTTAACATTTGCAGTTAGCTGTAAGACCTCAAGTGAAGACCACATAAGCAGGTCAACTCTACCTCAAAAGAAACAACAAAAGAAAACAAAGTGGGCCACTGTTTAAAATGCTCGGAAGCTGCAGGGTAAGAACTGTCCAGTTTGACTCAACAGATCAAAACTTTGCAAGAACCGTATGAGATTAATTGAAAAGAACCAATCAAATTGTCATCCACTAAGTCTGAGTCATGCCCACCACATACGTGTTAACATGTGAAGACTGCCCTTCCAAGGGTCCAAATGAAACCTAATTATAACAAGTCTGCTGTGGATCATCAGTTCTCAGAAACATACACCCCCTTTCAATGTGACAAGCTTCCTGAGCAACTATACAAAGGAATGCAGCTTCTAGTCGCAGTTAAAATGATTATTGAGGTAAATTTATATCTGTTTGACAAGCCTAATCAAAGAGTATGGGATTAGTTTAAATGTCTTTAATTACGTTTTTTTTTTTTTTTTTTTTTTTTTGCACAATATAATTTTTTTTTTTTTCTAATCTGGCAGGTTAGTATGACTGGAACACATTTAAATTCAAGTCTATGGTAGTTTACTTCGAAAAAAGAACAACTATCAAGATGACTAGGACAGAATGCATGAATGACAAGTAGTTTGTAGTTACCACAACTTGACATCAGACTGATCTCCATAAACACAGGCTAGTCAGAAGAGCAACGAATGTCAAGAGTTGTGGTTGAGAGAAACGTAAAGTGAGAACGAGAGAAAGACACAGAAGGAGAAAATAAGTGAGCACTGAATGTGTCATGAATGAATCTTGAACAGGGGAACTCTCCAGTCACGGTTTAATCACAAAATTCTCTGTAATTTGTGGGTTTGCAACAGCGAGATGTAGAGGCCAATGGAGATCAACTTGGTTAGTTGTAAGCAATACCGCTGTGCGGGAACTGTGACGACTAAAATGCGTTTTTTCCATTTCATGCTGAATTTAACCCTTTTTTTTACAGACTGTATTTTGAGGTTTTCTGTGGTGTGGCTTCATCTTCAGGTCAAAGGATGTGATGAACAGTGCATGCAGTTTCTGTTTAGTTTGCAAGTGAAATGCCATACAACTGAAACCTGGACTGAGCTATTAATGTAATGTGTGTGTGTGTGTGTGTGTGTGTGTGTGTGTGTGTGTGTGTGTGTGTGTGTGTGTGTGTGTGTGTGTGTGTGTGTGTGTGTGTGTGTGTGTGTGTGTTACCATAAAGTAGAACATGACTGAATTCTATTTTTTTTTTTTTGTCTTTGAGGCATTAGTTCATCAACAAGCATGATACATGTGAAACAGTCATCTAAACTGTCTTCTAAACTTAGCTGACATGTTGGAATTAATTTTAAAGATATGATAGACAGGAAGATGAAGATAACTTAGTAATATTTAATAAATCCACACAATGATTCACAAGAATAGGAACAAAGCAACACGCAACACATCCACATTAGACGACACCGGACAATGAATTGAAAACAGAACCAAACATATACAGTTATCATTATCTATAACTGATTCATAACTGTATTTTTGGTTCCGTTTTCAACTCATTGTCCGGTGTCGTCTAATGTTGATGTGTTGCATGTTGCTCTGTAATTAATGAGTGCACAGCTGAACATAATTAGTATCCGTTACATCAACTGTGTGAGGAAGGTAGATAACAGCAAAACATAGTCCAAACTAACCTGATTGGGTGACAGAACGCCCATCCCTGTAGGCGCGACCTTACGCTGTAAGGGTAAGAGGAGAAAAAGAGGATGAGGGGGCCTGATGGTGATTTGAACCGACTAAGGGTGGAGGCGAAGCCTGAGGTATGGCAGTGCAAAACACAGCCGAAGGGGTGGAGGACCAGAGAGCATTGGACAGTCTGCAAGTCTGCGGCGGAGGTGAAGAGATGCCTGTCCTAGGTGGAGCCTACATGCTGAGGGAGTCTATCGAGGCTGAATGGCCAATAGCCTACACTGTGGTTGAGAGTGGAAGGAGGGTAGGCGCAGGAGCTAGGGTAAAGGGGTTGAGGCGGATCGTATAGCACCAAGGCTGGAGGCAGAAACTCGGACTCCTCATGCTCAGGGCTTGGCTGGGCGGGGCCAGCAAGACAGGCGGAAGACAGACTGGTTTTGGCAACAGTACTGGGGCTAGAAAAATGGCTTCCCCAACTTAAAATCAAAAGGTGTCTTGGCCAGAAACTCCTAATACTCCCTCGATGAGGGCTCGGGCTCGTACATTGCGGCGGCATCCGTCACGCTACCTGTGGTGGGCTTAGACCTTCGATCCTCATCATCTGGGTGGTTCTGGCTGAGCACTGGATCGGAACTTCCTCTAATCTCTTCTGAGCCTGCCTGCTCAATTCTAGACTTGCTGGTCCCTCTCATCCTCCCTCTTTCACCTCCTTTCCAGACTTTTGGCCAGACTTTTAATTTTTTGCCTATTCCTCATCTTCAGTACCTTCTCCAGCCCTCAGCCAATCCAGACCGTACTGTCTCCCATCTGCCCCTCAATTCCTCCTCAGCCTCTTCTCAGTAGAGCACCTACACCTTTGGGCACGCTGTGAGATAGCTTCCCTGGGCTTGGAAAGTTTTGGTTAAGACATCACCATAATTTCGCCACATACTTGCGGCCCTGTTTGCTACTCTCTGGCCGTCCACCCCTACAGCTCCATTTGGCTCCCCCTTCAAGCTACACCTCAGCCCTCAGTTGATCCAGATCCACCACAGCCCTCCGTTTCCATCTTGGAGAGTCACGCTGCTGCGCCATTGCAGACTCAGGGACCACCAGTGTCACTCAGCTCATTTGGCTCTCTGACTGCTCCTAGGGGTCCACCTCCATTGGCTCCATAACCTCCATTTATCCCCAGTGTGGTGAGGAGACCGTGACAGCTGAACACAGAAGAAGATATTTTGAAGAATGTTGGTGTGGCAAGGGGGGCGTGGTTCAGCGAGGTCTGCAGCGGGAGAGAGGGCCACGGGACGAGCGGTAAGTGAGTGGGTTGGACGCAGATTAATAACACCTGTCTCTTGTTCTAGTAATGAGCGCGGAGACGGGATAAAACACCAGCGGAACCGGAGACCGAGGAGAGAGAGAGTCGGACTGTTGATGCGAGACCCTGAGATATCCGGAACCCGGAAGTGCGTGACCCGGAAGCGAAACTGAGCATATACAGAGACAAACACACGCTGAAGCGTGCACGTTGTGATTTGAGTTATTGAGAAAATAAAGAGCATCAACAGTCCTGCCGACCCCCGTGTCCTCTTCCTTCCTCACTATATCGAACTTGTTACACTGGTGCCGAAACCCGGGAAGGAAGCAGGACAGAGCCGCCGCCATGACAACGCCCTCCGCCTCGCCATTTGCGGAGATCATCACCTCCCTCGCGGTCCTCCACCAGGAACATCATAAGGCGTTGCTGGACCTTCGGACTGAACAGGAGAGCCGCTTCGCGGCCATAGTCCAAGGCCAGCAAGAGGACCGCGAGCAGTTCCGGAGCTGGATGGACCGGGAGGTTCGCGCCGAGGCCGCTGGGCGGGCCAGCGCACCGGTGCACGTGCCCCTACAGAAGATGGGGCCGGAAGACGACCCCGAGGCCTTCGTGGATCTCTTCCAAAAAGCCGCGGAGGCCTGCGGGTGGCCCCGGGCACAGTGGCCGGTGCGCCTCATCCCTCTTCTATCAGGCGAAGCCCAGGCGGCCGCGCAACATCTACCGGTTGCGAACCTCCTGGACTACGACGATCTGAAGCGGGCCATACTTCAGCGGGTCGGCCGGACCCCAGAACAACACCGCCAGCGTTTCCGCTCCCTGGAATGGGGCGAGTCCGGTCGACCCTTCGCATTGGCCCAACAGCTCCGGGACGAGTGCCGCAGATGGCTGCTGGCCGGCGGCAGCGACGTGGACCATGTCGTCGATCTGGTGGTGCTGGAGCAGTTTATCACTCGGCTCCCCAGGAAGACCGCCGAGTGGGTCCAGTGCCACCGGCCCACGTCGCTGGAGACGGCCATCAATTTGGCGGAGGACCACCTGGTGGCGTGCCCGGGGGTCGGCGCACCCCCACTAACTTCTCCCTCTCTCTCTCCCCCTTCTCTCTCTCTCTCTCGACCTGTCCCTCTCCCCAGGTCCCGCCCTCCAGGCCCTCCTCGCGTTCCCCCCAGAGGCCGGGGTGGGATGGGCCTTGGACCGTCTGGGAGTTCGCGGGCCCCGCCCAGGGGGGCGGGGCCGCTGGGGACGGGTAGTGACTATGGATCCGGTTCCGCCCCCGCGCTCAGCCTCCAACCCACTCCCCGCCGCCGGGGCGGCGGGTAGGCCTGGGCTGGCCTGCTGGCGGTGCGGTGATCCGGATCATTTTGTGGACCGATGTCCGATGATGGACATCGGAACAATGATCCGGATCCCGGACGTCCAGCGGACCACCCCCGATCAAGCAGGAGAGTACCAAATTCCTGTAAGTATCAAGGGGGGTACATATCAGGCCTTGGTGGATTCAGGATGTAACCAAACCTCGATCCATCAAAGCCTGATTCAGCCTGGGGCGTTGGATACAAGCCGCGTGGTTAAGGTGCGGTGTGTGCACGGGGATGTGGTGGAATATCCGGTTGTCCCAGTCACGATACAGTTTAGGGGAAAAAAGCATAGTGTTGAGGTGGCGGTTAGTCCCCACCTCCGGCATCCGCTAATTCTGGGGACGAATTGGCCCGCCTTTTCGGCGTTATTGGGGTCGTTGTGCGCGGATGCCGCTTGGGAAAACAAGGCTAGGAACGGGGCGGTGCGAGTGCAGGTTGGCGAGGCTGATACGGGGCCCTTGGGAACGGCTTCAGAGGAACCGAGCGGGGTTGAGAGACTGATTCTCTCGGACCGCGATGACTTCCCTCTGGAGCAGTCTCAAGACGAGACGCTAAAACATGCGTTTCAACAGGTCCGCACTATCGACGGTCAGTCCCTCCAACCCGCATTGGCCGTCACGTATCCTTATTTTGCCATAATTAAAGATAGGTTGTATCGAGTGACCCAAGACGCTCAGACAAAAATGGATACAACCCAATTGTTAGTACCAAAGAGCCGCCGGGAAATGCTTTTCCAGGCGGCTCATTCTAACCCGATGGCGGGCCACCTGGGACAGGCGGCCACGCTGAATCGTTTAATGACCCGATTCTTTTGGCCAGGCATTTATGACAATGTGCGCAGGTGGTGCGCGTCTTGTCCTGAATGTCAGTTGGTGAACCCACTGGCCGCCCCAAAAGCGCCATTGCGCCCTCTTCCATTAATGCAGGTCCCCTTCGAGAGAATTGCGATGGACCTCATCGGGCCATTAGAACGATCCGCACGCGGGCATCGTTTTGCGCTAGTTATCGTGGACTACGCAACACGATACCCGGAAGCAGTGGCTCTCCGCAACATCTCGGCGAAGAGTGTTGCGGACGCACTGTTTCGTTTAATCTCCCGGGTGGGGATTCCGAAAGAAATCCTCACTGATCAAGGCACGGCGTTTATGTCACGCACGTTAAGCGAATTGTACGGGTTATTGGGCATTAAATCCATTCGAACCAGCGTCTATCACCCACAAACAGACGGTTTGGTCGAACGATTTAATCGCACTCTTAAATCCATGATCCGTAAATTCGTACAAGAAGACGCCAAAAATTGGGATCGGTGGTTAGAACCCCTCTTATTTGCTGTGCGCGAGGTCCCGCAAGCCTCCACGGGGTTTTCCGCCTTCGAGCTTCTCTACGGGCGTCAGCCACGGGGGGTGCTGGACGTCCTACGAGAAACTTGGGAGGAGGGGCCGTCGTTGGCCAAAAACGAAATTCAGTACGTCATGGACTTGCGAACAAAACTCCACACATTGGGGCGGCTATCTAGGGAGAATTTGTTGCAAGCCCAGGACCGCCAGAGCCGGTCATATAACAGGGGTACTAAACTGCGCAAATTCACACCGGGAGAGAAAGTGCTCGTTCTACTCCCAACCTCGAGCTCAAAATTAATGTCGAAGTGGCAGGGGCCGTTTGAGGTCGCACGACAGATAGGAGAGCTCGATTATGAAGTGATACGATCCGATAGGAACGGGGCACGTCAAATATACCACCTCAATCTGCTGAAAAAATGGAATGAGGTGGAATCGGTGTTGTTGGCAACGGTGATCGGGGGAGAGGATGATCTCGGGCCAGAGGCGAGCATTAAGGCGCAATCAGTCGCGCTGGCCCCTGGGGGAGACCACCTCTCACCGTTACAACTCGCTGATTTATCGAAGTTGCAAGCGGAGTTCGCCGACGTGTTCTCGCCCCTACCGGGACGTACCGACTTGATTCAGCACCATATCGAGACCGAGCCGGGCGTGGTAGTTCGCAGCCGGCCGTATCGCTTGCCTGAACACAAGAAAAAAGTAGTTCAGGACGAATTAGGCGCAATGCTCGACATGGGAGTAATCGAGGAGTCCAACAGTGACTGGGCGAGCCCGATAGTTTTGGTCCCCAAAACGGACGGCTCGGTCAGGTTCTGTGTGGACTACCGCAAGGTGAACGCTGTGTCGAAGTTCGACGCGTATCCAATGCCACGGGTTGACGAATTGCTTGATCGGTTAGGCTCGGCTCGATTTTATTCGACACTGGACTTAACAAAGGGCTATTGGCAGATCCCCTTGTCTCCATTGTCCAAAGAAAAAACAGCTTTCACCACGCCGTTCGGATTACACCAATTTGTCACGCTTCCTTTCGGCTTGTTCGGGGCGCCCGCAACCTTCCAGCGACTCATGGATAGGATTTTGCGTCCCCATGCTGCATATGCTGCTGCGTACCTAGATGACATAGTGATTTATAGTCACGACTGGCAGCGGCATATGCAGCATGTGAGGGCGGTCCTGAGGTCGCTGAGGAGAGCGGGGCTCACGGCCAATCCGAAGAAGTGTGCGATTGGGCGGGTGGAAGTAAGGTATCTGGGCTTCCACTTGGGTCATGGGCAGGTGCGTCCCCAAATTGATAAGACTGCCGCAATTGCAACCTGTCCGAGGCCCAAGACCAAAAAGGAGGTAAGACAGTTCTTGGGGCTGGCGGGATATTATAGACGGTTTATACCAAATTATTCGGACCTCACCAGCCCTTTGACTGATCTTACTAGAAAGGGGCTACCAGATACGGTCCAGTGGACGGAGCCGTGTCAACAGGCTTTTACCCAAGTAAAGGCTGCCCTATGTGGCGGGCCGCTGTTACACTCCCCTGACTTTTCTCTCCCTTTCTTGTTGCAGACTGACGCGTCGGACAGGGGGCTGGGCGCAGTCCTGGCCCAGGAGGTGGAGGGGGGAGAGCGGCCGGTGCTGTACATTAGCCGTAAGCTCTCCAAGAGAGAAGCTAAGTACAGCACCATAGAAAAGGAGTGTTTGGCCATCAGATGGGCCGTTCTCACCCTCCGCTACTACCTCCTGGGGCGGGAGTTCACTCTCTGTTCGGACCACGCTCCTCTCCAATGGCTCCACCGCATGAAGGATACCAACGCGCGGATCACCCGTTGGTATCTGGCTCTTCAGCCGTTTAAGTTCAAGGTGGTCCACAGGCCGGGTGCTCAGATGGCTGTGGCCGATTTCCTCTCCAGAAATGGGGGGGGGGGGGGGGGGCTGCAGGCCGGACGGCTCCCCGGCCTGAGTCGGGCGGTGGGGGTATGTGGCAAGGGGGGCGTGGTTCAGCGAGGTCTGCAGCGGGAGAGAGGGCCACGGGACGAGCGGTAAGTGAGTGGGTTGGACGCAGATTAATAACACCTGTCTCTTGTTCTAGTAATGAGCGCGGAGACGGGATAAAACACCAGCGGAACCGGAGACCGAGGAGAGAGAGAGTCGGACTGTTGATGCGAGACCCTGAGATATCCGGAACCCGGAAGTGCGTGACCCGGAAGCGAAACTGAGCATATACAGAGACAAACACACGCTGAAGCGTGCACGTTGTGATTTGAGTTATTGAGAAAATAAAGAGCATCAACAGTCCTGCCGACCCCCGTGTCCTCTTCCTTCCTCACTATATCGAACTTGTTACAGTTGGTAACTAAACTATTAACAATAAAACTATTGACTGCCATAGTGATTTGTCAATCAATGGCTACTGTCAACTTTTTGGCTTACTGTCAAACTTGAGGTTAAGTAAATTTGTGTGAACTATCACTTTAATGTTGTATGTTTTATTAGGGATGGACATTATATGCATCATAAAAGTTATTGTAAGTTGTTGTAAAAAATATTTAATACTGCTGTAATGTGTAAATTCATTTGTTCCATGTAAAACTAATGACACAATTAGACAAAATAAATGAATATCACTGGTTAACCAAAATTTACTAATATAATATATATTAGTATTCATCCACAACATCAATACATTAACGTTAGTTACCAGCTTATGAAAATCAAACATCAAAATTATCAAAATTTTCCAAAATCTATATGTACATGTCATTCATTACTATGCATAAACCTTTAGCCCAGAGGCTTAAACAATAGTCTACCACAATACCATATCAGTGTCAGTAGGGTGGGGGTTATGGGGCTGCCCCGTGTACATACAAGTGGGAAAAGTAGCCCCTGTGAGTAATGCTGTCCACTGACACATCTTTGTCAATGGTCACATCTACCTCTAACCTTTTGTTAGAGCGTCTCAAAACCGATTCCATTGTGTCATTTACTGCCCGTCTTTGAGGTCTGACTTTAAATTGTGTGAACCAATGATCTATACAGCTTTGAAAGCTGGCCGAGCTAAGCTGCCGAGTGAGGGTGTGGATTTTTCTGGAGAAAATAGTTTTCATTTTGAAATAACTCTCTTTTTTGCATGAAACACCCCCGACCCACCCACTCTATAGTGGCAGTGTTAAGTTTCTTGTTCCTCAGAAATGCCAGCACTCACCACATCTAACCTGATTCAGAAAAGCTCACCTAATGTACAGTAGTGTCTCCCAGAGTTGTGGTTTGACTGGAGGTATTTCCCTGCACGTTCAGACAAAATTTACATCATATATACACACAAGCACCACATTTACCACAGTTGTTTTTGACATATGAACATAGATGAATAGGTCTACACGGTCTCACTAATCCATGTGTAAATATTCAAAATAATTACCCACTTTTGCCTTTCATTATGTAACAGAGATGTGTATAACAGAGACTGACAGCCATTTGTTATATGCACATTGTACATGGGCAGTCTGCAATATTACCCTTATGACACCCTTTTAGTATATATTATAAATAATCATGAATCAATACGCTGATTCATAACTTTGTTTTAAAATCGGCCAATATAGTATAAGTTGTTATTAAGTTTTTTTTTGCACACAAAAGCTATTACTGTCGCTTCATACAATTATTGTAGAACCACTAGTGAGATGAGCTTCGTAGCATCGTCTTTAGTGCCTTTTTATGGGTCTTGAGAGAGGAAATGACATTGGTGTCAATGAAGGCCTGTCTGAGTCATCGGATTTCAACAAAAATATCTTTATTTGTGTTCCGAAGATGAATGGAGGTCTTACGGGTGTCGAACTACAGTAGGGTAATTAATTAATGAAAGATTTTTTATTTTTTAAATTAACCCTTTAAACCACATTTGTTTTGACTGTCTAATCAGCCTCTGTTCCTGTCAATCACGTGGTGTCAACCAATTATACTGCATGAGGGAGGGCCGAGATAACTCTCACATACACACACACACACACACACACACACACACACACACACACACACACACACACACAAAGTGAGGCAGAAAGCAGGGCAAGTGCAGCACATGCAACTACTCCGCAAAAAGATGCTTTTCAGAAAAACACGCATATATATATACATCTCCAGGGGTGTCACTAGTAATTGTGGGCCCTATGAAAGAATATGAGGTTAAAACCCCCTATACCACCAAACATACAGGCCAACCTATAATAGCGATCCAAAATCATTGTCAGCCATTTAATTATACACTACTGGTCAAAAGTCTGAGAACAGTACAATTTGTAAAATGTTTTTTTAAAAAGACTCTTCTGATCACCAAGGCTGCATTTGTTATTTAAAAATTAAACTTCTATGTGAATATCTACTTCTAATTTCCATGTGAATATATGGTTAAGTGTAATTTATTCCTGTGATCAAAGCTGATTTTATCATTATTACTCCAGTCTTCAGTGTCACATGATCCTTCACAAATCATTCTCATAGGAGGATTTGATGATCAACAAACATTTATGACTATTATCAGTGTTGAAAACAGTTCTGTAAAACAAGCTCAAAAGAACAGAATTTTTTTAATAGAAAGCTTTTGTAACATTGTACTATACTGTTCAAAAGTTTCAGGTCGGTAAGAATGAATGTTTTGTACTGTGGCAAGGGGGGCGTGGTTCAGCGAGGTCTGCAGCGGGAGAGAGAGCCGCGGGACGAGCGGTAAGTGAGTGGGTTGGACGCAGATTAATAACACCTGTATCTTGTTCCAGTAATGAGCGCGGAGAGGGGATAAAACGCCAGTGGAACCGGAGACCAGGGAGAGAGAGAGGCGGACTGTTGGTGCGACACCCTGACCCGAACGTTTACCCGGAAGCCGGAAGCGCTGTGAACCGGAAGTGATTGTCTATGAGTTTGAAAGAAGCACACGCTGAGTGTGATACTGTTTTTTGAAAGAGAAATAAAGAGAGCATCAACAGTCCAGCCGACCCCCGTGTCCTCTTCCTTCCTTACATTTAAGAACTTACTACACTGGTGCCAAAACCGGGGAAGGAAGTAGGACCGCGCCGCCGCCATGCAGACGCCCTCCGCCACGCCATTTGCGGACATTATCACCTCCCTCGCGGCCCTCCACCAAGATCAACACCAGGCGATGCTGGACCTTCGGGCAGATCAGGAGCGCCGCTTTGCGGCGATCGTCCAAGGCCAGCAAGAGGACCGTGAGAGGTGGGCGGGTAGGCCTGGGCTGGCCTGCTGGCGGTGCGGCGACCCGGATCATTTTGTGGACCGATGTCCTATAATGGACATCGGGACAATGATCCGGGTCCCGGACGTACAGCGGACCACCCCCGATCAAGCAGGAGAGTACCATATTCCTGTGAGTATCAAGGGGGGTACATATCAGGCCTTGGTGGATTCAGGATGTAACCAAACCTCGATCCATCAAAGCCTGATGCAGCCTGGGGCATTGGATACAAGCCGCATGGTTAAGGTGCGGTGTGTGCACGGGGATGTGGTGGAATATCCGGTTGTCCCAGTCACGATACAGTTTCGGGGGAAAAAGCATAATGTAGAGGTCGCGGTTAGTCCACACCTCCGGCATCCGCTAATTCTGGGGACGAATTGGCCCGCCTTTCCGGCTTTATTGGGGTCGTTATGTGCGGATGCCGCTTGGGAGAAAAAGGCTAGGAGGGGAGGGGCGCGAGTGCAACTTGGGGAGACTGAGACGGAACCCTTGGGGACGGCTTCAGAGGAACCGAGCGGGATCGAGAGACTGATTCTCTCGGACCGCGATGACTTCCCTCTGGAGCAATCACAGGATGAGACCCTTAAAAACGCCTTCCAGCAGGTCCGATCTATCGACGGCCAGTCTCTCCAACCTGCCTTGCCTGTCTCTTATCCTTATTTCGCCATAATAAAGGACCGGTTGTATCGAGTGACCCAAGACACTCAGACAAAGGTAGATACAACCCAGTTGTTAGTACCAAAGAGCCGCCGGGAAATGCTACGTGCGCAGGTGGTGCGCGTCTTGTCCGGAATGTCAGTTGGTGAATCCACTGGCCGCCCCAAAAGCGCCTTTGCGCCCCCTTCCATTAATGCAGGTCCCCTTCGAGAGAATTGCGATGGACCTCATCGGGCCATTAGAGCGATCCGCACGCGGCCATCGTTTTGCGTTAGTCATCGTGGACTACGCAACACGATATCCGGAAGCAGTGGCTCTCCGCAACATCTCCGTTTCGACTAATCTCCCGGATGGGGATTCCGAAAGAAATCCTCACTGATCAAGGCACGGCGTTTATGTCACGGACGTTAAGCGAACTATACGGATTATTGGCCGTTAAATCCATTCGAACAAGCGTTTATCACCCACAAACGGATGGCTTGGTCGAACGATTTAATCGCACCCTTAAAACCATGATCCGTAAGTTCGTACAGGAAGACGCCAAAAATTGGGATCGGTGGTTAGAACCCCTCTTATTTGCCGTGCGGGAGGTCCCACAAGCCTCCACGGGGTTTTCCCCCTTCGAGCTTCTCTACGGACTCCAGCCCCGGGGGGTGCTGGACGTCCTGCAAGAAACTTGGGAGGAGGGACCTTCTTTGGCGAAGAACGAAATTCAGTATGTGGTGGACTTGCGAACAAAACTCCACACACTGGGGCGGCTATCCAGGGAGAATTTGTTACAAGCCCAGGACCGCCAGAGCCGGACATATAACAGGGGTACGAGACTATGCAAATTTACACCGGGAGAGAAAGTGCTCGTATTACTCCCTACGTCGAGCTCAAAATTAATGTCATAGTGGCAGGGGCCGTTTGAAGTCGCACGACAGGTCGGGGATCTCGATTATGAAGTGATACGTTCCGTTCTCTCTCTCTCTATATATATATATATCCAGTGGTGTCACTAGTAATTTTGGGCCCCATGAAAGAATATGAGGTTGGGCCCCCTATACCACCAAACATACAGGCCAACCTATAATAGCGATCCAAAATCATTGACAGCCGAGAACGTATTTGTAAAATGTTTTTTTTAAAAAGACTCTTCTGATCACCAAGGCTGCATTTGTTATTTAAAAATTTAACTTCTATGTGAATATCTACTTCTAATTTCCATGTGAATATATGGTAAAGTGTAATTTATTCCTGTGATCAAAGCTGATTTTATCATTATTACTCCAGTCTTTAGTGTCACATGATGCTTCACAAATCATTCTCATAGGAGGATTTGATGATCAACAAACATTTATGACTATTATCAGTGTTGAAAACAGTTTTGTTAAACATATTTTTAGGATTGTTTGATGAATAGAAAGCTCAAAAGAACAGCATTTTTTTTAATAGAAAGCTTTTGTAGCATTGTACTTTACCGTTCAAAAGTTTCAGATCGGTAAGAATGAATGTTTTGTATTCCTTATTGAAAAGCTTAAAGTATTATACAGCAAGGATGCATTAAATTGAATGGACTAAGAGTGAATAATCACTGGGAATATGCAAGCATTGTAATATTTATGATATATTCGTGGGTTTGTTTATTTTTCTTACAAAGTCAATCTCTTATGGTATCAAAATTATTAATAATGTTTGTGTCGGTCTATGAAAGCTAATGACAGAGCGCGGTTTTCATCTGCGTTTAACTTACGTCTCGCGGCGGCGGAGATAGGCCTAATTCATTTTCACGGAGCTGTAATTAATTATATGTTTATTATATAAATGTTATACAGCAGACGTTAATATAATTTAAGAAATTTTAAACAAGTCGATCTTGTCTACATACGGTGACTAGCCATGCTGGAGCAAAATCCCGGTGAGTGAACGGCTGAACTCGGCTGATAAACAGAGAGAAGTTCGGTGCTTTTATTTCCAACATATGTTAAATATGTTATAGATTTTTTTTTTTTTTTGTGTGCCAGAAATGCCGAAATAAGACATAATTTTGTTTTCTTTGTTTCTCTGGTGGATTATACATTTACAATTTATATTACATTACTACTGTTACTGATACTACTAATAACCGATCTCTGGGGGCCCCAAAAGTGTGGGGCCCTTAGAATCGTCCTAACTCGTATTAACTGCGACAGCACATCATTAAAGAGCATTTCATACATAGCACTTGACATGTTCATTATGTGCTATTGCTGGCTAACAAAATGAACATTATTAGTGAATACACTCTTATAAAACAGTCAAGTGACCACAAAAATAAACAAAAACTAAATCAGATTGAGATTTTATTAAAGAGGCAGGGTCTCAATCCCCCCATGCACACCACTATTGGAAACCATATTAAAATCATTTTGAGACTACTCAATTGGATTACTTAAAATCTACTTTATTCCATGATGTTGACGTTATGTGAAGAAAGTATATTTGTTAAACTTAACTGATTCACATGGAACCGATGTACATGATTAAATCATGTAAATCCAACACACTTTTTTTTCAGTGCATAATGAACTGAACAGAAACTGGTGAGTAGCGCAAATTAACAACCAATGAAAGAAACTAACTAGAAACTCAGGTTGGCAAAACAGGAACAGAACAGTAAAAATGAAACCAAAACTGACTATACTCATTACAATTAGTCTAGATGGTAAGCAAACAATCAGTTCTCGTAATCAACACGTTGGATGCAGGAGAAATAGGCAAGAATAAAAATCTGAGTGACACTGACAATGGCCAAATTGTTATGGCATGCTGTTATTTATGTGGACGTACATTTGACATGTACCACCTATACTTATACATTGTTGCAGACCAGGAACACCCCTTCATGACAATAATGTTCCCAGGTGGGACTGGCATCTTTCAGCAGGATAATGCACCCTGAAACACTACACGCGTTGTTCAGGAATGGGTTTGCCCTGGCCTAGCACTGTCAAAATTTGTGTGTTAACGCATGCGTTATGTTTTTTTCAGTTTACTGCATTCAACATATTTAACGCAATTAAAGCAACATCCGCACATCACACTCCGACATCCATATAACATACCCACACAAGTTATAGTTGCATAATTTGTCCATTTGGCTTTATAATATGCATGAACAGAAAAAGAAAAAGGAGAAGGAATAAAGTGAGTATTTTTTTTATAGGTCAAATCTGAAAAATGGCACCATCTGGTAAATTAAAAAAAAAAAAAAAAACGTAGGCCTAATCATTAAATTTTAAAGCCTTGCCAACAGAATGAAAGCCTATAACACAGATTGCATTGTTTTATAATTATGTTCCTGGGCTTAAAAGTTGCTGTTTCAGTGGGGACAACTTTGTCCAAACGGGCTAGGAGGAGTTTATTTTTTATTTTTTTTTGAGATCTAAGAACCTAACCTGTCCTATAGGCATTAAAGCCCACTCTACTGGAGACATGGCCTCGTCTTGGGCTTGGCCATGTGGCATTTCCATGGATGATATATGTACGTTTGCAGGCTGGGCCTCTCCGTCCACTTTTATCAGATTCTACAATTTGGAGGTCCCAGCTTTACAAGCAGTGCTTTCTCCGTAGACCCTGGCAACATGATTGCTTATCGTGTTCTGCTTATACACAAATAGACCATAAGCACCATTACACTCTACCATAGATCCGACTATGTACGATCAAGTGTTTAAACGAACCGATGCTTCCGGTTCTTTTCATTCCTCTTATGAAGGTTTTTTGATTTTCCCTCATTCAATGAGGAATACTGGGTCAGTCAGCACACACCGCGTTTTACATTGTGTTCAAATACGCAATATGAGAGATTTCTCGACAGGGAACGTACTCGGTTACTTTCGTAACCTCGGCTCCCTGAAAGAGGGAACGAGTATTGCGTTCCGCGTCGTGCTTGTGCTTCTCAGGTATTGCTTCAGTCGATTTTAAAACCTGACCTATGACGAATCAGGGTCATAGCATCCTGTATGCTAATTGAAGTCCCTTTTTCATTGTTCTCTCTGGAGCACCCTTATTGACTCGCTCCCCTCAGCCACCTCACCATAGGTTCCTGCAGTGGCCGCGGCCCGGCCAATCAGAGCACTCCTTGCGCCGTGCTATTGCAGTGCAGCGACATTGCGCTTTACATATCTTTATTAATAAAGTTTTGCTTCATATTCTCGAGATATTTTTTTCCCATGCGCAATATGAGGGACCTCTCGATAGGGAACATCAGATACCTGTCCTGATCACTGCTGTTGTGTCATAATACATTCACTGGTGTTTCGTGTCAGATATTATATTCATACTGTAATAACATTAGATACCTGTCCTGATCACTGGTGTTTCGTGTCAGATATTATATTCATACTGTAATAACATTAGATACCTGTCCTGATCACTGGTGTTTCGTGTCAGATATTATATTCATACTGTAATAACATTAGATACCTGTCCTGATCACTGGTGTTTCGTGTTAGATATTATATTCATACTGTAATAACATTAGATACCTGTCCTGATCACTGGTGTTTCGTGTCAGATATTATATTCATACTGTAATAACATTAGATACCTGTCCTGATCACTGGTGTTTCGTGTCAGATATTATATTCATACTGTAATAACATTAGATACCTGTCCTGATCACTGGTGTTTCGTGTTAGATATTATATTCATACTGTAATAACATTAGATACCTGTCCTGGTCACTGGTGTTTCGTGTTAGATATTATATTCATACTGTAATAACTTCAGATACCTTTTTTCTGATCACCGGTGTTTCGTCTCAGATATTATATATTTTGAAGAGATGATAGTAATTGTTAATCATAAGCAAATACTTTGCAGTTAGGTTTGAAATTAAGGTGTCTTGCTTTTTGAATATAATATTTACCCATCATACAAATAAAATTTAAGACATCATCTAGCTCTTTACTTTCCTTAGTGACAGAAATATTGCACATTTGGTGAAATACAAGTGCTAATCATTTCCCATAAACCTTAATAATTGAAGTTTGTAAAACTAGTAGAGGGATATTCAAATGCAAACTACAATATGCTTTATAAGATTTAACCAGAAAACAACAAATTAGCAGTTTGAGTCTTTTTTTTTTGAGCGCAGAAAAAAATTGTGTTTCCGGTATGGATTGAGTAGTGACAATGCCCGCACAAAAAAAAAAAAACATTCTTCGCCTGATCGGTGACCTCATAATTTTTTTTATTTTTTTTTGAAAACGGGACGTCTTCCCAACACATCGAGACACGCCCATCGCGACTGAGTGACTCACTCATTAAGACAATCTTTGTCATCATCTAATGGCATAATAATAAAAACTTTGCTGTTCATGGTCAGGGACTATTTTTGAAGGCATTTATTGATTTTTCTTCATTAAAGTTGCATCAATACATATTTTTTTGGTTTTAATATTTGTATTGTGTGTTTACCTGTTTTATAAAAGCAATTAATATGTGAGGTTTTCAACATGGTGACGCATTGATCACACCATTACTTGAGCTTACATTATATATTTCATTCATAATACCGTTCTGAAAATGAACATATAAGTCACTTTAAACAACACTACAAAAAAGACATCATATAGAACAAAGAAAATACATGGAAATCAAGATGAATCCAATGCCGAGCCTGCTAATGTACTCGGTTACTAACGTAACCTCGATTCCCTTAGACATGTAACGAGTACAGTGACAAATGTTTTCTATAATATAAATAAGACAAGACGCTATGAGAAAACTCTTTTTTTTCAGATTCTGAAGCCTTTATAAATTTACACAGTGAATACTGCACGTTGATTGGTTGAAAAAATGTAAGAAATTGAACCAATGACGGCATCACACATGCAAGCCAATGGTGAGTGAGCCTGCTTGACTCCACCGAAATAGGTGGAGACTCATGCTATAAATGCAGCCATTTCACCACAGTAAATTGATTGGTTTTGACTGAAGTGATGTGTCTTTGTGTGTAGCACGGCAACTTATGCAGTACTCGTTCCAAATCTATTGGAACCGAGGTTGCGTTAGTAACTGAGTATGTTCCCTTGTGATACTACACGAGTACTACGTTGTATTATAAATAAGACAAGACGCAATGGGGTAATACAATCACGCTGTGCTATTTAAGATGATACCTTGAGAAGCACTTAACCAAGGGCTCCAAATAACTAAGTAAAAGTCATTCATCAGGACCCCATTACTAGGACTTTTAGGGGTCTTTTTTGAATATATGGGATAGACAGTGGTTACTCCCAGACTTGGTTGGAGATATAACAAAAACCAGAGACATACAGAAAGGACGTGCTATGGAAGTGCAGGGACCTCTAGATTATAAAATCTAACAAATGTTGATGGTGAGGCTCAGCCAGCCGCTGCACAGATGGCATCAATGGAAACGACAGATGACCATGCCCATGAGGAGGCCATGCCTCTCGTGGAGTGTGCTCTGACTCCCAAAGGACATTGATGGCCCAAAGAAGAGGACGCAAGAGCTATGGCATCTACTATCCATCTAGACCTTTTGTGCGGCCATCATAGCAAACAAAGTGCTGCTCCGGCTGTCGAAAAGACAAAATTCTATCTATCCTGAGAAGGGGGTAGATAGAATTTTTGGAACATATCCATGTCCTTGAGCTGAGAGTCGTTAGGCCCAAACTCAAGACACAAGAGGATCAAAGAGTGCCTGCAGGTCTCTGCAGGACCTCTGACATGTCGGAGAAGGTAGGGGCGGAGACATGTCTGCCCCTACGTTTAGTACGCCTTATGTGCGCTGAGTAGATTGCACTGAGCCCATTCTAGGATTCTTTTCGACAGAGTGAAGAGGGGATTTGAAGAGAGCCCGTCCTGCTGATTTATGAAGTACAGAACAGGACGAAAGACCTGGAGAGCTCGATATACCACCATCATTTGTAGGCAGGTGATATGTAGCTCACTTTCCAGGCTGCTCCATGCCCTAAAGTCTGGGCGGTTCTCGCACAGAGCTCACCATACCTTGGAGAGCTCTTGGACGCATCTGTGAAAACAACTTTCCTTTTGTCCATAGCACCAGCAAGGGTTCGTCCAAGGGGCTCACCTTTAGCAAGTGACGGCCGTAGTGCCAGGCTGAGGGCGGGACCTGCGGTTTCAGCCAGAACTGCAGAGGGCACCTATCAAGCAACTCCATCTGCAGAGCTGGAGATGCTGAGCACATTAGGCCTAGCATTTCTGAAAAGTTCTGAGCAGTAGAAAAAACTCTGGTGTAAATGTTTGTGTGAGCTGCTGAATGGCCAGAGCCCTCAAAAGGGTTTAGTCTAAAATTATCCCCATGAACGATACATGCGATATATGAATGCACCCTCCCATTTGTCTCAGAGCGGAGAGAGCCGAATCCATGCACTTCGTGAAAGTCCGGGAGGACAGGGACAGGCCAGGAACAGAACATAGATTGACACTCTTGGGATGGCCTGTCTGGTTGGTGTGGCGAGGGGCCGAATTAATACAGGCACTTATGAGGGAATAGGGTGCATGGCTGTGGAGGAAGAGGAAGTTTGCTCTCTTTTTGAGTATGTTTGATTTTTATTTCCGCTATAACAGTGGTTCCCGACCAAGGCATGTGAACAGGCTCTGTTTGGAAAACATACACTCTTTTTCAGGCACCCGGAGCTGAATGGGGTAACAGGAAAAATGGGCGGGTAGTCCTCCTTCCTGGCCATAAGGCCGGTTTCTGGGTTGCAGGCTCCAAGGCTACCTATGTTTGGGGGCCAAGTAAGTCAAGCATTTGGGCAAAAAGTGTTGCATGGCCTGGGGCGACTTTTGGGCTGTCATAAAGTGCTCTGCGACGCAATCAACAAGACCCAAAGAGATTGGTGCAGGAGACAAGGTGAGTCGAGGAAAACTGCTTTTTCCGTCCTTGATCTCATTCAAATTAAGCCACGAGTGGTGCTCCAATAGCACCAAACTATCCATTAAGCATCCAATGGTTTGAGCCGTGGTCTTCGAGGTCCGCAGGGCCAGATCCGTGGTGCCGCGCAGCTCTCTGAAGTTGGCAGAGTCAATTCTGGCCTGATGCAGATCTTTAAGGAGCTTCGCTTGATACACCCGAAGAGCTGCCATTGAGTGTAAACTGTAAGCTGCCTGACCAGCCGAAGCGTACACATGTTCAGCGATGGCTGAAGTGGTACGAAAGGGCTTAGATGGATGAGCGGCCTTGGTTTTCCATCCAATGGCAGCGGGTGGACACAAATGTGCAGCCACAGATTTGTCCAGAGGAGGTCACTTCTCATATCCCTTCTGCTCGGCACCGTCAACAGAAGTGAGAGTGTGAGAGGCAGAAGAATGAAGGTGAGCTGAGTAGGGAGCGTGCCATTATTTTGTCAGCTCGTCGTGCACTTCTGGAAAGAAGGGCGCTGACGTCTAAGTAGGAGTTTGATTACATCCAGAACAGGAACCCCTTATAGAGATATCATCTCTTCATTGAAACTTCATTGAAACAAGTCGCTTTCACCAGCAATTGCCGCTGATCCCTCGCCCTCGTGCAGTGTCTAAGGGAACTGTAAAGGAAATGTCTAAGGGATCTGTAATCCTCATGCTAGTGTAGCAGGGTGCTGTATAACCCTCGCTGAGACTAATAATGAGAAGTAGGATTGATTGACAGTTCAAAGGGACTTGGCTGATGGAACTTAGTACGGTTGTGGTCAGTAACTCCAAATGATTTATATTTTAATTCAATGTTTCTCTCTATTATAATTCACTAAATATTTTAAACTTGATATAAGACGATTTTGAGGTTATTTCTGTTTTTATTATAGGCTTTTCCATTTCTGATATGTTCAGCCATTAGTTTGTGGAAGCATATGGCACATAATATGCTTGTGATTCATGTTATGCGGTTCCTAGAGGTAGGATTGGTGACATAGTTGAATCTTCAGTTTTTGGGTGCTTATGGGAAAAGCACTGGTGAGTTCAGGGAGCCAGTGCCAAGAGAAGCATCCTTTGAATATTTTTCATCAACAGGGCCAGTTGCATTTTACTGTAAACAGCCTAAGGGATAAACCTGTAATAATAAACAGCTCTTTTTTTGGTATTTGTGGAAATGGGATCCAGTTCAGGGTTTAAAATAACATCATGGAATGTGAGAAATGGGAAATTAACTAAGATTAAGCAAATAATGACCAGAATTAAAGAACGTAATCCCTCAATTGTATTTTCTTGCAAAAATGTCATATCTTCAAATGACACAACACCAATACAAGGGCGCTGGAAAGGCCACATTTATTTAGCTTTGTTTTTTCTCCTAACTCTAGGGGGATTATGATTTTAATAAGTCAATTCCATTCCAAATATCTACGGTTTTACAGGACACGGCAGGACGTTATAATAATAATAATAATAATAATAACAATAATATTAATTCAAGGATCTAGTCTTAATGAAAACATTCTTTTGGCAAATGTATTCAAAATCTAGACCTCTAACATGTTTAATGAGGAGTTTAGTAAAGACCAAATTTTGCTGTTTTGTTGCAAATTTGTAAAAAGTTCTAAAGAATCATCTGAATCCAAGAGAATTGCTTGGGGTATAGATTTGCAATATGACCTCCCAGATTCAGAATGGAGCCAGATATGTGTTAGAGCCCAAAATGTGTCAATTAATACTAGATTTTAGCTGATCCAATACAACTGGGTAATGCCCAGTCACCCCTGAAAAGTTAAATAGGTTTAACCCGAACATTGCAGATAATTGTGTTAAACATAAAAAGGGGGGGAAAACATAAGGGAATATTCTTCCATTGTATCTGGAAATCTAAGTTGATCAAGACTTTCTGGCAACTGACAATACTATTTTCTTCAATTATTTTATAACCAATTGCATTGACCCCTGCAATATGTGCTTTGGGTTTAATTCCTATTAGTCTCTTATTATCAGGTTATCACACTAAAATGATTGATATTTGTTTAGTTCTTGCAAGATGGTAAGCAGCATTTTACTGGAAGAACATAAAAGGTCCATCCATTGATTACTGGTAAAATAACTGTTAAATTTTAATATCAGATACCGCTCACTCCGCTGAGTGTGTATATTTTCATTTGTATATATGATGTGGTTATGTATTATGTTCAATATGTGTACATGTCTGACTTAGCTATAATAACTTCTATAACCATGTACATTATTTTTGGGATGCTGAGGGTGGGTGGGGTAGGGGAGAGGGTGGGAATATAGTTAAAATATTTGTATATAAAATGTTTTTTTTATGAATTTTTTTTCCCCCTTTTTTTTTATATTTTTACATTAAAAATAACCAAATAAATAAAAGCAATATGGTACCCAGGCTAGTGCTGTATAGGCTGAAAGGGCTGCAGGAACTTAGCTTCTTCACTTAGCTTATTCAGGATACAGCACAAGCCTCTCATACCTCTCTTGCTTACATACAATTTGCCAGCAGCCATATCACCATGTAGCATAAGACTGGTTTCCTGCTGAAGCTAAGCAGGGCTGAGCCTGGTCAGTACCTGGATGGGAGACCAACTGGGAAAACTAGGTAGCTGCTGGTAGAGGTGTTAGTGAGGCCAGCAGGGGGTGCTCACCTTGTGGTCTGTGTGGGTCCTAACACCCCAGTATAGTGATGGGGACACTACACTGTCAAAGAGCACCGTCCTTCGGATGAGACGTTAAACCGAGGTCCTGACTCTCTGTGGTCATTACAAATCCCTGGAAGTCCTTTGATAAAGAGTAGGGATGTAACCCCGGCATCCTGGCCAAATTTGCCCATTGGCCTCTGTCCATCATGGCCTCCTAATCATCCCCATTTACTAATTGGCTTCATCACTCTGTCTCCTCTCCAACATTAAGCTGGTGTGTGGTGAGTGATCTGGCACAATATGGCTGCCGTCGCATCATCCAGGCGGGTGCTACACATTGGTGTTGGTTTGAGGAGATTCTCACTTCAATGTAAAGCGCTTACAGTGTCTTGAAAAGCACTATATAAATTTAATAAATTATTATTACTATATATGTTTACATTTGTTAAAATAATATATTTAATTTTATATATTTATACTAAATAATAACAGGAAACCATATTCATATTTATTAGTATTTTATTTATTTATTTATTTTGTGTGTGTAAATTTTTATTGTTTAAAATTACACATTTTAAAGAAAAATCTGGCCTCACACCTACCAAGCTAAAGGGTCAGACTCTTGATAGATTATTACCGACCTCTAGTGGTTGATCAAGAGCAGAGAGAGAGAATTATAGCTTTAGAATTATAGAGATCTAGTTACAAGACAAGTGCCTATATTTCAGTTCACTTTATTGTATTCTAATGGTATTTTTATTGCAGTCTTGTTGTTTTTATTTTAATCATTGTATTTTATTATTATTATTGTATTATTTATTTATTATTGTGTGTGTGTGTGTGTGTGTGTGTGTGTGTGTGTGTGTGTGTGTGTGTGTGTGTGTGTGTGTGTGTGTGTTTGTGTGTGTGTGTGTGTGTGTGTGTGTGTGTGTGTGTGTGTGTGTGTGTGTGTGTGTATCTGTGCAACTAATTTGAAAATAGTAAACTGGTAATGTGAAGTCATAGCCAGGTCACAATCACACCAAAATGGACAAAGGTCTATATAACCAAGATCCTGATCTGCCAGATTGTTGCATTGTTCTTCGAGTTTATTTTATACTTGAGATTTCCTTCTTCCTGTCTGCACCATTGTTTTTTTGGGCAGAAGTTTTTTTTTTTTTTTCAGTCAGTACCAGTTTGTGGACTAATACAGACAATGGCACATACTATGAATTTATTGCCTTTATCTGGATATCACAAAGAATATGGCTGTTGGAAAATACCAGAGAGTTTAAAGTAGCATTAGCCTATGTATATACTATTATTGGTAACACTTTAGAATAATGGTCGGTTATTAATATATACTATGCAGGAAGTAATGCAGGACTAATAAGTAGCACTACATTAACACTTCAGCTACTACTATTAACTAATATAGAAAGAAGATTAACTAATCAGTAAGTAATATTGAATTCGGGACTAAGTTCCTTATTAGGTAATTAATAGTTACTGAATGAGACTGGCGTCACTAATAACTAATAGGTAACAAGGAAACATTATAAAGAATTACTAATAATTACTAATCACAACATTAACATGTCTGAGATGTGAGAAATTGTCTTTTTTTACTCTTAATGTGTCTATAAAATGCATCTCTAATTACATAAGTGTTACCTAGTCATTATGCAGGAGCTACTAGTAATCTGGACCATTCATTCCAGATTATTCAGATTAAAGAATATGATTAATTACATCTCAGACACACAATAATGGTGTGATAATTGGTCAGTAGTTGATAGTTATTAATGAAGCTAATCTCAGTCAGTAATTATTATTAACCTAATAAGGAACTATCTCCTACATTTTTTATCTCCTAAATCTCCTAAAAACTTTTTAGCGTTAACTTGACAACATTGTTTTGGTGCTGTGAAGTTTACATAAGTTAGATTGAAGGGGCTCAAAACGATTGTTTGCAATGAAAGTGTACAGGTCCTTCTCAAAAAAATTAGCACATTGTGATAAAGTTCATTATTTTCCATAATGTAATGATAAAAATTAAACTTTCATATATTTTAGATTCATTGCACTCCAACTGAAATATTTCAGGTCCTTTATTGTTTTAATACTGATGATTTTGGCATACAGCTCATGAAAACCCAAAATTCCTATCACAAAAAAAAATTAGCATATCATGAAAAGGTTCTATAAACAAGCTATTAACCTAATCATCTGAATATACTAATTAACGCTAAACACCTGCAAAAGATTCCTGAGGCTTTTAAAAACTCCCAGCCTGGTTCATTACTTAAAACCGCAATCATGGGTAGGACTGCTGACCTGACTGCTGTCCAGAAGGCCATCATTGACACCTTCAAGCGAGAGGGTAAGACACAGAAATAAATTTCTGAACGAATAGGCTGTTCCCAGAGTGCTGTATCAAACCACCTCAGTGGGAAGTCTGTGGGAAGGAAAAAGTGTGGCAAAAAACACTGCACAATGAGAAGAGATGACCAGATTCTGAGGAAGATTGTGGAGAAGGACCGATTCCAGACCTTGGGGGACCTGCGGAAGCAGTGGACTGAGTCTGGAGTAGAAACATCCAGAGCCACCGTGCACAGGCGTGTGCAGGAAATGGGCTACAGGTGCCGCATTCCCCAGGTCAGGACACTTTTGGGCTACAGAGAAGCAGCACTGGACTGTTGCTCAGTGTTCCAAAGTACTTTTTTCGGATGAAAGCAAATTTTGCATGTCATTGGGAAATCAAGGTGCCAGAGTCTGAAGGAAGACTGGGGAGAAGGAAATGCCAAAATGCCTGAAGTCCAGTGTCAAGTACCCACAGTCAGTGATGGTCTGGGGTGCCATGTCAGCTGCTGGTGTTGGTCCACTGTGTTTTATCAAGGGCAGGGTCAATGCAGCTAGCTATCAGGAGATTTTGGAGCACTTCATGCTGAGGTGTCGATTTGGAGCCAATCTTCTGAAAAGCTTTTTGGAGATGAAGATTTCGTTTTTCAGCACGACCTGGCACCTGCTAACAGTGCCAAAACCACTGGTAAATGGTTTACTGACCATGGTATTACTGTGTTCAATTGGCCTGCCAACTCTCCTGACCTGAACCCCATAGAGAATCTGTGGGATATTGTGAAGAGGAAGTTGAGAGACACAAGACCCAACACTCTGGATGAGCTTAAGGCCGCTATCGAAGCATCCTGGGCCTCCATAACACCTCAGCAGTGCCAAGGGCTGATCGCCTCCATGCCACGCCGCATTGAAGCAGTCATTTCTGCAAAAGGATTCCCGACAAGACTTGAGTGCATAACTGAACATAATTATTTGAAGGTTGACTTTTTTTTGTATTAAAAACACTTTTCTTTTATTGGTTGGATGAAATATGCTAATATTTGGAGATAGGAATTTTGGGTTTTCATGAGCTGTATGCCAAAATCATCAGTATTAAAACAATAAAAGACCTGAAATATTTCACTTGGTGTGCAATGAATCTAAAATATATAAAAGTTAAATTTTTATCATTACATTATGGAAAATAATGAACTTTATCACAATATGCTAATTGTGGCGAGGGGGGCGTGGTTTCGCAAGGTCTGCACGGATGGAGGGAGCCGGGAGACGAGCGGTGAGAAAGTAGGTCAAGTGCATGATGATAAACACCTGTGTATAATTGCAGTGATTGGCGAGGAGAGACCGGTTAAAAGCCATTCATGAGCAGAGAGTGGGGAGAGAGGCTGAGGACTCGTGGCGTGGGAACGGCTGGGAGAAATGAGACACTACTATATTGTCAAGTTTAAAAAGAGTGAAGTGGGAGAAACTGTTTAAGTGCGCGAGGCTCCAGTTTATGTTGACACTGAGTTGAAAATAAAAAGACCCCCACGAGTTCCAGCTTATTGCCGACCCTGCCTTCTTCCTTTCCACACCCACACACAACGAACCTTGTTACACTCATTTTTTGAGAAGAACCTGTAGTTGAGAAGCAATAACTCTTGAAGTTTTAGCAAGGAAGGGGAGAATTAAGAGTAGAAGCAGATGAATAAGTAGCATTTATGAGCAGTATCAATCTTGGTAAGAATAACTCTTAATTTTTTTAAAGGTGGGTTGTTGCAGGGACATTCCATTTATTTTAATAGAATAAAAAATGCTGTCTAGGATTTTGATTATTGACAGTTATCTGTGAAAAATATTCAGACCAGGGCTACTTTTCTCAAAAACATCGTAAGCCTAAGTTTATGGTAAAGACCATTGGTGGCTAATGCAGCGTTACACCGATCAGGTGAAGTGAATTACTCGCTGCATCCCAATTCGGCTCCTAAAAGTCTGTTCTCTTTTTGAGAAGAAACAATACATACTTTTGAGTGTGTAGAAAGAAAAGTATGCAAGCTTTGGGACAAACTTCTTCGTCATCTTTAATGGACTCTGTCGCTTAGTTACGTTCATCCCGTCACCGTACTTTAAACTGCTCTGTCAATCATCGTCAGATTCGTCAGTTAAAATCCTCCACACTCAGTTTAATTTCCTACCATATCAAAGAGAAATGTAGTAGCACGTTGATTTGCCATGTGTGGGACTTTAATGCAGAGACTCCTCATATGTTTGCAGTTTATTAAAGGGATCCCATGGTGTTGAGACTTGTATGGCTTAATATAACATAAACAATGTCTCTTACTGAATTATGTAGTAGAAAACCCATGAAAGATCTACATTATTTAAAAAATCGATTTTATATTTGGACCATGGGCGGCGCCATTTTGTTTGGGCAACAACACTACAAATGGCCGTCCCTTCAAATAATGCCCTATTTCAGGGTATAGGGGGTCGATTTCAGATTCAGCCCCTGTCGTGGAGACTGAGCAGCCCAACATCTCGACTGAGACAGCGCAGTCTCTCAAGTGTGTGTGGCCGCCCGCCGATCTGTTTGTGACTTGTGTAGGTGAGTTTGTGTGCACATGTATGTTTGAGTGTGTTTCAAGTACAATTACAAAGCAATTCATTGGTTTTGTTTAACTCTGAAACAATTTTCGAGTTGCGTTGTGGTAAAAATAGCTACGGGTAGTGCCAGCTGATTTAGGAGTGCAACCACTCTACGTCATCAACCTAGAACGCAAACAAAATGGCGCCGCCCATGGTCCAAATATAAAATCGATTTTTTAAAATAATGTAGATCTTTCATGGGTTTTCTACTACATATTTCAGTAAGAGACATTGTTTATGTTATATTAATCCATACAAGTCTCAACACCATGGGATGCCTTTAATAATATTAATATATTATTAAATATAATGATGCATTTAAAAGTTAATGGCCAAAAGTATCAATACAAAAGTTCACAATGCTGCTGCAGGTGATATAATGTGGATAGCAATGAAATATCTTTTCGTCAGGTTAAATACTGATAATTAATTACTCAAACCTTTATCTAAACCTCTTAACTCAACCGTCTGACTCACATATCCGT